>NW_027361917.1:12410000-12927500 GCF_039654945.1 Dendrobates tinctorius
AGGGAGGGACCGCCGGAATAGGCAGCTGCTGGATCAGACTATATTGCAACATGGGCAGCTGCTGTCACCGTCGCGATCCCACCAGCCTCCGAAGCCCACTGGTCTACATCCAGACACCACCGCACACATCTCTATAAGCAGACCTCAGCGCTATTTATGTCCCAGTAATGGCCAACCACTATAAATTATGGAGATTTTTTAAAATGCCACCAGAGTGATCTGCTGACAAACTGAACATCCCTGTTGTAAAAATGTCCCGCCCCTGCTGTGTATTTTGGAGAAACTAGGTGACACGTTTGTGTTTCCTGCAGCTCATTTGCATATATGGATGAGCAAGCGCTGTGATTGGCTGCTGTAGAATCCTAGTATGTTTCAGTTGGAAGAGAGGTCAAAGGCCATCGTGTCTGTCCGCCTGCTGCTCAATGCAGCAATGGCAGGATTCACTAAACCCTCTCAGACAGATGTCTGTCCAGCCTCTGGGTGAACAGTCCCACCGAAGGAGAACTCGTCACCTCCTCTGGTGGCCGCCTGTTCCACTCATTGCTCACCCTCACTGTCAAAAAGTTTTTTTCTAATGTGTATCTTTTCCCTTTCATCCCATTGCTTCTCGTGCTTCCATGTGCAAATGAGAATAAGGATGATCCCTCTACATTGGGGCAACCCTTCAGATATTGGTGTCCTCCATCTTATAGAAGGGAACGCCTTTCCGACAGAACAGGCTGACTGAACGTGACGGCCGTCGCCATGATCCCTATGGCCGGCGCATACACACTGCTATGTTGCTGATGTTGTAGCACATTACTTCAATGAAATATTAATGGTGCTGACACGTGCCGGATTATCAGACGTTGTCAGTATTAATCGTGGTGACAGGTGCCGGATTATCAGATGTTGTAAGTATTAATCGTGCTGACACGTGCCGGATTATCAGATGTTGTCAGTATTAATCGTGCTGACATGTGCCGGATTATCAGATATCATGAGTATTAATGGACCTGAAACATGTGCCAGATTATCAGATGTTATCGGTATTAATGGTGCTTACAGATGCTGGATTATCAGATGTTATCAGTATTAATGGTGTTGACAGGTGCCGGATTATCAGACTTCATCAGTATTAATGGTGCTGACACGTGCCGGATTATCAGATGTTGTCAGTATTAATCGTGCTGACAGGTGCCGGATTATCAGATGTTGTCAGTATTAATCGTGCCGGATTATCAGATGTTGTCAGTATTAATCGTGCTGACACGTGCCGGATTATCAGATGTTGTCAGTATTAATCGTGCTGACAGGTGCCGGATTATCAGATATCATGAGTATTAATGGACCTGACAAATGCCGGATTATCAGATGTTGTCAGTATTAATCGTGGTGACAGGTGCCGGATTATCAGATGTTGTCAGTATTAATCGTGCCTACACGTGCCGGATTATCAGATGTTGTCAGTATTAATCGTGCTGACACGTGCCGGATTATCAGATATCATGAGTATTAATGGACCTGACAAATGCCAGATTATCAGATGTTATCGGTATTAATGGTGCTTACAGATGCTGGATTATCAGATGTTATCAGTATTAATGGTGTTGACAGGTGCCGGATTATCAGACTTCATCAGTATTAATGGTGCTGACACGTGCCGGATTATCAGATGTTGTCAGTATTTATCGTGCCGGATTATCAGATGTTGTCAGTACTAATCGTGCTGACACGTGCCGGATTATCAGATGTTGTCAGTACTAATCGTGCTGACACGTGCCGGATTATCAGATGTTGTCAGTATTAATCGTGCTGACACGTGCCGGAATAACAGATATCATGAGTATTAATGAGCCTGACAAATGCCAGATTATCAGATGTTATCGGTATTAATGGTGCTTACAGATGCTGGATTATCAGATGTTATCAGTATTAATGGTGTTGACAGGTGCCGGATTATCAGACTTCATCAGTATTAATGGTGCTGACACGTGCCGGATTATCAGATGTTGTCAGTATTAATCGTGCTGACAGGTGCCGGATTATCAGATATCATGAGTATTAATGGACCTGACAAATGCCGGATTATCAGATATTATCGGTATTAATGGTGCTTACAGATGCTGGATTATCAGATGTTATCAGTATTAATGGTGTTGACAGGTGCCGGATTATCAGACTTCATCAGTATTAACCCCTTAACCCCCAAGGGTGGTTGGCACGTTAATGACCGGGCCAATTTTGACAATTCTTACCACTGTCCCTTTAAGAGGTCATAACTCTGGAACGCTTCCATGGATCCCGCCGGTGATTCTGACATTGCTTTTTTCTCACGACATAGTGTACTTCGTAGGGATATACTATTGAAGAGAAATAGCGCAATAGTGCATTATCCAGTGTAGGTATATCAATTTAAAAATAATACACTCACCAGATGGAGCTTGTAATAAGCATGGAGGATTCGCTGCTGCAGAAACCACAGATCCACGAGGGACCAACGTAGAAGATGCAGGAGAGGAGAAAAAGTGGTCAGACAATCCGCGCTGCAAATCACTTTGAACCCCCAAAGGGCTTCACAGAAGTTTATAACGTGCAGCCATCCAATTAAAGACATCATATTTTTTCCACAAAAATGATCTTTTCACCCCCAATTTTTATTTTCCCAAGAGTAACAGGACCCCAAAAGTTATTGTGCAATTCATCCTGAGTACGCTGATACCCCATATATGGGGGTAAACCACTATTTGGGCACATGGCAGAGCTCGGAAGGGAAGCAGCGCCATTTAACTTTTTTGGCTGGAATTGAGATCGGACGCCATGTCGCGTTTGGAAAGCCCCTGAAGTGCCAAAACAGTGGAAACCCCCCAATTCTAACTCCCACCCTAACCCTAGCCCTGACCCTAGCTCTGACCCTAGCCCTAATGGGAAAATGGAAATAAGTACATTTTTTTTTTATTTTATTATTTTTGCCTAACTAAGGGGGTGATAAAGGGGGGGTTTGATTTACTATTTATGGCGGGTTTTAATTTTTGGCAGCTATCATACGCTAAAAGACGCTTTTTATTGTAAAAATAGTTTATGCATCACCACATTTTGAGAGCTATAATTTTTCCTTATTTTGACCCACCGAGTCATGTGAGGTCATATTTTTTGCGGGACGAGTTGACGTTTTTATTGGTACCATTTTCGGGCACGTGACATTTTTTGGTCGCTTTTTACTCCGATTTTTGGGACGCAGTATGAACAAAAACCAGCTTTTCAGGAATTTCTTTTGGGGGGGGGTGCGTTTACACCGTTCCGCGTGCGGTAAAATTGATAAGGCGCTTTTATTCTTCGGGTCAGTATGATTACAGCGATACCTCTTTTATGTCTTTTTTTATGTTTTGGCGGTTTTATGCTATGAAAATTTTTTTTCTAAAAGATAATTATTTTTGCATCGCTTTATTCTGCGAGCTATAACTTTTTTATTTTTTCTCTGATGATGCTGTGTGGTGGTTCGTTTGTTGCGGGACAAGATGTCGTTTTCAGCGGTACCATGGATATTTATATGCGTCTTTTTGATCGCGCGTTATTGCACTTTTTGTTCGTCGGTATGATAATAAATCATTAATTTTTGCGTCGTTTTTTATTTTTTAAGGGGAACGCTAAAGGGGTTAACTAATGGGACAGTTTTATAGGGTGGGTCATTACGGACGCGGCGATAACAAATAGGTGTACTTTTATTGTTTTTCTGTTTCTTTATTTTCAAAAAATGAATTTATTAGGGAATAATTTTTTTTCTTATTTATTTAACAATTTTATTAAAATTATTTTTACACTTTTTGTTTTTTACTTTATTATAATGTCCCATGGGGGACATCACAGTCCTGTGACAGATCGCTGATCTGTCACATCACAGATCGCTGTGACAGATCAGCGATCTGTCACAGGCACTGCTGCAGGCTTCCTCATGCCTGCGCTCTGCGGGCAGCGAGGAAGCCAGCTCCCTGCAGGCCCCCGAAGGTCCCCGTCGCCATATTGGATCCGGGGACCTGCAGGAAAGGCGACCCCCGCAGCGGCGCTGCACATCGCGCTGCTGTGGGGGTCGCAGGCAGCGTCGGACTGGCCCACCGGGGAACCGGAGGATTCTCCGGTGGGCCCTGGCATCTGGTGGGCCCTGGCACCTGCAGGCATACAGGGCCAGCAGTTGCCTAGGGCCCCCGCTGCTCCAGGGGCCCCCAGCCAGTGGTGTGTCGCACACCATGCAGCTGCTATGGGGGCCCCTGCCAGCGGAGCAGCAGCGGGTGTCAGGAGGCAGGAGCCCCTGTCCCCGCTGCTAAAGAGAAATGAATATTCACTGCGAAGCAGTGAATATCATTTCAGGTCTCCACCCCCAGAGGCCCCGCCCCCAGCCCAGTAAGCCGCTCTGCATCTGTAAATCAGGGCCGGCGCCGCCCTCAGTCCTCTCTGCTCCTGGCTCACAGCCAGTGCGCGATGACGTCACTACATCGCGCACCCGCTGTGTGTCTGGCAGAGGGGGCAGCTCCTGACACTGAAGCCGGGATCTGCGTGGGAGCGAGGAGGAGAGGTGAGTATTGTTTTGTTGTTTTTTTTTATATCTCTCGCTCTCTCTATCTGTCTCTCTCTATCTATCTCTATTTCTCAATATATCTCTCTCTCTATCTCTCTTATATCTATCTATCTTTCTATCATCTATCTATTATCTATATCTATCTCTATCTATATCTATCTCTATCGCTCTATCTTTATATCTATCTTTCTATCTCTACATCTATCTCTATATCTATCTCTATATCTTTCTATATCTATATATTATGTCTATCTATCTATCTCTATATCTATCTATCTTACTCTATCTATCTCTATATCTATTATCTCTATATTTATTATCTATCTAGCTACCATCTACATCTATCTATCTTTATCTATATATCTCTATCTAATATCTATATCTATCTATCTCTATACCTACCTATCTATCTATTTATCTATCCGTTATCTATCTCTATATCTTTTCTCTGTATCTATCTATCTCTATATCTATATCTCTCGCTATCTATCGCTCTATCTCTATATCTATCTTTATATCTATATCTATATATCTATCTCTATCTATCTCTATATCTATCTCTATTTCTCTCTATATCTATCTATATATCTCTATCTCTATATCTATCTCTCTATCTATCTTTCTATCTCTATATCTATATATCTATCTATCTTTATCTATTTATCTCTATATCTTTTCTCTGTATCTATCTCTCTATATCTATATCTATCTATCTTTATATATATCTATTATCTCTATATCTATATCTATTTCTCTCTATATCTCTCTCTATATCTATCTATCTATTTATCTCTATCTCTATATCGATCTCTCTGTATATCTATCTATCTTTCTATCTCTATATCTATCTTTATCTATTTATCTCTATCTATTATCTATATCTATCGCTCTATCTCTATATCTATCTTTCTATCTACATCTATCTCTATATCTATCTTTCTATCTATATCTATCTATATCTATCTATTATGTCTATCTAGCTATCTCTATTATCTATATCTACCTATCTCTATATCTTTCTATCTTACTCTATCTCTATATCTATCTGTTATCTCTATATTTATTATCTATCTTTATCTATCTATCTCTATCTATATCTATCTCTATCTAGATACAGGAAAGATGTATATCTTTGTACCGTGTTAGCCAGTAAATAGAAAAATATTCAGGATTGAGAGTCCTCAGTAGTTGATACCTTTTATCTCTATCTATTTATCGATCTCTGTATCTATCTCTCTCTATATCTATCTCTCTCTCTATCTACCGCTCTCTCTATCTCTATCTATCTTTATATCTATATCTATCTATCTCTATATCTATTATCTCTATATCTATCTACCTATCTATCTATATATCTATCTATATATCTATCTATATATATATATATATATATATATATATCTGTTTCTCTCTATATCTATCTCTATATCGCTCTCTCTATAGCTATCTATATATTATCTCTATATCTATCTATATATTATCTCTATATCTATCTATCTCTATATCTATCTATCTCTATATCTATCTATCTCTATATCTGTTATCTCTATATCCATATCTATCTCTAGATCTATCTTTCTATCTAACACTATATCTCTATATCTATCTCTATATCTCATTATCTATCAATCTCTATCTCTCTCTCTTTATCTATCTATCCATCTATCTCTATATCTATCCATCTATCTCTATATCTATCTATCTATCTATCTATCTATTATCTCTATTATCTATATCTATCTATCCATCTATCTAGCTATCTCTATCTATCTCTATATCTCTCTATATCTATATTTCTAACTCTATATCTATCTATCTCTATACATATCTCTATATCTATCTCTATATCTATCTTTCTATATCTATCTGTCTCTATATCTATCTATCTATCTCTATATCTATTATCTCTATATCTATCTATCTCTATATATCTCTATATCTATTTTTATTTATATCCATCTATCTATATATATTTATCTCTATATCTATCTATATATGTCTATATTATTATTATTATTATTATTATATCTGTATATCTCTATCTATTATCTTTCTCTATCTATATATATATCTATCTATATATCTTTCTATCTATAGCTATCTATCTCTATATCTATCTACCTATCGATCTATCTATCTATATTTCTTTATATATCTATCTTTATATCTATCTCTATGAATCTTTCTATCTATATCTATCCATTATCTACTTTCTATCCATTATCTACTATCTATCTCTATATCTATCTATTTCTACATCTATCTTTCTATCTATTTCTATCTAACTCTATATCTATATAGCATTATACCCTATGAGGGGGTGCATTATTCCCTATGAGGGGGCAGAATTATACCCTATGAGGAGGCAGCATTATACCCTATGAGGAGGCAGCATTATACCCTATGAGGAGGGCAGCATTATTCCCTATGAGGGGACGCATTATTCCCTATGAGGGGGGCAGCATTATACCCTATGAGGGGGCAGCATTATACCCTATGAGGGGGCAGCATTATTCCCTATGAGGGGATGTATTATTCCCTATGAGGGGGGCAGTATTATACCCTATGAGGAGGCAGCATTATACCCTATGAGGGGGGCAGTATTATACCCTATGAGGGGGGCAGTATTATACCCTATGAGGGGGGCAGTATTATACCCTATGAGGGGGGCAGTATTATACCCTATGAGGGGGTGCATTATACCCTATGAGGGGATGCATTATTCCCTATGAGGGGGGCAGTATTATACCCTATGAGGAGGCAGTATTATACCCTATGAGGGGGGCAGCATTATTCCCTATGAGGGGGGCAGTATTATACCCTATGAGGGGGCAGCATTATACCCTATGAGGGGGCAGCGTTATACCCTATGAGGGGGGCAGCATTATACCCTATGAGGAGGCAGCATTATACCCTATGAGGGGGTGCATTATTCCCTATGAGGGGGGCAGTATTATACCCTATGAGGGGGCAGCATTATACCCTATGAGGAGGGCAGCATTATTCCCTATGAGGGGGTGCATTATACCCTATGAGGGGGTGCATTATACCCTATGAGGGGGCAGTATTATACCCTATGAGGGGGCAGCATTATTCCCTATGAGGGGATGCATTATTCCCTATGAGGGGGGCAGTATTATACCCTATGAGGAGGCAGCATTATACCCTATGAGGGGGTGCATTATTCCCTATGAGGGGGGCAGTATTATACCCTATGAGGGGGGCAGTATTATACCCTATGAGGGGGTGCATTATACCCTATGAGGGGGGCAGTATTATACCCTATGAGGGGGGCAGTATTATACCCTATGAGGGGGGCAGTATTATATTCTATGAGATGGCTGCATTATATTCTATGAGATGGCTGCATTATACTATGTGAGGGGGCTGCTTTATATTCTATGAGGGGGCTACCCCAACTCCTGCTACATAATTAAGACATGTACAACCTTATATTATACCCGGATATTAGCGTGTTTTACCGCATAATTGGTGGTCTGGTATTTAACTCTATGCAGCTACATAGTGGGCCCCAAGAATGATTTTCTCTGGTGGGCCCAAGGTGTTCCAGTCCGACGCTGGTCGCAGGGAAGCACGGAGGGAGCCCCCTCCCTTCCGATGCTTCCTTTAACCCCCGGTACACCGCGATCATGTTTGATCGCGGTGTCCCAGGGGTTAACGTGTCGGGGGCGGTCACACATTGTGCCGGGTGTCAGCTGTGATAATCAGCTGACACCCGGCCGCGATCAGCTGCGCTCCCCCCGTGAGCGCAGCTGATCGCATTAGACGTACTATTCCGTCCTTGGGACTTAGGTCCCAGGTCACATGGACGGAATAGTACGTCTAATGTAGGAAAGGGGTTGATGGACCTGACAGATATCCCGGATTATCAGATATTATCAGTATTAACATTAGTTTTTTTCATGTTTCACATAGAAGCTTATAGGGAAAAAAACACCAAAATTCGCACAGTTCAGCAGCGTCTTCAGCCTCCCAGCGATCGCAGATCGCATGAAATCACATCCACTTTTCTTGCACATATAGGCCGTAGCGTAAATGCTGTGTCTTCCGCTGATTTTTTTGGGGGGGCAGAAATTCTGCTACGTTTAACTGTGTGAATAAATGCTGGGCAGGGTGCAATAGTTGACTGCTTTGTCTCCCATCCTTATAGGACCCCTAGCATGGTCCGCTGAGCTTTGAATGATCTTTTAATAGGCTTGGATTCTGATAAATAGTTGTTGCAATAATCGCTGGAACCAAGTCCTAGTGGCAGGGCTACAACCCACCTCCCCATAAAATATAATGTACCCCCCATAAGAATATAATACAACCCACCTCCCCATAGAATATAATGTACCCCCCATAGAATATAGTACAGCCCACCTCCCCATAGAATATAATGTACCCCCCATAGAATATAATACAACCCACCTCCCCATAGAATATAATGTACCCCCCATAGAATATAGTACAGCCCACCTCCCCATAGAAATAATGTACCCCCCATAGAATATAGTACAGCCCACCTCCCCATAGAATATAATGTAGCACCCCTTAGAAAATAATGTACCCCCCATAGAATATAGTACAGCCCACCTCCCCATAGAATATAATGTAGCACCCCATAGAATATAGTACAGCCCACCTCCCCATAGAATATAATGTAGCACCCCATAGAATATAGTACAGCCCACCTCCCCATTGAATATAATGTACCCCCCATAGAATATAGTACAGCCCACCTCCCCATAGAATATAATGTAGCACCCCACAGAATATAATGTATCTCCCCCCCGGTGTGTATATGTACACGCCGGTCTCCTCATCACCACCGGTGAAGCCGCTCCTGGCACAGAGCTGACATCGTGCAGATGGCCCCGATCACATCAGACAGCGCCGCCCTTTGCTCTCCAATAGAATAGCGTCGTAGTGCGGTACGCGCATGCTACGACTCCGGCGACACATGTCCGGTCATATTATAGATATATAGTCACGAGCGAACGGGTTGACACCCTTTAAACTGTTCCAGAAAATGAGTGCAATTTACACTTGTTTTGTTCTATACCTGTTACTTATCAAAAAGTGTGTGCAGTGCGGTGGCTGAGAGCAGGCAGGCGCACGTGGAGGGAGGGACCGCCGGAATAGGCAGCTGCTGGATCAGACTATATTGCAACATGGGCAGCTGCTGTCACCGTCGCGATCCCAACAGCCTCCGAGGCCCACTGGTCTACATCCAGACACCACCGCACACATCTCTATAAGCAGACCTCAGCGCTATTTATGTCCCAGTAATGGCCAACCACTATAAATTATGGAGATTTTTTAAAATGCCACCAGAGTGATCTGCTGACAAACTGAACATCCCTGTTGTCAAAATGTCCCGCCCCTGCTGTGTATTTTGGAGAAACTAGGTGACACGTTTGTGTTTCCTGCAGCTCATTTGCATATATGAATGAGCAAGCGCTGTGATTGGCTGCTGTAGAATCCTAGTATGTTTCAGTTGGAAGAGAGGTCAAAGGCCATCGTGTCTGTCCGCCTGCTGCTCAATGCAGCAATGGCAGGATTCACTAAACCCTCTCAGACAGATGTCTGTCCAGCCTCTGGGTGAACAGTCCCACCGAAGGAGAACTCGTCACCTCCTCTGGTGGCCGCCTGTTCCACTCATTGCTCACCCTCACTGTCAAAAAGTTTTTTTCTAATGTGTATCTTTTCCCTTTCATCCCATTGCTTCTCGTGCTTCCATGTGCAAATGAGAATAAGGATGATCCCTCTACATTGGGGCAACCCTTCAGATATTGGTGTCCTCCATCTTATAGAAGGGAACGCCTTTCCGACAGAACAGGCTGACTGAACGTGACGGCCGTCGCCATGATCCCTATGGCCGGCGCATACACACTGCTATGTTGCTGATGTTGTAGCACATTACTTCAATGAAATATTAATGGTGCTGACACGTGCCGGATTATCAGACGTTGTCAGTATTAATCGTGGTGACACGTGCCGGATTATCAGATGTTGTCAGTATTAATCGTGCTGACACGTGCCGGATTATCAGATATCATGAGTATTAATGGACCTGAAACATGTGCCAGATTATCAGATGTTATCGGTATTAATGGTGCTTACAGATGCTGGATTATCAGATGTTATCAGTATTAATGGTGTTGACAGGTGCCGGATTATCAGATGTTGTCAGTATTAATCGTGCTGACAGGTGCCGGATTATCAGATGTTGTCAGTATTAATCGTGCCGGATTATCAGATGTTGTCAGTATTAATCGTGCTGACACGTGCCGGATTATCAGATGTTGTCAGTATTAATCGTGCTGACAGGTGCCGGATTATCAGATATCATGAGTATTAATACCTGACAAATGCCGGATTATCAGATGTTGTCAGTATTAATCGTGGTGACAGGTGCCGGATTATCAGATGTTGTCAGTATTAATCGTGCCTACACGTGCCGGATTATCAGATGTTGTCAGTATTAATCGTGCTGACACGTGCTGGATTATCAGATGTTTTCAGTATTAATCGTGCTGACACGTGCCGGATTATCAGATATCATGAGTATTAATGGACCTGACAAATGCCAGATTATCAGATGTTATCGGTATTAATGGTGCTTACAGATGCTGGATTATCAGATGTTATCAGTATTAATGGTGTTGACAGGTGCCGGATTATCAGACTTCATCAGTATTAATGGTGCTGACACGTGTCGGATTATCAGATGTTGTCAGTATTAATCGTGCTGACAGGTGCAGGATTATCAGATGTTGTCAGTATTTATCGTGCCGGATTATCAGATGTTGTCAGTACTAATCGGGCTGACACGTGCCGGATTATCAGATGTTGTCAGTACTAATCGTGCTGACACGTGCCGGATTATCAGATGTTGTCAGTATTAATCGTGCTGACACGTGCCGGAATAACAGATATCATGAGTATTAATGAGCCTGACAAATGCCAGATTATCAGATGTTATCGGTATTAATGGTGCTTACAGATGCTGGATTATCAGATGTTATCAGTATTAATGGTGTTGACAGGTGCCGGATTATCAGACTTCATCAGTATTAATGGTGCTGACACGTGCCGGATTATCAGATGTTGTCAGTATTAATCGTGCTGACACGTGCCGGATTATCAGATGTTGTCAGTATTAATCGTGCTGACAGGTGCCGGATTATCAGATATCATGAGTATTAATGGACCTGACAAATGCCGGATTATCAGATGTTATCGGTATTAATGGTGCTTACAGATGCTGGATTATCAGATGTTATCAGTATTAATGGTGTTGACAGGTGCCGGATTATCAGACTTCATCAGTATTAACCCCTTAACCCCCAAGGGTGGTTGGCACGTTAATGACCGGGCCAATTTTGACAATTCTTACCCCTGTCCCTTTAAGAGGTCATAACTCTGGAACGCTTCCATGGATCCCGCCGGTGATTCTGACATTGCTTTTTTCTCACGACATAGTGTACTTCGTAGGGATATACTATTGAAGAGAAATAGCGCAATAGTGCATTATCCAGTGTAGGTATATCAATTTAAAAATAATACACTCACCAGATGGAGCTTGTAATAAGCATGGAGGATTCGCTGCTGCAGAAACCACAGATCCACGAGGGACCAACGTAGAAGATACAGGAGAGGAGAAAAAGTGGTCAGACAATCCGCGCTGCAAATCACTTTGAACCCCCAAAGGGCTTCACAGAAGTTTATAACGTGCAGCCATCCAATGGAAGACATCATATTTTTTCCACAAAAATGATCTTTTCACCCCCAATTTTTATTTTCCCAAGAGTAACAGGACCCCAAAAGTTATTGTGCAATTCATCCTGAGTACGCTGATACCCCATATATGGGGGTAAACCACTATTTGGGCACATGGCAGAGCTCGGAAGGGAAGCAGCGCCATTTAACTTTTTTGGCTGGAATTGAGATCGGACGCCATGTCGCGTTTGGAAAGCCCCTGAAGTGCCAAAACAGTGGAAACCCCCCAATTCTAACTCCCACCCTAACCCTAGCCCTGACCCTAGCTCTGACCCTAGCCCTAATGGGAAAATGGAAATAAATACATTTTTTTTTTATTTTATTATTTTTGCCTAACTAAGGGGGTGATAAAGGGGGGTTTGATTTACTATTTATGGCGGGTTTTAATTTTTGGCAGCTGTCATACGCTAAAAGACGCTTTTTATTGTAAAAATAGTTTATGCATCACCACATTTTGAGAGCTATAATTTTTCCTTATTTTGACCCACCGAGTCATGTGAGGTCATATTTTTTGCGGGACGAGTTGACGTTTTTATTGGTACCATTTTCGGGCACGTGACATTTTTTGGTCGCTTTTTACTCCGATTTTTGGGACGCAGTATGAACAAAAACCAGCTTTTCAGGAATTTCTTTTGGGGGGGGGGTGCGTTTACACCGTTCCGCGTGCGGTAAAATTGATAAGGCGCTTTTATTCTTCGGGTCAGTATGATTACAGCGATACCTCTTTTATGTCTTTTTTTATGTTTTGGCGGTTTTATGCTATGAAAATTTTTTTTTATAAAAAATAATTATTTTTGCATCGCTTTATTCTGCGAGCTATAACTTTTTTATTTTTTCTCTGATGATGCTGTGTGGTGGCTCGTTTGTTGCGGGACAAGATGTCGTTTTCAGCGGTACCATGGATATTTATATGCGTCTTTTTGATCGCGCGTTATTGCACTTTTTGTTCGTCGGTATGATAATAAATCATTAATTTTTGCGTCGTTTTTTATTTTTTAAGGGGAACGCTAAAGGGGTTAACTAATGGGACAGTTTTATAGGGTGGGTCATTACGGACGCGGCGATAACAAATAGGTGTACTTTTATTGTTTTTCTGTTTCTTTATTTTCAAAAAATGAATTTATTAGGGAATAATTTTTTTTCTTATTTATTTAACAATTTTATTAAAATTATTTTTACACTTTTTGTTTTTTACTTTATTATAATGTCCCATGGGGGACATCACTGTCCTGTGACAGATCGCTGATCTGTCACATCACAGATCGCTGTGACAGATCAGCGATCTGTCACAGGCACTGCTGCAGGCTTCCTCATGCCTGCGCTCTGCGGGCAGTGAGGAAGCCAGCTCCCTGCAGGCCCCCGAAGGTCTCCGTCGCCATATTGGATCTGGGGACCTGCAGGAAAGGCGACCCCCGCAGCGGCGCTGCACATCGCGCTGCTGTGGGGGTCGCAGGGAAGCACGGAGGGAGCCCCCTCCCTGCCGATGCTTCCTTTAACCCCCGGTACACCGCGATCATGTTTGATCGCGGTGTGCCAGGGGTTAACGTGTCGGGGGCGGTCACACATTGTGCCGGGTGTCAGCTGTGATAATCAGCTGACACCCGGCCGCGATCAGCTGCGCTCCCCCCGTGAGCGCAGCTGATCGCATTAGACGTACTATTCCGTCCTTGGGACTTAGGTCCCAGGTCACATGGACGGAATAGTACGTCTAATGTAGGAAAGGGGTTGATGGACCTGACAGATATCCCGGATTATCAGATATTATCAGTATTAACATTAGTTTTTTTCATGTTTCACATAGAAGCTTATAGGGAAAAAAACACCAAAATTCGCACAGTTCAGCAGCGTCTTCAGCCTCCCAGCGATCGCAGATCGCATGAAATCACATCCACTTTTCTTGCACATATAGGCCGTAGCGTAAATGCTGTGTCTTCCGCTGATTTTTTTGGGGGGGCAGAAATTCTGCTACGTTTAACTGTGTGAATAAATGCTGGGCAGGGTGCAATAGTTGACTGCTTTGTCTCCCATCCTTATAGGACCCCTAGCATGGTCCGCTGAGCTTTGAATGATCTTTTAATAGGCTTGGATTCTGATAAATAGTTGTTGCAATAATCGCTGGAACCAAGTCCTAGTGGCAGGGCTACAACCCACCTCCCCATAAAATATAATGTACCCCCCATAAGAATATAATACAACCCACCTCCCCATAGAATATAATGTACCCCCCATAGAATATAGTACAGCCCACCTCCCCATAGAATATAATGTACCCCCCCATAGAATATAATACAACCCACCTCCCCATAGAATATAATGTACCCCCCATAGAATATAGTACAGCCCACCTCCCCATAGAATATAAAGTACCCCCCCATAGAATATAATACAACCCACCTCCCCATAGAATATAATGTACCCCCCATAGAATATAATACAACCCACCTCCCCATAGAATATAATGTACCCCCCATAGAATATAGTACAGCCCACCTCCCCATAGAATATAATGTACCCCCCATAGAATATAGTACAGCCCACCTCCCCATAGAATATAATGTAGCACCCCATAGAATATAGTACAGCCCACCTCCCCATAGAATATAATGTAGCACCCCATAAAATATAGTACAGCCCACCTCCCCATAGAATATAATGTAGCACCCCATAGAAAATAATGTACCCCCCATAGAATATAGTACAGCCCACCTCCCCATAGAATATAATGTAGCACCCCACAGAATATAATGTATCTCCCCCCCGGTGTGTATATGTACACGCCGGTCTCCTCATCACCACCGGTGAAGCCGCTGCTGGCACAGAGCTGACATCGTGCAGATGGCCCCGATCACATCAGACAGCGCCGCCCTTTGCTCTCCAATAGAATAGCGTCGTAGTGCGGTATGCGCGCATGCTACGACTCCGGCGACACGGTCCGCAGGAGGATTCTGACAGAAGGACACATGTCCGGTCATATTATAGATATATAGTCACGAGCGAACGGGTTGACACCCTTTAAACTGTTCCAGAAAATGAGTGCAATTTACACTTGTTTTGTTCTATACCTGTTATTTATCAAAAAGTGTGTGCAGTGCGGTGGCTGGGCGCAGGCAGGCGCACGTGGAGGGAGGGACCGCCGGAATGGGCAGCTGCTGTCACCGTCGCGATCCCACCAGCCTCCGAAGCCCACTGGTCTACATCCAGACACCACCGCACACATCTCTATAAGCAGACCTCAGCGCTATTTATGTCCCAGTAATGGCCAACCACTATAAATTATGGAGATTTTTTAATATGCCACCAGAGTGATCTGCTGACAAACTGAACATCCCTGTTGTAAAAATGTCCCGCCCCTGCTGTGTATTTTGGAGAAACTAGGTGACACGTTTGTGTTTCCTGCAGCTCATTTGCATATATGGATGAGCAAGCGCTGTGATTGGCTGCTGTAGAATCCTAGTATGTTTCAGTTGGAAGAGAGGTCAAAGGCCATCGTGTCTGTCCGCCTGCTGCTCAATGCAGCAATGGCAGGATTCACTAAACCCTCTCAGACAGATGTCTGTCCAGCCTCTGGGTGAACAGTCCCACCGAAGGAGAACTCGTCACCTCCTCTGGTGGCCGCCTGTTCCACTCATTGCTCACCCTCACTGTCAAACAGTTTTTTTCTAATGTGTATCTTTTCCCTTTCATCCCATTGCTTCTCGTGCTTCCATGTGCAAATGAGAATAAGGATGATCCCTCTACATTGGGGCAACCCTTCAGATATTGGTGTCCTCCATCTTATAGAAGGGAACGCCTTTCCGACAGAACAGGCTGACTGAACGTGACGGCCGTCGCCATGATCCCTATGGCCGGCGCATACACACTGCTATGTTGCTGATGTTGTAGCACATTACTTCAATGAAATATTAATGGTGCTGACACGTGCCGGATTATCAGACGTTGTCAGTATTAATCGTGGTGACAGGTGCCGGATTATCAGATGTTGTAAGTATTAATCGTGCTGACACGTGCCGGATTATCAGATGTTGTCAGTATTAATCGTGCTGACACGTGCCGGATTATCAGATATCATGAGTATTAATGGACCTGAAACATGTGCCAGATTATCAGATGTTATCGGTATTAATGGTGCTTACAGATGCTGGATTATCAGATGTTATCAGTATTAATGGTGTTGACAGGTGCCGGATTATCAGACTTCATCAGTATTAATGGTGCTGACACGTGCCGGATTATCAGATGTTGTCAGTATTAATCGTGCTGACAGGTGCCGGATTATCAGATGTTGTCAGTATTAATCGTGCCGGATTATCAGATGTTGTCAGTATTAATCGTGCTGACACGTGCCGGATTATCAGATGTCAGTATTAATCGTGCTGACAGGTGCCGGATTATCAGATATCATGAGTATTAATGGACCTGACAAATGCCGGATTATCAGATGTTGTCAGTATTAATCGTGGTGACAGGTTCCGGATTATCAGATGTTGTCAGTATTAATCGTGCCTACACGTGCCGGATTATCAGATGTTGTCAGTATTAATCGTGCTGACACGTGCCGGACTATCAGATATCATGAGTATTAATGGACCTGACAAATGCCAGATTATCAGATGTTATCGGTATTAATGGTGCTTACAGATGCTGGATTATCAGATGTTATCAGTATTAATGGTGTTGACAGGTGCCGGATTATCAGACTTCATCAGTATTAATGGTGCTGACACTTGCCGGATTATCAGATGTTGTCAGTATTAATCGTGCTGACAGGTGCGGGATTATCAGATGTTGTCAGTATTAATCGTGCCGGATTATCAGATGTTGTCAGTACTAATCGTGCTGACACGTGCCGGATTATCAGATGTTGTCAGTACTAATCGTGCTGACACGTGCCGGATTATCAGATGTTGTCAGTATTAATCGTGCTGACACGTGCCGGAATAACAGATATCATGAGTATTAATGAGCCTGACAAATGCCATATTATCAGATGTTATCGGTATTAATGGTGCTTACAGATGCTGAATTATCAGATGTTATCAGTATTAATGGTGTTGACAGGTGCCGGATTATCAGACTTCATCAGTATTAATGGTGCTGACACGTGCCGGATTATCAGATGTTGTCAGTATTAATCGTGCTGACACGTGCCGGATTATCAGATGTTGTCAGTATTAATCGTGCTGACAGGTGCCGGATTATCAGATATCATGAGTATTAATGGACCTGACAAATGCCGGATTATCAGATGTTATCGGTATTAATGGTGCTTACAGATGCTGGATTATCAGATGTTATCAGTATTAATGGTGTTGACAGGTGCCGGATTATCAGACTTCATCAGTATTAACCCCTTAACCCCCAAGGGTGGTTGGCACGTTAATGACCGGGCCAATTTTGACAATTCTTACCACTGTCCCTTTAAGAGGTCATAACTCTGGAACGCTTTCATGGATCCCGCCGGTGATTCTGACATTGCTTTTTTCTCACGACATAGTGTACTTCGTAGGGATATACTATTGAAGAGAAATAGCGCAATAGTGCATTATCCAGTGTAGGTATATCAATTTAAAAATAATACACTCACCAGATGGAGCTTGTAATAAGCATGGAGGATTCGCTGCTGCAGAAACCACAGATCCACGAGGGACCAACGTAGAAGATGCAGGAGAGGAGAAAAAGTGGTCAGACAATCCGCGCTGCAAATCACTTTGAACCCCCAAAGGGCTTCACAGAAGTTTATAACGTGCAGCCATCCAATTAAAGACATCATATTTTTTCCACAAAAATGATCTTTTCACCCCCAATTTTTATTTTCCCAAGAGTAACAGGACCCCAAAAGTTATTGTGCAATTCATCCTGAGTACGCTGATACCCCATACATGGGGGTAAACCACCATTTGGGTACATGGCAGAGCTCGGAAGGGAAGCAGCGCCATTTAACTTTTTTGGCTGGAATTGAGAGCGGACGCCATGTCGCGTTTGGAAAGCCCCTGAAGTGCCAAAACAGTGGAAACCCCCCAATTCTAACTCCCACCCTAACCCTAGCCCTGACCCTAGCTCTGACCCTAGCCCTAATGGGAAAATGGAAATAAATACATTTTTTTTTTATTTTATTATTTTTGCCTAACTAAGGGGGTGATAAAGGGGGGTTTGATTTACTATTTATGGCGGGTTTTAATTTTTGGCAGCTGTCATACGCTAAAAGACGCTTTTTATTGTAAAAATAGTTTATGCATCACCACATTTTGAGAGCTATAATTTTTACTTATTTTGACCCACCGAGTCATGTGAGGTCATATTTTTTGCGGGACGAGTTGACGTTTTTATTGGTACCATTTTCGGGCACGTGACATTTTTTGGTCGCTTTTTACTCCGATTTTTGCGACGCAGTATGAACAAAAACCAGCTTTTCAGGAATTTCTTTTGGGGGGGGTGCGTTTACACCGTTCCGCGTGCGGTAAAATTGATAAGGCGCTTTTATTCTTCGGGTCAGTATGATTACAGCGATACCTCTTTTATGTCTTTTTTTATGTTTTGGCGGTTTTATGCTATGAAAATTTTTTTTTATAAAAAATAATTATTTTTGCATCGCTTTATTCTGCGAGCTATAACTTTTTTATTTTTTCTCTGATGATGCTGTGTGGTGGCTCGTTTGTTGCGGGACAAGATGTCGTTTTCAGCGGTACCATGGATATTTATATGCGTCTTTTTGATCGCGCGTTATTGCACTTTTTGTTCGTCGGTATGATAATAAATCATTAATTTTTGCGTCGTTTTTTATTTTTTAAGGGGAACGCTAAAGGGGTTAACTAATGGGACAGTTTTATAGGGTGGGTCATTACAGACGCGGCGATAACAAATAGGTGTACTTTTATTGTTTTTCTGTTTCTTTATTTTCAAAAAATGAATTTATTAGGGAATAATTTTTTTTCTTATTTATTTAACGATTTTATTAAAATTATTTTTACACTTTTTGTTTTTTACTTTATTATAATGTCCCATGGGGGACATCACTGTCCTGTGACAGATCGCTGATCTGTCACATCACAGATCGCTGTGACAGATCAGCGATCTGTCACAGGCACTGCTGCAGGCTTCCTCATGCCTGCGCTCTGCGGGCAGTGAGGAAGCCACCTCCCTGCAGGCCCCCGAAGGTCCCCGTCGCCATATTGGATCCGGGGACCTGCAGGAAAGGCGACCCCCGCAGCGGCGCTGCACATCGCGCTGCTGTGGGGGTCGCAGGGAAGCACGGAGGGAGCCCCCTCCCTGCCGATGCTTCCTTTAACCCCCGGTACACCGCGATCATGTTTGATCGCGGTGTCCCAGGGGCTAACGTGTCGGGGGCGGTCACACATTGTGCCGGGTGTCAGCTGTGATAATCAGCTGACACCCGGCCGCGATCAGCTGCGCTCCCCCCTGTGAGCGCAGCTGATCGCATTAGACGTACTATTCCGTCCTTGGGACTTAGGTCCCAGGTCACATGGACGGAATAGTACGTCTAATGTAGGAAAGGGGTTGATGGACCTGACAGATACCGGATTATCAGATATTATCAGTATTAACATTAGTTTTTTTCATGTTTAACATAGAAGCTTAAAGGGAAAAAAACACCAAAATTCGCACAGTTCAGCAGCGTCTTCAGCCTCCCAGCGATCGCAGATCGCATGAAATCACATCCACTTTTCTTGCACATATAGGCCGTAGCGTAAATGCTGTGTCTTCCGCTGATTTTTTTGGGGGGGCAGAAATTCTTCTACGTTTAACTGTGTGAATAAATGCTGGGCAGGGTGCAATAGTTGACTGCTTTGTCTCCCATCCTTATAGGACCCCTAGCATGGTCCGCTGAGCTTTGAATGATATTTTAATAGGCTTGGATTCTGATAAATAGTTGTTGCAATAATCGCTGGAACCAAGTCCTAGTGGCAGGGCTACAACCCACCTCCCCATAAAATATAATGTACCCCCCATAAGAATATAATACAACCCACCTCCCCATAGAATATAATGTACCCCCCATAGAATATAGTACAGCCCACCTCCCCATAGAATATAATGTACCCCCCCATAGAATATAATACAACCCACCTCCCCATAGAATATAATGTACCCCCCATAGAATATAGTACAGCCCACCTCCCCATAGAATATAATGTACCCCCCCATAGAATATAATACAACTCACCTCCCCATAGAATATAATGTACCCCCATAGAATATAATACAACCCACCTCCCCATAGAATATAATGTACCCCCCATAGAATATAGTACAGCCCACCTCCCCATAGAATATAATGTACCCCCCATAGAATATAGTACAGCCCACCTCCCCATAGAATATAATGTAGCACCCCATAGAAAATAATGTACCCCCCATAGAATATAGTACAGCCCACCTCCCCATAGAATATAATGTATCACCCCATAGAATATAGTACAGCCCACCTCCCCATAGAATATAATGTAGCACCCCATAGAATATAGTACAGCCCACCTCCCCATAGAATATAATGTACCCCCCATAGAATATAGTACAGCCCACCTCCCCATAGAATATAATGTAGCACCCCACAGAATATAATGTATCTCCCCCCCGGTGTGTATATGTACACGCCGGTCTCCTCATCACCACCGGTGAAGCCGCTGCTGGCACAGAGCTGACATCGTGCAGATGGCCCCGATCACATCAGACAGCGCCGCCCTTTGCTCTCCAATAGAATAGCGTCGTAGTGCGGTATGCGCGCATGCTACGACTCCGGCGACACGGTCCGCAGGAGGATTCTGACAGAAGGACACATGTCCGGTCATATTATAGATATATAGTCACGAGCGAACGGGTTGACACCCTTTAAACTGTTCCAGAAAATGAGTGCAATTTACACTTGTTTTGTTCTATACCTGTTACTTATCAAAAGGTGTGTGCAGTGCGGTGGCTGGGCGCAGGCAGACGCACGTGGAGGGAGGGACCGCCGGAATAGGCAGCTGCTGGATCAGACTATATTGCAACATGGGCAGCTGCTGTCACCGTCGCGATCCCACCAGCCTCCGAAGCCCACTGGTCTACATCCAGACACCACCGCACACATCTCTATAAGCAGACCTCAGCGCTATTTATGTCCCAGTAATGCCCAACCACTATAAATTATGAAGATTTTTTAAAATGCCACCAGAGTGATCTTCTGACAAACTGAACATCCCTGTTGTCAAAATGTCCCGCCCCTGCTGTGTATTTTGGAGAAACTAGGTGACACGTTTGTGTTTCCTGCAGCTCATTTGCATATATGGATGAGCAAGCGCTGTGATTGGCTGCTGTAGAATCCTAGTATGTTTCAGTTGGAAGAGAGGTCAAAGGCCATCGTGTCTGTCCGCCTGCTGCTCAATGCAGCAATGGCAGGATTCACTAAACCCTCTCAGACAGATGTCTGTCCAGCCTCTGGGTGAACAGTCCCACCGAAGGAGAACTCGTCACCTCCTCTGGTGGCCGCCTGTTCCACTCATTGCTCACCCTCACTGTCAAAAAGTTTTTTTCTAATGTGTATCTTTTCCCTTTCATCCCATTGCTTCTCGTGCTTCCATGTGCAAATGAGAATAAGGATGATCCCTCTACATTGGGGCAACCCTTCAGATATTGGTGTCCTCCATCTTATAGAAGGGAACGCCTTTCCGACAGAACAGGCTGACTGAACGTGACGGCCGTCGCCATGATCCCTATGGCCGGCGCATACACACTGCTATGTTGCTGATGTTGTAGCACATTACTTCAATGAAATATTAATGGTGCTGACACGTGCCGGATTATCAGACGTTGTCAGTATTAATCGTGGTGACAGGTGCCGGATTATCAGATGTTGTAAGTATTAATCGTGCTGACACGTGCCGGATTATCAGATGTTGTCAGTATTAATCGTGCTGACACATGCCGGATTATCAGATATCATGAGTATTAATGGACCTGAAACATGTGCCAGATTATCAGATGTTATCGGTATTAATGGTGCTTACAGATGCTGGATTATCAGATGTTATCAGTATTAATGGTGTTGACAGGTGCCGGATTATCAGACTTCATCAGTATTAACCCCTTAACCCCCAAGGGTGGTTGGCACGTTAATGACCGGGCCAATTTTGACAATTCTTACCACTGTCCCTTTAAGAGGTCATAACTCTGGAACGCTTCCATGGATCCCGCCGGTGATTCTGACATTGCTTTTTTCTCACGACATAGTGTACTTCGTAGGGATATACTATTGAAGAGAAATAGCGCAATAGTGCATTATCCAGTGTAGGTATATCAATTTAAAAATAATACACTCACCAGATGGAGCTTGTAATAAGCATGGAGGATTCGCTGCTGCAGAAACCACAGATCCACGAGGGACCAACGTAGAAGATGCAGGAGAGGAGAAAAAGTGGTCAGACAATCCGCGCTGCAAATCACTTTGAACCCCCAAAGGGCTTCACAGAAGTTTATAACGTGCAGCCATCCAATTAAAGACATCATATTTTTTCCACAAAAATGATCTTTTCACCCCCAATTTTTATTTTCCCAAGAGTAACAGGACCCCAAAAGTTATTGTGCAATTCATCCTGAGTACGCTGATACCCCATACATGGGGGTAAACCACTATTTGGGCACATGGCAGAGCTCGGAAGGGAAGCAGCGCCATTTAACTTTTTTGGCTGGAATTGAGAGCGGACGCCATGTCGCGTTTGGAAAGCCCCTGAAGTGCCAAAACAGTGGAAACCCCCCAATTCTAACTCCCACCCTAACCCTAGCCCTGACCCTAGCTCTGACCGTAGCCCTAATGGGAAAATGGAAATAAATACATTTTTTTTTTATTTTATTATTTTTGCCTAACTAAGGGGGTGATAAAGGGGGGGTTTGATTTACTATTTATGGCGGGTTTTAATTTTTGGCAGCTGTCATACGCTAAAAGACGCTTTTTATTGTAAAAATAGTTTATGCATCACCACATTTTGAGAGCTATAATTTTTCCTTATTTTGACCCACCGAGTCATGTGAGGTCATATTTTTTGTGGGACGAGTTGACGTTTTTATTGGTACCATTTTCGGGCACGTGACATTTTTTGGTCGCTTTTTACTCCGATTTTTGGGACGCAGTATGAACAAAAACCAGCTTTTCAGGAATTTCTTTTGGGGGGGGGTGCGTTTACACCGTTCCGCGTGCGGTAAAATTGATAAGGCGCTTTTATTCTTCGGGTCAGTATGATTACAGCGATACCTCTTTTATGTCTTTTTTTATGTTTTGGCGGTTTTATGCTATGAAAATTTTTTTTTATAAAAAATAATTATTTTTGCATCGCTTTATTCTGCGAGCTATAACTTTTTTATTTTTTCTCTGATGATGCTGTGTGGTGGCTCGTTTGTTGCGGGACAAGATGTCGTTTTCAGCGGTACCATGGATATTTATATGCGTCTTTTTGATCGCGCGTTATTGCACTTTTTGTTCGTCGGTATGATAATAAATCATTAATTTTTGCGTCGTTTTTTATTTTTTAAGGGGAACGCTAAAGGGGTTAACTAATGGGACAGTTTTATAGGGTGGGTCATTACGGACGCGGCGATAACAAATAGGTGTACTTTTATTGTTTTTCTGTTTCTTTATTTTCAAAAAATGAATTTATTAGGGAATAATTTTTTTTCTTATTTATTTAACGATTTTATTAAAATTATTTTTACACTTTTTGTTTTTTACTTTATTATAATGTCCCATGGGGGACAACACTGTCCTGTGACAGATCGCTGATCTGTCACATCACAGATCGCTGTGACAGGCACTGCTGCAGGCTTCCTCATGCCTGCGCTCTGCGGGCAGTGAGGAAGCCAGCTCCCTGCAGGCCCCCGAAGGTCCCCGTCGCCATATTGGATCCGGGAACCTGCAGGAAAGGCGACCCCCGCAGCGGCGCTGCACATCGCGCTGCTGTGGGGGTCGCAGGGAAGCACGGAGGGAGCCCCCTCCCTGCCGATGCTTCCTTTAACCCCCGGTACACCGCGATCATGTTTGATCGCGGTGTCCCAGGGGTTAACGTGTCGGGGGCGGTCACACATTGTGCCGGGTGTCAGCTGTGATAATCAGCTGACACCCGGCCGCGATCAGCTGCCCTCCCCCCGTGAGCGCAGCTGATCGCATTAGACGTACTATTCCGTCCTTGGGACTTAGGTCCCAGGTCACATGGAAGGAATAGTACGTCTAATGTAGGAAAGGGGTTGATGGACCTGACAGATACCGGATTATCAGATATTATCAGTATTAACATTAGTTTTTTTCATGTTTCACATAGAAGCTTATAGGGAAAAAAACACCAAAATTCGCACAGTTCAGCAGCGTCTTCAGCCTCCCAGCGATCGCAGATTGCATGAAATCACATCCACTTTTCTTGCACATATAGGCCGTAGCGTAAATGCTGTGTCTTCCGCTGATTTTTTTGGGGGGGCAGAAATTCTGCTACGTTTAACTGTGTGAATAAATGCTGGGCAGGGTGCAATAGTTGACTGCTTTGTCTCCCATCCTTATAGGACCCCTAGCATGGTCCGCTGAGCTTTGAATGATCTTTTAATAGGCTTGGATTCTGATAAATAGTTGTTGCAATAATCGCTGGAACCAAGTCCTAGTGGCAGGGCTACAACCCACGTCCCCATAAAATATAATGTACCCCCCATAAGAATATAATACAACCCACCTCCCCATAGAATATAATGTACCCCCCATAGAATATAGTACAGCCCACCTCCCCATAGAATATAATGTACCCCCCCATAGAATATAATACAACCCACCTCCCCATAGAATATAATGTACCCCCCATAGAATATAGTACAGCCCACCTCCCCATAGAATATAATGTACCCCCCCATAGAATATAATACAACCCACCTCCCCATAGAATATAATGTACCCCCCATAGAATATAGTACAGCCCACCTCCCCATAGAATATAATGTACCCCCCATAGAATATATTACAGCCCACCTCCCCATAGAATATAATGTAGCACCCCATAGAATATAGTACAGCCTACCTCCCCATAGAATATAATGTAGCACCCCATAGAATATAGTACAGCCCACCTCCCCATAGAATATAATGTAGCACCCCATAGAAAATAATTTACCCCCCATAGAATATAGTACAGCCCACCTCCCCATAGAATATAATGTAGCACCCCACAGAATATAATGTATCTCCCCCCCGGTGTGTATATGTACACGCCGGTCTCCTCATCACCACCGGTGAAGCCGCTGCTGGCACAGAGCTGACATCGTGCAGATGGCCCCGATCACATCAGACAGCGCCGCCCTTTGCTCTCCAATAGAATAGCATCGTAGTGCGGTATGCGCGCATGCTACGACTCCAGCGAAACGGTCCGCAGGAGGATTCTGACAGAAGGACACATGTCCGGTCATATTATAGATATATAGTCACGAGCGAACGGGTTGACACCCTTTAAACTGTTCCAGAAAATGAGTGCAATTTACACTTGTTTTGTTCTATACCTGATACTTATCAAAAGGTGTGTGTAGTGCGGTGGCTGGGCGCAGGCAGGCGCACGTGGAGGGAGGGACCGCCGGAATAGGCAGCTGCTGGATCAGACTATATTGCAACATGGGCAGCTGCTGTCACCGTTGCGATCCCACCAGCCTCCGAAGCCCACTGGTCTACATCCAGACACCACCGCACACATCTCTATAAGCAGACCTCAGCGCTATTTATGTCCCAGTAATGGCCAACCACTATAAATTATGGAGATTTTTTAAAATGCCACCAGAGTGATCTGCTGACAAACTGAACATCCCTGTTGTCAAAATGTCCCGCCCCTGCTGTGTATTTTGGAGAAACTAGGTGACACGTTTGTGTTTCCTGCAGCTCATTTGCATATATGGATGAGCAAGCGCTGTGATTGGCTGCTGTAGAATCCTAGTATGTTTCAGTTGGAAGAGAGGTCAAAGGCCATCGTGTCTGTCCGCCTGCTGCTCAATGCAGCAATGGCAGGATTCACTAAACCCTCTCAGACAGATGTCTGTCCAGCCTCTGGGTGAACAGTCCCACCGAAGGAGAACTCGTCACCTCCTCTGGTGGCCGCCTGTTCCACTCATTGCTCACCCTCACTGTCAAAAAGTTTTTTTCTAATGTGTATCTTTTCCCTTTCATCCCATTGCTTCTCGTGCTTCCATGTGCAAATGAGAATAAGGATGATCCCTCTACATTGGGGCAACCCTTCAGATATTGGTGTCCTCCATCTTATAGAAGGGAACGCCTTTCCGACAGAACAGGCTGACTGAACGTAACGGCCGTCGCCATGATCCCTATGGCCGGCGCATACACACTGCTATGTTGCTGATGTTGTAGCACATTACTTCAATGAAATATTAATGGTGCTGACAGGTGCCGGATTATCAGACGTTGTCAGTATTAATCGTGGTGACAGGTGCCGGATTATCAGATGTTGTAAGTATTAATCGTGCTGACACGTGCCGGATTATCAGATGTTGTCAGTATTAATCGTGCTGACACGTGCCGGATTATCAGATATCATGAGTATTAATGGACCTGACAAATGCCGGATTATCAGATGTTATCGGTATTAATGGTGCTTACAGATGCTGGATTATCAGATGTTATCAGTATTAATGGTGTTAACAGGTGCCGGATTATCAGACTTCATCTGTATTAACCCCTTAACCCCCAAGGGTGGTTGGCACGTTAATGACCGGGCCAATTTTGACAATTCTTACCACTGTCCCTTTAAGAGGTCATAACTCTGGAACGCTTCCATGGATCCCGCCGGTGATTCTGACATTGCTTTTTTCTCACGACATAGTGTACTTCGTAGGGATATACTATTGAAGAGAAATAGCGCAATAGTGCATTATCCAGTGTAGGTATATCAATTTAAAAATAATACACTCACCAGATGGAGCTTGTAATAAGCATGGAGGATTCGCTGCTGCAGAAACCACAGATCCACGAGGGACCAACGTAGAAGATGCAGGAGAGGAGAAAAAGTGGTCAGACAATCCGCGCTGCAAATCACTTTGAACCCCCAAAGGGCTTCACAGAAGTTTATAACGTGCAGCCATCCAATTAAAGACATCATATTTTTTCCACAAAAATGATCTTTTCACCCCCAATTTTTATTTTCCCAAGAGTAACAGGACCCCAAAAGTTATTGTGCAATTCATCCTGAGTACGCTGATACCCCATATATGGGGGTAAACCACTATTTGGGCACATGGCAGAGCTCGGAAGGGAAGCAGCGCCATTTAACTTTTTTGGCTGGAATTGAGATCGGACGTCATGTCGCGTTTGGAAAGCCCCTGAAGTGCCAAAACAGTGGAAACCCCCCAATTCTAACTCCCACCCTAACCCTAGCCCTGACCCTAGCTCTGACCCTAGCCCTAATGGGAAAATGGAAATAAATACATTTTTTTTTTTATTTTATTATTTTTGCCTAACTAAGGGGGTGATAAAGGGGGGGTTTGATTTACTATTTATGGCGGGTTTTAATTTTTGGCAGCTGTCATACGCTAAAAGACGCTTTTTATTGTAAAAATAGTTTATGCATCACCACATTTTGAGAGCTATAATTTTTCCTTATTTTGACCCACAGAGTCATGTGAGGTCATATTTTTTGCGGGACGAGTTGACGTTTTTATTGGTACCATTTTCGGGCACCTGACATTTTTTGGTCGCTTTTTACTCAGATTTTTGGGACGCAGTATGAACAAAAACCAGCTTTTCAGGAATTTCTTTTGGGGAGGGTGCGTTTACACCGTTCCGCGTGCGGTAAAATTGATAAGGCGCTTTTATTCTTCGGGTCAGTATGATTACAGCGATACCTCTTTTATGTTTTTTTTATGTTTTGGCGGTTTTATGCTATGAAAATTTTTTTTTATAAAAAATAATTATTTTTGCATCGCTTTATTCTGCGAGCTATAACTTTTTTCATTTTTTCTCTGATGATGCTGTGTGGTGGCTCATTTGTTGCGGGACAAGATGTCGTTTTCAGCGGTACCATGGATATTTATATGCGTCTTTTTGATCGCGCGTTATTGCACTTTTTGTTCGTCGGTATGATAATAAATCATTAATTTTTGCGTCGTTTTTTATTTTTTAAGGGGAACGCTAAAGGGGTTAACTAATGGGACAGTTTTATAGGGTGGGTCATTACGGACACGGCGATAACAAATAGGTGTACTTTTATTGTTTTTCTGTTTCTTTATTTTCAAAAAATGAATTTATTAGGGAATAATTTTTTTTCTTATTTATTTAACGATTTTATTAAAATTATTTTTACACTTTTTGTTTTTTACTTTATTATAATGTCCCATGGGGGACATCACTGTCCTGTGACAGATCGCTGATCTGTCACATCACAGATCGCTGTGACAGATCAGCGATCTGTCACAGGCACTGCTGCAGGCTTCCTCATGCCTGCGCTCTGCGGGCAGTGAGGAAGCCAGCTCCCTGCAGGCCCCCGAAGGTCCCCGTCGCCATATTGGATCCGGGGACCTGCAGGAAAGGCGACCCCCGCAGCGGCGCTGCACATCGCGCTGCTGTGGGGGTCGCAGGGAAGCACGGAGGGAGCCCCCTCCCTGCCGATGCTTCCTTTAACCCCCGGTACACCGCGATCATGTTTGATCGCGGTGTGCCAGGGGTTAACGTGTCGGGGGCGGTCACACATTGTGCCGGGTGTCAGCTGTGATAATCAGCTGACACCCGGCCGCGATCAGCTGCGCTCCCCCCGTGAGCGCAGCTGATCGCATTAGACGTACTATTCCGTTCTTGGGACTTAGGTCCCAGGTCACATGGACGGAATAGTACGTCTAATGTAGGAAAGGGGTTGATGGACCTGACAGATACCGGATTATCAGATATTATCAGTATTAACATTAGTTTTTTTCATGTTTCACATAGAAGCTTATAGGGAAAAAAACACCAAAATTCGCACAGTTCAGCAGCGTCTTCAGCCTCCCAGCGATCGCAGATCGCATGAAATCACATCCACTTTTCTTGCACATATAGGCCGTAGCGTAAATGCTGTGTCTTCCGCTGATTTTTTTGGGGGGGCAGAAATTCTGCTACGTTTAACTGTGTGAATAAATGCTGGGCAGGGTGCAATAGTTGACTGCTTTGTCTCCCATCCTTATAGGACCCCTAGCATGGTCCGCTGAGCTTTGAATGATCTTTTAATAGGCTTGGATTCTGATAAATAGTTGTTGCAATAATCGCTGGAACCAAGTCCTAGTGGCAGGGCTACAACCCACCTCCCCATAAAATATAATGTACCCCCCATAAGAATATAATACAACCCACCTCCCCATAGAATATAATGTACCCCCCATAGAATATAGTACAGCCCACCTCCCCATAGAATATAATGTACCCCCCATAGAATATAATACAACCCACCTCCCCATAGAATATAATGTACCCCCCATAGAATATAGTACAGCCCACCTCCCCATAGAATATAATGTACCCCCCATAGAATATAGTACAGCCCACCTCCCCATAGAATATAATGTAGCACCCCTTAGAAAATAATGTACCCCCCATAGAATATAGTACAGCCCACCTCCCCATAGAATATAATGTAGCACCCCATAGAATATAGTACAGCCCACCTCCCCATAGAATATAATGTAGCACCCCATAGAATATAGTACAGCCCACCTCCCCATAGAATATAATGTAGCACCCCATAGAAAATAATGTACCCCCATAGAATATAGTACAGCCCACCTCCCCATAGAATATAATGTAGCACCCCACAGAATATAATGTATCTCCCCCCCGGTGTGTATATGTACACGCCGGTCTCCTCATCACCACCGGTGAAGCCGCTGCTGGCACAGAGCTGACATCGTGCAGATGGCCCCGATCACATCAGACAGCGCCGCCCTTTGCTCTCCAATAGAATAGCGTCGTAGTGCGGTATGCGCGCATGCTACGACTCCGGCGACACGGTCCGCAGAAGGATTCTGACAGAAGGACACATGTCCGGTCATATTATAGATATATAGTCACGAGCGAACGGGTTGACACCCTTTAAACTGTTCCAGAAAATGAGTGCAATTTACACTTGTTTTGTTCTATACCTCTTACTTATCAAAAGGTGTGTGCAGTGCGGTGGCTGGGCGCAGGCAGGCGCACGTGGAGGGAGGGACCGCCGGAATATGCAGCTGCTGGATCAGACTATATTGCAACATGGGCAGCTGCTGTCACCGTCGCGATCCCACCAGCCTCCGAAGCCCACTGGTCTACATCCAGACACCACCGCACACATCTCTATAAGCAGACCTCAGCGCTATTTATGTCCCAGTAATGGCCAACCACTATAAATTCTGGAGATTTTTTAAAATGCCACCAGAGTGATCTACTGACAAACTGAACATCCCTGTTGTCAAAATGTCCCGCCCCTGCTGTGTATTTTGGAGAAACTAGGTGACACGTTTGTGTTTCCTGCAGCTCATTTGCATATATGGATGAGCAAGCGCTGTGATTGGCTGCTGTAGAATCCTAGTATGTTTCAGTTGGAAGAGAGGTCAAAGGCCATCGTGTCTGTCCGCCTGCTGCTCAATGCAGCAATGGCAGGATTCACTAAACCCTCTCAGACAGATGTCTGTCCAGCCTCTGGGTGAACAGTCCCACCGAAGGAGAACTCGTCACCTCCTCTGGTGGCCGCCTGTTCCACTCATTGCTCACCCTCACTGTCAAAAAGTTTTTTTCTAATGTGTATCTTTTCCCTTTCATCCCATTGCTTCTCGTGCTTCCATGTGCAAATGAGAATAAGGATGATCCCTCTACATTGGGGCAACCCTTCAGATATTGGTGTCCTCCATCTTATAGAAGGGAACGCCTTTCCGACAGAACAGGCTGACTGAACGTGACGGCCGTCGCCATGATCCCTATGGCCGGCGCATACACACTGCTATGTTGCTGATGTTGTAGCACATTACTTCAATGAAATATTAATGGTGCTGACACGTGCCGGATTATCAGACGTTGTCAGTATTAATCGTGGTGACAGGTGCCGGATTATCAGATGTTGTAAGTATTAATCGTGCTGACACGTGCCGGATTATCAGATGTTGTCAGTATTAATCGTGCTGACACGTGCCGGATTATCAGATATCATGAGTATTAATGGACCTGAAACATGTGCCAGATTATCAGATGTTATCGGTATTAATGGTGCTTACAGATGCTGGATTATCAGATGTTATCAGTATTAATGGTGTCGACAGGTGCCGGATTATCAGACTTCATCAGTATTAATGGTGCTGACACGTGCCGGATTATCAGATGTTGTCAGTATTAATCGTGCTGACAGGTGCCAGATTATCAGATGTTGTCAGTATTAATCGTGCCGGATTATCAGATGTTGTCAGTATTAATCGTGCTGACACGTGCCGGATTATCAGATGTTGTCAGTATTAATCGTGCTGACAGGTGCCGGATTATCAGATATCATGAGTATTAATGGACCTGACAAATGCCGGATTATCAGATGTTGTCAGTATTAATCGTGGTGACAGGTGCCGGATTATCAGATGTTGTCAGTATTAATCGTGCCTACACGTGCCGGATTATCAGATGTTGTCAGTATTAATCGTGCTGACACGTGACGGATTATCAGATATCATGAGTATTAATGGACCTGACAAATGCCAGATTATCAGATGTTATCGGTATTAATGGTGCTTACAGATGCTGGATTATCAGATGTTATCAGTATTAATGGTGTTGACAGGTGCCGGATTATCAGACTTCATCAGTATTAATGGTGCTGACACGTGCCGGATTATCAGATGTTGTCAGTATTAATCGTGCTGACAGGTGCGGGATTATCAGATGTTGTCAGTATTAATCATGCCGGATTATCAGATGTTGTCAGTACTAATCGTGCTGACACGTGCCGGATTATCAGATGTTGTCAGTACTAATCGTGCTGACACGTGCCGGATTATCAGATGTTGTCAGTATTAATCGTGCTGACACGTGCCGGAATAACAGATATCATGAGTATTAATGAGCCTGACAAATGCCAGATTATCAGATGTTATCGGTATTAATGGTGCTTACAGATGCTGGATTATCAGATGTTATCAGTTTTAATGGTGTTGACAGGTGCCGGATTATCAGACTTCATCAGTATTAATGGTGCTGACACGTGCCGGATTATCAGATGTTGTCAGTATTAATCGTGCTGACACGTGCTGGATTATCAGATGTTGTCAGTATTAATCGTGCTGACAGGTGCCGGATTATCAGATATCATGAGTATTAATGGACCTGACAAATGCCGGATTATCAGATGTTATCGGTATTAATGGTGCTTACAGATGCTGGATTATCAGATGTTATCAGTATTAATGGTGTTGACAGGTGCCGGATTATCAGACTTCATCAGTATTAACCCCTTAACCCCCAAGGGTGGTTGGCACGTTAATGACCGGGCCAATTTTGACAATTCTTACCACTGTCCCTTTAAGAGGTCATAACTCTGGAACGCTTCCATGGATCCCGCCGGTGATTCTGACATTGCTTTTTTCTCACGACATAGTGTACTTCGTAGGGATATACTATTGAAGAGAAATAGCGCAATAGTGCATTATCCAGTGTAGGTATATCAATTTAAAAATAATACACTCACCAGATGGAGCTTGTAATAAGCATGGAGGATTCGCTGCTGCAGAAACCACAGATCCACGAGGGACCAACGTAGAAGATGCAGGAGAGGAGAAAAAGTGGTCAGACAATCCGCGCTGCAAATCACTTTGAACCCCCAAAGGGCTTCACAGAAGTTTATAACGTGCAGCCATCCAATTAAAGACATCATATTTTTTCCACAAAAATGATCTTTTCACCCCCAATTTTTATTTTCCCAAGAGTAACAGGACCCCAAAAGTTATTGTGCAATTCATCCTGAGTACGCTGATACCCCATATATGGGGGTAAACCACTATTTGGGCACATGGCAGAGCTCGGAAGGGAAGCAGCGCCATTTAACTTTTTTGGCTGGAATTGAGATCGGACGCCATGTCGCGTTTGGAAAGCCCCTGAAGTGCCAAAACAGTGGAAACCCCCCAATTCTAACTCCCACCCTAACCCTAGCCCTGACCCTAGCTCTGACCCTAGCCCTAATGGGAAAATGGAAATAAATACATTTTTTTTTTATTTTATTATTTTTGCCTAACTAAGGGGGTGATAAAGGGGGAGTTTGATTTACTATTTATGGCGGGTTTTAATTTTTGGCAGCTGTCATACGCTAAAAGACGCTTTTTATTGTAAAAATAGTTTATGCATCACCACATTTTGAGAGCTATAATTTTTCCTTATTTTGACCCACCGAGTCATGTGAGGTCATATTTTTTGCGGGACGAGTTGACGTTTTTATTGTTACCATTTTCGGGCACGTGACATTTTTTGGTCGCTTTTTACTCCGATTTTTGGGACGCAGTATGAACAAAAACCAGCTTTTCAGGAATTTCTTTTGGGGGGGGGGTGCGTTTACACCGTTCCGCGTGCGGTAAAATTGATAAGGCGCTTTTATTCTTCGGGTCAGTATGATTACAGCGATACCTCTTTTATGTCTTTTTTTATGTTTTGGCGGTTTTATGCTATGAAAATTTTTTTTTATAAAAAATAATTATTTTTGCATCGCTTTATTCTGCGAGCTATAACTTTTTTATTTTTTCTCTGATGATGCTGTGTGGTGGCTCGTTTGTTGCGGGACAAGATGTAGTTTTCAGCGGTACCATGGATATTTATATGCGTCTTTTTGATCGCGCGTTATTGCACTTTTTGTTCGTCGGTATGATAATAAATCATTAATTTTTGCGTCGTTTTTTATTTTTTAAGGGGAACGCTAAAGGGGTTAACTAATGGGACAGTTTTATAGGGTGGGTCATTACGGACGCGGCGATAACAAATAGGTGTACTTTTATTGTTTTTCTGTTTCTTTATATTCAAAAAATGAATTTATTAGGGAATAATTTTTTTTCTTATTTATTTAACGATTTTATTAAAATTATTTTTATACTTTTTGTTTTTTACTTTATTATAATGTCCCATGGGGGACATCACTGTCCTGTGACAGATCGCTGATCTGTCACATCACAGATCGCTGTGACAGATCAGCGATCTGTCACAGGCACTGCTGCAGGCTTCCTCATGCCTGCGCTCTGCGGGCAGTGAGGAAGCCAGCTCCCTGCAGGCCCCCGAAGGTCCCCGTCGCCATATTGGATCCGGGGACCTGCAGGAAAGGCGACCCCCGCAGCGGCGCTGCACATCGCGCTGCTGTGGGGTCGCAGGGAAGCACGGAGGGAGCCCCCTCCCTGCCGATGCTTCCTTTAACCCCCGGTACACCGCGATCATGTTTGATCGCGGTGTCCCAGGGGTTAACGTGTCGGGGGCGGTCACACATTGTGCCGGGTGTCAGCTGTGATAATCAGCTGACATCCGGCCGCGATCAGCTGCGCTCCCCCCGTGAGCGCAGCTGATCGCATTAGACGTACTATTCCGTCCTTGGGACTTAGGTCCCAGGTCACATGGACGGAATAGTACGTCTAATGTAGGAAAGGGGTTGATGGACCTGACAGATACCGGATTATCAGATATTATCAGTATTAACATTAGTTTTTTTCTTGTTTCACATAGAAGCTTATAGGGAAAAAAACACCAAAATTCGCACAGTTCAGCAGCGTCTTCAGCCTCCCAGCGATCGTAGATCGCATGAAATCACATCCACTTTTCTTGCACATATAGGCCGTAGCGTAAATGCTGTGTCTTCCGCTGATTTTTTGGGGGGGGCAGAAATTCTGCTACGTTTAACTGTGTGAATAAATGCTGGGCAGGGTGCAATAGTTGACTGCTTTGTCTCCCATCCTTATAGGACCCCTAGCATGGTCCGCTGAGCTTTGAATGATCTTTTAATAGGCTTGGATTCTGATAAATAGTTGTTGCAATAATCGCTGGAACCAAGTCCTAGTGGCAGGGCTACAACCCACCTCCCCATAAAATATAATGTACCCCCCATAAGAATATAATACAACCCACCTCCCCATAGAATATAATGTACCCCCCATAAGAATATAATACAACCCACCTCCCCATAGAATATAATGTACCCCCATAGAATATAGTACAGCCCACCTCCCCATAGAATATAATGTACCCCCCCATAGAATATAATACAACCCACCTCCCCATAGAATATAATGTACCCCCCATAGAATATAGTACAGCCCACCTCCCCATAGAATATAATGTACTCCCCCATAGAATATAATACAACCCACCTCCCCATAGAATATAATGTACCCCCATAGAATATAATACAACCCACCTCCCCATAGAATATAATGTACCCCCCATAGAATATAGTACAGCCCACCTCCCCATAGAATATAATTTACCCCCCATAGAAAATAGTACAGCCCACCTCCCCATAGAATATAATGTAGCACCCCATAGAAAATAATGTACCCCCCATAGAATATAGTACAGCCCACCTCCCCATAGAATATAATGTAGCACCCCATAGAATATAGTACAGCCCACCTCCCCATAGAATATAATGTAGAACCCCATAGAATATAGTACAGCCCACCTCCCCATAGAATATAATGTACCCCCCATAGAATATAGTACAGCCCACCTCCCCATAGAATATAATGTACCCCCATAGAATATAGTACAGCCCACCTCCCCATAGAATATAATGTAGCACCCCATAGAATATAGTACAGCCCACCTCCCCATAGAATATAATGTAGCACCCCATAGAATATAGTACAGCCCACCTCCCCATAGAATATAATGTAGCACCCCACAGAATATAATGTACACGCCGGTCTCCTCATCACCACCGGTGAAGCCGCTGCTGGCACAGAGCTGACATCGTGCAGATGGCCCCGATCACATCAGACAGCGCCGCCCTTTGCTCTCCAATAGAATAGCGTCGTAGTGCGGTATGCGCGCATGCTACGACTCCGGCGACACGGTCCGCAGGAGGATTCTGACAGAAGGACACATGTCCGGTCATATTATAGATATATAGTCACGAGCGAACGGGTTGACACCCTTTAAACTGTTGCAGAAAATGAGTGCAATTTACACTTGTTTTGTTCTATACCTGTTACTTATCAAAAAGTGTGTGCAGTGCGGTGGCTGAACGCAGGCAGTCGCACGTGGAGGGAGGGACCGCCGGAATAGGCAGCTGCTGGATCAGACTATATTGCAACATGGGCAGCTGCTGTCACCGTCGCGATCCCACCAGCCTCCGAAGCCCACTGGTCTACATCCAGACACCACCGCACACATCTCTATAAGCAGACCTTAGCGCTATTTATGTCCCAGTAATGGCCAACCACTATAAATTATGGAGATTTTTTAAAATGCCACCAGAGTGATCTGCTGACAAACTGAACATCCCTGTTGTCAAAATGTCCCGCCCCTGCTGTGTATTTTGGAGAAACTAGGTGACACGTTTGTGTTTCCTGCAGCTCATTTGCATATATGGATGAGCAAGCGCCGTGATTGGCTGCTGTAGAATCCTAGTATGTTTCAGTTGGAAGAGAGGTCAAAGGCCATCGTGTCTGTCCGCCTGCTGCTCAATGCAGCAATGGCAGGATTCACTAAACCCTCTCAGACAGATGTCTGTCCAGCCTCTGGGTGAACAGTCCCACCGAAGGAGAACTCGTCACCTCCTCTGGTGGCCGCCTGTTCCACTCATTGCTCACCCTCACTGTCAAAAAGTTTTTTCTAATGTGTATCTTTTCCCTTTCATCCCATTGCTTCTCGTGCTTCCATGTGCAAATGAGAATAAGGATGATCCCTCTACATTGGGGCAACCCTTCAGATATTGGTGTCCTCCATCTTATAGAAGGGAACGCCTTTCCGACAGAACAGGCTGACTGAACGTGACGGCCGTCGCCATGATCCCTATGGCCGGCGCATACACACTGCTATGTTGCTGATGTTGTAGCACATTACTTCAATGAAATATTAATGGTGCTGACAGGTGCCGGATTATCAGACGTTGTCAGTATTAATCGTGGTGACAGGTGCCGGATTATCAGACGTTGTAAGTATTAATCGTGCTGACACGTGCCGGATTATCAGATGTTGTCAGTATTAATCGTGCTGACACGTGCCGGATTATCAGATATCATGAGTATTAATGGACCTGAAACATGTGCCAGATTATCAGATGTTATCGGTATTAATGGTGCTTACAGATGCTGGATTATCAGATGTTATCAGTATTAATGGTGTTGACAGGTGCCGGATTATCAGACTTCATCAGTATTAATGGTGCTGACACGTGCCGGATTATCAGATGTTGTCAGTATTAATCGTGCTGACAGGTGCCGGATTATCAGATGTTGTCAGTATTAATCGTGCCGGATTATCAGATGTTGTCAGTATTAATCGTGCTGACACGTGCCGGATTATCAGATGTTGTCAGTATTAATCGTGCTGACAGGTGCCGGATTATCAGATATCATGAGTATTACTGGACCTGACAAATGTCAGATTATCAGATGTTGTCAGTATTAATCGTGGTGACAGGTGCCGGATTATCAGATGTTGTCAGTATTAATCGTGCCTACACGTGCCGGATTATCAGATGTTGTCAGTATTAAATGTGCCGACACGTGCCGGATTATCAGATGTTGTCAGTATTAATCGTGCCTACACGTGCCGGATTATCAGATGTTATCAGTATTAATGGTGTTGACAGGTGCCGGATTATCAGACTTCATCAGTATTAATGGTGCTGACACGTGCCGGATTATCAGATGTTGTCAGTATTAATCGTGCTGACACGTGCCGGATTATCAGATGTTGTCAGTATTAATCGTGCTGACAGGTGCCGGATTATCAGATATCATGAGTATTAATGGACCTGACAAATGCCGGATTATCAGATGTTATCGGTATTAATGGTGCTTACAGATGCTGGATTATCAGATGTTATCAGTATTAATGGTGTTGACAGGTGCCGGATTATCAGACTTCATCTGTATTAACCCCTTAACCCCCAAGGGTGGTTGGCACGTTAATGACCGGGCAAATTTTGACAATTCTTACCACTGTCCCTTTAAGAGGTCATAACTCTGGAACGCTTCCATGGATCCCGCCGGTGATTCTGACATTGCTTTTTTCTCACGACATAGTGTACTTCGTAGGGATATACTATTGAAGAGAAATAGCGCAATAGTGCATTATCCAGTGTAGGTATATCAATTTAAAAATAATACACTCACCAGATGGAGCTTGTAATAAGCATGGAGGATTCGCTGCTGCAGAAACCACAGATCCACGAGGGACCAACGTAGAAGATGCAGGAGAGGAGAAAAAGTGGTCAGACAATCCGCGCTGCAAATCACTTTGAACCCCCAAAGGGCTTCACAGAAGTTTATAACGTGCAGCCATCCAATTAAAGACATCATATTTTTTCCACAAAAATGATCTTTTCACCCCCAATTTTTAATTTCCCAAGAGTAACAGGACCCCAAAAGTTATTGTGCAATTCATCCTGAGTACGCTGATACCCCATATATGGGGGTAAACCACTATTTGGGCACATGGCAGAGCTCGGAAGGGAAGCAGCGCCATTTAACTTTTTTGGCTGGAATTGAGATCGGACGTCATGTCGCGTTTGGAAAGCCCCTGAAGTGCCAAAACAGTGGAAACCCCCCAATTCTAACTCCCACCCTAACCCTAGCCCTGACCCTAGCTCTGACCCTAGCCCTAATGGGAAAATGGAAATAAATACATTTTTTTTTTTTTTATTATTATTTTTGCCTAACTAAGGGGGTGATAAAGGGGGGGTTTGATTTACTATTTATGGCGGGTTTTAATTTTTGGCAGCTGTCATACGCTAAAAGACGCTTTTTATTGTAAAAATAGTTTATGCATCACCACATTTTGAGAGCTATAATTTTTCCTTATTTTGACCCACCGAGTCATGTGAGGTCATATTTTTTGCGGGACGAGTTGACGTTTTTATTGGTACCATTTTCGGGCACGTGACATTTTTTGGTCGCTTTTTACTCCGATTTTTGGGACGCAGTATGAACAAAAACCAGCTTTTCAGGAATTTCTTTTGGGGGGGGGTGCGTTTACACCGTTCCGCGTGCGGTAAAATTGATAAGGCGCTTTTATTCTTCGGGTCAGTATGATTACAGCGATACCTCTTTTATGTCTTTTTTTATGTTTTGGCGGTTTTATGCTATGAAAATTTTTTTTTATAAAAAATAATTATTTTTGCATCGCTTTATTCTGCGAGCTATAACTTTTTCATTTTTTCTCTGATGATGCTGTGTGGTGGCTCGTTTGTTGCGGGACAAGATGTCGTTTTCAGCGGTACCATGGATATTTATATGCGTCTTTTTGATCGCGCGTTATTGCACTTTTTGTTCGTCGGTATGATAATAAATCATTAATTTTTGCGTCGTTTTTTATTTTTTAAGGGGAACGCTAAAGGGGTTAACTAATGGGACAGTTTTATAGGGTGGGTCATTACGGACGCGGCGATAACAAATAGGTGTACTTTTATTGTTTTTCTGTTTCTTTATTTTCAAAAAATGAATTTATTAGGGAATAATTTTTTTTCTTATTTATTTAACGATTTTATTAAAATTATTTTTACACTTTTTGTTTTTTACTTTATTATAATGTCCCATGGGGGACATCACTGTCCTGTGACAGATCGCTGATCTGTCACATCACAGATCGCTGTGACAGATCAGCGATCTGTCACAGGCACTGTTGCACGCTTCCTCATGCCTGCGCTCTGCGGGCAGTGAGGAAGCCAGCTCCCTGCAGGCCCCCGAAGGTCCCCGTCGCCATATTGGATCCGGGGACCTGCAGGAAAGGCGACCCCCGCAGCGGCGCTGCACATCGCGCTGCTGTGGGGGTCGCAGGGAAGCACGGAGGGAGCCCCCTCCCTGCCGATGCTTCCTTTAACCCCCAGTACACCGCGATCATGTTTGATCGCGGTGTGCCAGGGGTTAACGTGTCGGGGGCGGTCACACATTGTGCCGGGTGTCAGCTGTGATAATCAGCTGACACCCGGCCGCGATCAGCTGCGCTCCCCCCGTGAGCGCAGCTGATCGCATTAGACGTACTATTCCGTCCTTGGGACTTAGGTCCCAGGTCACATGGACGGAATAGTACGGCTAATGTAGGAAAGGGGTTGATGGACCTGACAGATACCGGATTATCAGATATTATCAGTATTAACATTAGTTTTTTTCATGTTTCACATAGAAGCTTATAGGGAAAAAAACACCAAAATTCGCACAGTTCAGCAGCATCTTCAGCCTCCCAGCGATCGCAGATCGCATGAAATCACATCCACTTTTCTTGCACATATAGGCCGTAGCGTAAATGCTGTGTCTTCCGCTGATTTTTTTTAGGGGGCAGAAATTCTGCTACGTTTAACTGTGTGAATAAATGCTGGGCAGGGTGCAATAGTTGACTGCTTTGTCTCCCATCCTTATAGGACCCCTAGCATGGTCCGCTGAGCTTTGAATGATCTTTTAATAGGCTTGGATTCTGATAAATAGTTGTTGCAATAATCGCTGGAACCAAGTCCTAGTGGCAGGGCTACAACCCACCTCCCCATAAAATATAATGTACCCCCCATAAGAATATAATACAACCCACCTCCCCATAGAATATAATGTACCCCCCATAGAATATAGTACAGCCCACCTCCCCATAGAATATAATGTACCCCCCATAGAATATAATACAACCCACCTCCCCATAGAATATAATGTACCCCCCATAGAATATAGTACAGCCCACCTCCCCATAGAATATAATGTACCCCCCATAGAATATAGTACAGCCCACCTCCCCATAGAATATAATGTAGCACCCCTTAGAAAATAATGTACCCCCCATAGAATATAGTACAGCCCACCTCCCCATAGAATATAATGTAGCACCCCATAGAATATAGTACAGCCCACCTCCCCATAGAATATAATGTAGCACCCCATAGAATATAGTACAGCCCACCTCCCCATAGAATATAATGTAGCACCCCATAGAAAATAATGTACCCCTCATAGAATATAGTACAGCCCACCTCCCCATAGAATATAATGTAGCACCCCACAGAATATAATGTATCTCCCCCCCGGTGTGTATATGTACACGCCGGTCTCCTCATCACCACCGGTGAAGCCGCTGCTGGCATAGAGCTGACATCGTGCAGATGGCCCCGATCACATCAGACAGCGCCGCCCTTTGCTCTCCAATAGAATAGCGTCGTAGTGCGGTATGCACGCATGCTACGACTCCGGCGACACGGTCCGCAGAAGGATTCTGACAGAAGGACACATGTCCGGTCATATTATAGATATATAGTCACGAGCGAACGGGTTGACACCCTTTAAACTGTTCCAGAAAATGAGTGCAATTTACACTTGTTTTGTTCTATACCTGTTACTTATCAAAAAGTGTGTGCAGTGCGGTGGCTGGGCGCAGGCGGGCGCACGTGGAGGGATGGACCGCCGGAATAGGCAGCTGCTGGATCAGACTATATTGCAACATGGGCAGCTGCTCTCACCGTCGCGATCCCAACAGCCTCCGAAGCCCACTGGTCTATATCCAGACACCACCGCACACATCTCTATAAGCAGACCTCAGCGCTATTTATGTCCCAGTAATGGCCAACCACTATAAATTATGGAGATTTTTTAAAATGCCACCAGAGTGATCTGCTGACAATCTGAACATCCCTGTTGTCAAAATGTCCCGCCCCTGCTGTGTATTTTGGAGAAACTAGGTGACACGTTTGTGTTTCCTGCAGCTCATTTGCATATATGGATGAGCAAGCGCTGTGATTGGCTGCTGTAGAATCCTAGTATGTTTCAGTTGGAAGAGAGGTCAAAGGCCATCGTGTCTGTCCGCCTGCTGCTCAATGCAGCAATGGCAGGATTCACTAAACCCTCTCAGACAGATGTCTGTCCAGCCTCTGGGTGAACAGTCCCACCGAAGGAGAACTCGTCACCTCCTCTGGTGGCCGCCTGTTCCACTCATTGCTCACCCTCACTGTCAAAAAGTTTTTTTCTAATGTGTATCTTTTCCCTTTCATCCCATTGCTTCTCGTGCTTCCATGTGCAAATGAGAATAAGGATGATCCCTCTACATTGGGGCAACCCTTCAGATATTGGTGTCCTCCATCTTATAGAAGGGAACGCCTTTCCGACAGAACAGGCTGACTGAACGTGACGGCCGTCGCCATGATCCCTATGGCCGGTGCATACACACTGCTATGTTGCTGATGTTGTAGCACATTACTTGAATGAAATATTAATGGTGCTGACACGTGCCGGATTATCAGACGTTGTCAGTATTAATCGTGGTGACAGGTGCCGGATTATCAGATGTTGTAAGTATTAATCGTGCTGACACGTGCCGGATTATCAGATGTTGTCAGTATTAATCGTGCTGACACGTGCCGGATTATCAGATATCATGAGTATTAATGGACCTGAAACATGTGCCAGATTATCAGATGTTATCGGTATTAATGGTGCTTACAGATGCTGGATTATCAGATGTTATCAGTATTAATGGTGTTGACAGGTGCCGGATTATCAGACTTCATCAGTATTAATGGTGCTAACACGTGCCGGATTATCAGATGTTGTCAGTATTAATCGTGCTGACAGGTGCCGGATTATCAGGTGTTGTCAGTATTAATCGTGCCGGATTATCAGATGTTGTCAGTATTAATCGTGCTGACAGGTGCCGGATTATCAGATGTTGTCAGTATTAATCGTGCTGACAGGTGCCGGATTATCAGATATCATGAGTATTAATGGACCTGACAAATGCCGGATTATCAGATGTTGTCAGTATTAATCGTGGTGACAGGTGCCGGATTATCAGATGTTGTCAGTATTAATCGTGCCTACACGTGCCGGATTATCAGATGTTGTCAGTATTAATCGTGCTGACACGTGCCGGATTATCAGATATCATGAGTATTAATGGACCTGACAAATGCCAGATTATCAGATGTTATCGGTATTAATGGTGCTTACAGATGCTGGATTATCAGATGTTATCAGTATTAATGGTGTTGACAGGTGCCGGATTATCAGACTTTATCAGTATTAATGGTGCTGACACGTGCCGGATTATCAGATGTTGTCAGTATTAATCGTGCTGACAGGTGCGGGATTATCAGATGTTGTCAGTATTAATCATGCCGGATTATCAGATGTTGTCAGTACTAATCGTGCTGACACGTGCCGGATTATCAGATGTTGTCAGTACTAATCGTGCTGACACGTGCCGGATTATCAGATGTTGTCAGTATTAATCGTGCTGACACGTGCCGGAATAACAGATATCATGAGTATTAATGAGCCTGACAAATGCCAGATTATCAGATGTTATCGGTATTAATGGTGCTTACAGATGCTGGATTATCAGATGTTATCAGTATTAATGGTGTTGACAGGTGCCGGATTATCAGACTTCATCAGTATTAACCCCTTAACCCCCAAGGGTGGTTGGCACGTTAATGACCGGGCCAATTTTGACAATTCTTACCACTGTCCCTTTAAGAGGTCATAACTCTGGAACGCTTCCATGGATCCCGCCGGTGATTCTGACATTGCTTTTTTCTCACGACATAGTGTACTTCGTAGGGATATACTATTGAAGAGAAATAGCGCAATAGTGCATTATCCAGTGTAGGTATATCAATTTAAAAATAATACACTCACCAGATGGAGCTTGTAATAAGCATGGAGGATTCGCTGCTGCAGAAACCACAGATCCACGAGGGACCAACGTAGAAGATGCAGGAGAGGAGAAAAAGTGGTCAGACAATCCGCGCTGCAAATCACTTTGAACCCCCAAAGGGCTTCACAGAAGTTTATAACGTGCAGCCATCCAATTAAAGACATGATATTTTTTCCACAAAAATGATCTTTTCACCCCCAATTTTTATTTTCCCAAGAGTAACAGGACCCCAAAAGTTATTGTGCAATTCATCCTGAGTACGCTGATACCCCATATATGGGGGTAAACCACTATTTGGGCACATGGCAGAGCTCGGAAGGGAAGCAGCGCCATTTAACTTTTTTGGCTGGAATTGAGATCGGACGCCATGTCGCGTTTGGAAAGCCCCTGAAGTGCCAAAACAGTGGAAACCCCCCAATTCTAACTCCCACCCTAACCCTAGCCCTGACCCTAGCTCTGACCCTAGCCCTAATGGGAAAATGGAAATAAATACATTTTTTTTTAATTTTATTATTTTTGCCTAACTAAGGGGGTGATAAAGGGGGGTTTGATTTACTATTTATGGCGGGTTTTAATTTTTGGCAGCTGTCATACGCTAAAAGACGCTTTTTATTGTAAAAATAGTTTATGCATCACCACATTTTGAGAGCTATAATTTTTCCTTATTTTGACCCACCGAGTCATGTGAGGTCATATTTTTTGCGGGACGAGTTGACGTTTTTATTGGTACCATTTTCGGGCACGTGACATTTTTTGGTCGCTTTTTACTCCGATTTTTGGGACGCAGTATGAACAAAAACCAACTTTTCAGGAATTTCTTTTGGGGGGGTGCGTTTACACCGTTCTGCGTGCGGTAAAATTGATAAGGCGCTTTTATTCTTCGGGTCAGTATGATTACAGCGATACCTCTTTTATGTCTTTTTTTATGTTTTGGCGGTTTTATGCTATGAAAATTTTTTTTTATAAAAGATAATTATTTTTGCATCGCTTTATTCTGCGAGCTATAACTTTTTTATTTTTTCTCTGATGATGCTGTGTGGTGGCTCGTTTGTTGCGGGACAAGATGTCGTTTTCAGCGGTACCATGGATATTTATATGCGTCTTTTTGATCGCGCGTTATTGCACTTTTTGTTCGTCGGTATGATAATAAATCATTAATTTTTGCGTCGTTTTTTATTTTTTAAGGGGAACGCTAAAGGGGTTAACTAATGGGAAAGTTTTATAGGGTGGGTCATTACGGACGCGGCGATAACAAATAGGTGTACTTTTATTGTTTTTCTGTTTCTTTATTTTCAAAAAATGAATTTATTAGGGAATAATTTTTTTTCTTATTTATTTAACAATTTTATTAAAATTATTTTTACACTTTTTGTTTTTTACTTTATTATAATGTCCCATGGGGGACATCACTGTCCTGTGACAGATCGCTGATCTGTCACATCACAGATCGCTGTGACAGATCAGCGATCTGTCACAGGCACTGCTGCAGGCTTCCTCATGCCTGCGCTCTGCGGGCAGTGAGGAAGCCAGCTCCCTGCAGGCCCCCGAAGGTCCCCATCGCCATATTGGATCCGGGGACCTGCAGGAAAGGCGACCCCCGCAGCGGCGCTGCACATCGCGCTGCTGTGGGGGTCGCAGGCAGCGTCGGACTGGCCCACCGGGGAACCGGAGGATTCTCCGGTGGGCCCTGGCATCTGGTGGGCCCTGGCACCTGCAGGCATACAGGGCCAGCAGTTGCCTAGGGCCCCCGCTGCTCCAGGGGCCCCCAGCCAGTGGTGTGTCGCACACCATGCAGCTGCTATGGGGGGCCCAGCCAGCGGAGCAGCAGCGGGTGTCAGGAGGCAGGAGCCCCTGTCCCCGCTGCTAAAGAGAAATGAATATTCACTGCGAAGCAGTGAATATCATTTCAGGTCTCCACCCCCAGAGGCCCCGCCCCCAGCCCAGTAAGCCGCTCTGCATCTGTAAATCAGGGCCGGCGCCGCCCTCAGTCCTCTCTGCTCCTGGCTCACAGCCAGTGCGCGATGACGTCACTACATCGCGCACCCGCTGTGTGTCTGGCAGAGGGGGCAGCTCCTGACACTGAAGCCGGGATCAGCGTGGGAGCGAGGAGGAGAGGTGAGTATTGTTTTTTTTTTTTTTTTTTTTTATATATATCTCGCTCTCTCTATCTGTCTCTCTCTATCTATCTATCTCTATTTCTCAATATATCTCTCTCTCTATCTCTCTTATATCTATCTATCTTTCTATCATCTATATCTATCTATATCTATCTCTATCGTTCTATCTTTATATCTATCTTTCTATCTCTACATCTATCTCTATATCTATCTATCTCTATATCTTTCTATATCTATATATTATGTCTATCTATCTATCTCTATATCTATCTATCTTACTCTATCTATCTCTATATCTATTATCTCTATATTTATTTATCTAGCTACCATCTATATCTATCTATCTTTATCTATATATATCTCTATCTAATATCTATATCTATATATCTATCTCTATACCTATCTATCTATTTATCCGTTATCTATCTCTATATCTTTTCTCTGTATCTATCTATCTCTATATCTATATCTCTCGCTATCTATCGCTCTATCTCTATATCTATCTTTATATCTATATCTATATATCTATCTCTATCTATCTCTATATCTATCTCTATTTCTCTCTATATCTATCTCTATATCTATCTCTCTATCTATCTTTCTATCTCTATATCTATATATCTATCTTTATCTATTTATCTCTATATCTTTTCTCTGTATCTATCTCTCTATATCTATATCTATCTATCTTTATATATATATCTATTATCTCTATATCTATATCTATTTCTCTCTATATCTCTCTCTATATCTATCTATCTATTTATCTCTATCTCTATATCGATCTCTCTGTATATCTATCTATCTTTCTATCTCTATATCTATCTATCTTTCTCTATCTATTTATCTCTATCTATTATCTATATCTATCTATCGCTCTATCTCTATATCTATCTTTCTATCTCTACATCTATCTCTATATCTATCTTTCTATCTATATCTATCTATATCTATCTATTATGTCTATCTAGCTATCTCTATTATCTATATCTACCTATCTCTATATCTTTCTATCTTACTCTATCTCTATATCTATCTGTTATCTCTATATTTATTATCTATCTTTATCTATCTATCTATATCTATCTCTATCTAGATACAGGAAAGATGTATATCTTTGTACCGTGTTAGCCAGTAAATAGAAAAATATTCAGGATTGAGAGTCCTCAGTAGTTGATACCTTTTATCTCTATCTATTTATCGATCTCTGTATCTTTCTCTCTCTATATCTATCTCTCTCTCTATCTACCGCTCTCTCTATCTCTATCTATCTTTATATCTATATCTATCTATCTCTATATCTATCTATCTATCTATCTATCTATCTATATATATATATATATCTGTTTCTCTCTATATCTATCTCTATATCGCTCTCTCTATAGCTATCTATATATTATCTCTATATCTATCTATATATTATCTCTATATCTATCTCTATATCTATCTATCTCTATATCTATCTATCTCTATATCTGTTATCTCTATATCCATATCTATCTCTAGATCTATCTTTCTATCTAACACTATATCTCTATATCTATCTCTATATCTCATTATCTATCAATCTCTATCTCTCTCTCTCTCTTTATCTATCTATCCATCTATCTCTATATCTATCCATCTATCTCTATATCTATCCATCTATCTCTATATCTATCTATCTATCTATTATCTCTATTATCTATATCTATCTATCCATCTATCTAGCTATCTCTATCTATCTCTATATCTCTCTATATCTATCTTTCTAACTCTATATCTATATATCTCTATACATATCTCTATATCTAGCTATTATCTCTATATCTATCGCTATATCTATCTGTCTATATCTATCTGTCTCTATATCTATCTATCTCTATATCTATTATCTCTATATCTATCTATCTCTATATATCTCTATATCTATTTTTATTTATATCCATCTATCTATATATATTTATCTCTATATCTATCTATATATGTCTATATTATTATTATTATTATTATTATTATTATATCTGTATATCTCTATCTATTATCTATCTCTATCTATTATCTTTCTCTATCTATATATATCTATCTCTATATCTTTCTATCTATAGCTATCTATCTCTATATCTATCTATCTATCTATCTATCTATCCATTATCTATTTTCTATCTATCTCTATATCTATCTACCTATCGATCTATCTATCTATATTTCTTTATATATCTATCTTTATATCTATCTCTATGAATCTTTCTATCTATATCTATCCATTATCTACTTTCTATCCATTATCTACTATCTATCTCTATATCTATCTATTTCTACATCTATCTTTCTATCTATTTCTATCTAACTCTATATCTATATATCTATATAGCATTATACCCTATGAGGGGGTGCATTATTCCCTATGAGGGGGCAGCATTATACCCTATGAGGAGGCAGCATTATACCCTATGAGGAGGCAGCATTATTCCCTATGAGGGGACGCATTATTCCCTATGAGGGGGGCAGAATTATACCCTATGAGGGGGGGCAGTATTATACCCTATGAGGGGGGCAGCATTATACCCTATGAGGGGGCAGTATTATTCCCTATGAGGGGATGCATTATTCCCTATGAGGGGGGCAGTATTATACCCTATGAGGGGGGCAGTATTATACCCTATGAGGGGGGCAGTATTATACCCTATGAGGGGGCAGTATTATACCCTATGAGGGGGGCAGTATTATACCCTATGAGGGGGTGCATTATACCCTATGAGGGGATGCATTATTCCCTATGAGGGGGGCAGTATTATACCCTATGAGGAGGCAGTATTATACCCTATGAGGGGGGCAGCATTATTCCCTATGAGGGGGGCAGTATTATACCCTATGAGGGGGCAGCATTATACCCTATGAGGGGGCAGCGTTATACCCTATGAGGGGGGCAGTATTATACCCTATGAGGAGGCAGCATTATACCCTATGAGGGGGTGCATTATTCCCTATGAGGGGGGCAGTATTATACCCTATGAGGCGGCAGCATTATACCCTATGAGGAGGCAGCATTATACCCTATGAGGAGGGCAGCATTATTCCCTATGAGGGGGTGCATTATACCCTATGAGGGGGCAGTATTATACCCTATGAGGGGGCAGCATTATTCCCTATGAGGGGATGCATTATTCCCTATGAGGGGGGCAGTATTATACCCTATGAGGAGGCAGCATTATACCCTATGAGGGGGTGCATTATTCCCTATGAGGGGGGCAGTATTATACCCTATGAGGGGGGCAGTATTATACCCTATGAGGGGGCAGCATTATTCCCTATGAGGGGGTGCATTATTCCCTATGAGGGGGGCAGTATTATACCCTATGAGGGGGGCAGTATTATACCCTATGAGGGGGGCAGTATTATACCCTATGAGGGGGGCAGTATTATACCCTATGAGGGGGTGCATTATACCCTATGAGGGGGTGCATTATACCCTATGAGGGGGTGCATTATTCCCTATGAGGGGGGCAGTATTATACCCTATGAGGGGGGCAGTATTAGATTCTATGAGATGGCTGCATTATATTCTATGAGATGGCTGCATTATACTATGTGAGGGGGCTGCTTTATATTCTATGAGGGGGCTACCCCAACTCCTGCTACATAATTAAGACATGCACAACCTTATATTATACCCGGATATTAGCGTGTTTTACCGCATAATTGGTGGTCTGGTATTTAACTCTATGCAGCTACATAGTGGGCCCTAAGAATGATTTTCTCTGGTGGGCCCAAGGTGTTCCAGTCCGACGCTGGTCGCAGGGAAGCACGGAGGGAGCCCCCTCCCTGCCGATGCTTCCTTTAACCCCCGGTACACCGCGATCATGTTTGATCGCGGTGTCCCAGGGGTTAACGTGTCGGGGGCGGTCACACATTGTGCCGGGTGTCAGCTGTGATAATCAGCTGACACCCGGCCGCGATCAGCTGCGCTCCCCCCGTGAGCGCAGCTGATCGCATTAGACGTACTATTCCGTCCTTGGGACTTAGGTCCCAGGTCACATGGACGGAATAGTACGTCTAATGTAGGAAAGGGGTTGATGGACCTGACAGATATCCCGGATTATCAGATATTATCAGTATTAACATTAGTTTTTTTCATGTTTCACATAGAAGCTTATAGGGAAAAAAACACCAAAATTCGCACAGTTCAGCAGCGTCTTCAGCCTCCCAGCGATCGCAGATCGCATGAAATCACATCCACTTTTCTTGCACATATAGGCCGTAGCGTAAATGCTGTGTCTTCCGCTGATTTTTTTTGGGGGGCAGAAATTCTGCTACGTTTAACTGTGTGAATAAATGCTGGGCAGGGTGCAATAGTTGACTGCTTTGTCTCCCATCCTTATAGGACCCCTAGCATGGTCCGCTGAGCTTTGAATGATCTTTTAATAGGCTTGGATTCTGATAAATAGTTGTTGCAATAATCGCTGGAACCAAGTCCTAGTGGCAGGGCTACAACCCACCTCCCCATAAAATATAATGTACCCCCCATAAGAATATAATACAACCCACCTCCCCATAGAATATAATGTACCCCCCATAGAATATAGTACAGCCCACCTCCCCATAGAATATAATGTACCCCCCCATAGAATATAATACAACCCACCTCCCCATAGAATATAATGTACCCCCCATAGAATATAGTACAGCCCACCTCCCCATAGAATATAATGTACCCCCCCATAGAATATAATACAACCCACCTCCCCATAGAATATAATGTACCCCCCATAGAATATAATACAACCCACCTCCCCATAGAATATAATGTACCCCCCATAGAATATAGTACAGCCCACCTCCCCATAGAATATAATGTACCCCCCATAGAATATAGTACAGCCCACCTCCCCATAGAATATAATGTACCCCCCATAGAATATAGTACAGCCCACCTCCCCATAGAATATAATGTAGCACCCCATAGAATATAGTACAGCCCACCTCCCCATAGAATATAATGTAGCACCCCATAGAATATAGTACAGCCCACCTCCCCATAGAATATAATGTACCCCCCATAGAATATAGTACAGCCCACCTCCCCATAGAATATAATGTAGCACCCCACAGAATATAATGTATCTTCCCCCCGGTGTGTATATGTACACGCCGGTCTCCTCATCACCACCGGTGAAGCCGCTGCTGGCACAGAGCTGACATCGTGCAGATGGCCCCGATCACATCAGACAGCGCCGCCCTTTGCTCTCCAATAGAATAGCGTCGTAGTGCGGTATGCGCGCATGCTACGACTCCGGCGATACGGTCCGCAGGAGGATTCTGACAGAAGGACACATGTCCGGTCATATTATAGATATATAGTCACGAGCGAACGGGTTGACACCCTTTAAACTGTTCCAGAAAATGAGTGCAATTTACACTTGTTTTGTTCTATACCTGTTACTTATCAAAAAGTGTGTGCAGTGCGGTGGCTGGGCGCAGGCAGGCGCACATGGAGGGAGGGACCGCCGGAATAGGCAGCTGCTGTCACCGTTGTGATCCCACCAGCCTCCGAAGCCCACTGGTCTACATCCAGACACCACCGCACACATCTCTATAAGCAGACCTCAGCGCTATTTATGTCCCAGTAATGGCCAACCACTATAAATTATGGAGATTTTTTAAAATGCCACCAGAGTGATCTTCTGACAAACTGAACATCCCTGTTGTCAAAATGTCCCGCCCCTGCTGTGTATTCTGGAGAAACTAGGTGACACGTTTGTGTTTCCTGCAGCTCATTTGCATATATGGATGAGCAAGCGCTGTGATTGGCTGCTGTAGAATCATAGTATGTTTCAGTTGGAAGAGAGGTCAAAGGCCATCGTGTCTGTCCGCCTGCTGCTCAATGCAGCAATGGCAGGATTCACTAAACCCTCTCAGACAGATGTCTGTCCAGCCTCTGGGTGAACAGTCCCACCGAAGGAGAACTCGTCACCTCCTCTGGTGGCCGCCTGTTCCACTCATTGCTCACCCTCACTGTCAAAAAGTTTTTTTCTAATGTGTATCTTTTCCCTTTCATCCCATTGCTTCTCGTGCTTCCATGTGCAAATGAGAATAAGGATGATCCCTCTACATTGGGGCAACCCTTCAGATATTGGTGTCCTCCATCTTATAGAAGGGAACGCCTTTCCGACAGAACAGGCTGACTGAACGTGACGGCCGTCGCCATGATCCCTATGGCCGGCGCATACACACTGCTATGTTGCTGATGTTGTAGCACATTACTTCAATGAAATATTAATGGTGCTGACACGTGCCGGATTATCAGACGTTGTCAGTATTAATCGTGGTGACAGGTGCCGGATTATCAGATGTTGTAAGTATTAATCTTGCTGACACGTGCCGGATTATCAGATGTTGTCAGTATTAATCGTGCTGACACGTGCCGGATTATCAGATATCATGAGTATTAATGGACCTGAAACATGTGACAGATTATCAGATGTTATCGGTATTAATGGTGCTTACAGATGCTGGATTATCAGATGTTATCAGTATTAATGGTGTTGACAGGTGCCGGATTATCAGACTTCATCAGTATTAATGGTGCTGACACGTGCCGGATTATCAGATGTCAGTATTAATCGTGCTGACAGGTGCCGGATTATCAGATGTTGTCAGTATTAATCGTGCCGGATTATCAGATGTTGTCAGTATTAATCGTGCTGACACGTGCCGGATTATCAGATGTTGTCAGTATTAATCGTGCTGACAGGTGCCGGATTATCAGATATCATGAGTATTAATGGACCTGACAAATGCCGGATTATCAGATGTTGTCAGTATTAATCGTGGTGACAGGTGCCGGATTATCAGATGTTGTCAGTATTAATCGTGCCTACACGTGCCGGATTATCAGATGTTGTCAGTATTAATCGTGCTGACACGTGCCGGATTATCAGATATCATGAGTATTAATGGACCTGACAAATGCCAGATTATCAGATGTTATCGGTATTAATGGTGCATACAGATGCTGGATTATCAGATGTTATCAGTATTAATGGTGTTGACAGGTGCCGGATTATCAGACTTCATCAGTATTAATGGTGCTGACACGTGCCGGATTATCAGATGTTGTCAGTATTAATCGTGCTGACAGGTGCGGGATTATCAGATGTTGTCAGTATTAATCGTGCCGGATTATCAGATGTTGTCAGTACTAATCGTGCTGACACGTGCAGGATTATCAGATGTCAGTATTAATCGTGCTGACACGTGCCGGATTATCAGATGTTGTCAGTACTAATCGTGCTGACACGTGCAGGATTATCAGATGTCAGTATTAATCGTGCTGACACGTGCCGGATTATCAGATGTTGTCAGTATTAATCGTGCTGACACGTGCCGGAATAACAGATATCATGAGTATTAATGAGCCTGACAAATGCCAGATTATCAGATGTTATCGGTATTAATGGTGCTTACAGATGCTGGATTATCAGATGTTATCAGTATTAATGGTGTTGACAGGTGCCGGATTATCAGACTTCATCAGTATTAATGGTGCTGACACGTGCCGGATTATCAGATGTTGTCAGTATTAATCGTGCTGACATGTGCCGGATTATCAGATGTTGTCAGTATTAATCGTGCTGACAGGTGCCGGATTATCAGATATCATGAGTATTAATGGACCTGACAAATGCCGGATTATCAGATGTTATCGGTATTAATGGTGCTTACAGATGCTGGATTATCAGATGTTATCAGTATTAATGGTGTTGACAGGTGCCGGATTATCAGACTTCATCAGTATTAACCCCTTAACCCCCAAGGGTGGTTGGCACGTTAATGACCGGGCCAATTTTGACAATTCTTACCCCTGTCCCTTTAAGAGGTCATAACTCTGGAACGCTTCCATGGATCCCGCCGGTGATTCTGACATTGCTTTTTTCTCACGACATAGTGTACTTCGTAGGGATGTACTATTGAAGAGAAATAGCGCAATAGTGCATTATCCAGTGTAGGTATATCAATTTAAAAATAATACACTCACCAGATGGAGCTTGTAATAAGCATGGAGGATTCGCTGCTGCAGAAACCACAGATCCACGAGGGACCAACGTAGAAGATGCAGGATAGGAGAAAAAGTGGTCAGACGATCCGCGCTGCAAATCACTTTGAACCCCCAAAGGGCTTCACAGAAGTTTATAACGTGCAGCCATCCAATTAAAGACATCATATTTTTTCCACAAAAATGATCTTTTCACCCCCAATTTTTATTTTCCCAAGAGTAACAGGACCCCAAAAGTTATTGTGCAATTCATCCTGAGTACGCTGATACCCCATATATGGGGGTAAACCACTATTTGGGCACATGGCAGAGCTCGGAAGGGAAGCAGCGCCATTTAACTTTTTTGGCTGGAATTGAGAGCGGACGTCATGTCGCGTTTGGAAAGCCCCTGAAGTGCCAAAACAGTGGAAACCCCCCAATTCTAACTCCCACCCTAACCCTAGCCCTGACCCTAGCCCTAATGGGAAAATGGAAATAAATACATTTTTTTTTTATTTTATTATTTTTGCCTAACTAAGGGGGTGATAAAGGGGGGGTTTGATTTACTATTTATGGCGGGTTTTAATTTTTGGCAGCTGTCATACGCTAAAAGACGCTTTTTATTGTAAAAATAGTTTATGCATCACCACATTTTGAGAGCTATAATTTTTCCTTATTTTGACCCACCGAGTCATGTGAGGTCATATTTTTTGCGGGACGAGTTGACGTTTTTATTGGTACCATTTTCGGGCACGTGACATTTTTTGGTCGCTTTTTACTCCGATTTTTGGGACGCAGTATGAACAAAAACCAGCTTTTCAGGAATTTCTTTTGGGGGGGGGGGGGGGTGCGTTTACACCGTTCCGCGTGCGGTAAAATTGATAAGGCGCTTTTATTCTTCGGGTCAGTATGATTACAGCGATACCTCTTTTATGTCTTTTTTTATGTTTTGGCGGTTTTATGCTATGAAAATTTTTTTTTATAAAAAATAATTATTTTTGCATCGCTTTATTCTGCGAGCTATAACTTTTTTATTTTTTCTCTGATGATGCTGTGTGGTGGCTCGTTTGGTGCGGGACAAGATGTCGTTTTCAGCGGTACCATGGATATTTATATGCGTCTTTTTGATCGCGCGTTATTGCACTTTTTGTTCGTCGGTATGATAATAAATCATTAATTTTTGCGTCGTTTTTTATTTTTTAAGGGGAACGCTAAAGGGGTTAACTAATGGGACAGTTTTATAGGGTGGGTCATTACGGACGCGGCGATAACAAATAGGTGTACTTTTATTGTTTTTCTGTTTCTTTATTTTCAAAAAATGAATTTATTAGGGAATAATTTTTTTTCTTATTTATTTAACGATTTTATTAAAATTATTTTTACACTTTTTGTTTTTTACTTTATTATAATGTCCCATGGGGGACATCACTGTCCTGTGACAGATCGCTGATCTGTCACATCACAGATCGCTGTGACAGATCAGCGATCTGTCACAGGCACTGCTGCAGGCTTCCTCATGCCTGCGCTCTGCGGGCAGTGAGGAAGCCAGCTCCCTGCAGGCCCCCGAAGGTCCCCGTCGCCATATTGGATCCGGGGACCTGCAGGAAAGGCGACCCCCGCAGCGGCGCTGCACATCGCGCTGCTGTGGGGGTCGCAGGGAAGCACGGAGGGAGCCCCCTCCCTGCCGATGCTTCCTTTAACCCCCGGTACACCGCGATCATGTTTGATCGCGGTGTCCCAGGGGTTAAAGTGTCGGGGGCGGTCACACATTGTGCCGGGTGTCAGCTGTGATAATCAGCTGACACCCGGCCGCGATCAGCTGCGCTCCCCCCGTGAGCGCAGCTGATCGCATTAGACGTACTATTCCGTCCTTGGGACTTAGGTCCCAGGTCACATGGACGGAATAGTACGTCTAATGTAGGAAAGGGGTTGATGGACCTGACAGATATCCCGGATTATCAGATATTATCAGTATTAACATTAGTTTTTTTCATGTTTCACATAGAAGCTTATAGGGAAAAAAACACCAAAATTCGGACAGTTCAGCAGCGTCTTCAGCCTCCCAGCGATCGCAGATCGCATGAAATCACATCCACTTTTCTTGCACATATAGGCCGTAGCGTAAATGCTGTGTCTTCCGCTGATTTTTTTGGGGGGGCAGAAATTCTGCTACGTTTAACTGTGTGAATAAATGCTGGGCAGGGTGCAATAGTTGACTGCTTTGTCTCCCATCCTTATAGGACCCCTAGCATGGTCCGCTGAGCTTTGAATGATCTTTTAATAGGCTTGGATTCTGATAAATAGTTGTTGCAATAATCGCTGGAACCAAGTCCTAGTGGCAGGGCTACAACCCACCTCCCCATAAAATATAATGTACCCCCCATAAGAATATAATACAACCCACCTCCCCATAGAATATAATGTACCCCCCATAGAATATAGTACAGCCCACCTCCCCATAGAATATAATGTACCCCCCCATAGAATATAATACAACCCACCTCCCCATAGAATATAATGTACCCCCCATAGAATATAGTACAGCCCACCTCCCCATAGAATATAATGTACCCCCCCATAGAATATAATACAACCCACCTCCCCATAGAATATAATGTACCCCCCATAGAATATAATACAACCCACCTCCCCATAGAATATAATGTACCCCCCATAGAATATAGTACAGCCCACCTCCCCATAGAATATAATGTACCCCCCATAGAATATAGTACAGCCCACCTCCCCATAGAATATAATGTAGCACCCCATAGAAAATAATGTACCCCCCATAGAATATAGTACAGCCCACCTCCCCATAGAATATAATGTAGCACCCCATAGAATATAGTACAGCCCACCTCCCCATAGAATATAATGTAGCACCCCATAGAATATAGTACAGCCCACCTCCCCATAGAATATAATGTACCCCCCATAGAATATAGTACAGCCCACCTCCCCATAGAATATAATGTAGCACCCCACAGAATATAATGTATCTTCCCCCCGGTGTGTATATGTACACGCCGGTCTCCTCATCACCACCGGTGAAGCCGCTGCTGGCACAGAGCTGACATCGTGCAGATGGCCCCGATCACATCAGACAGCGCCGCCCTTTGCTCTCCAATAGAATAGCGTCGTAGTGCGGTATGCGCGCATGCTACGACTCCGGCGACACGGTCCGCAGGAGGATTCTAACAGAAGGACACATGTCCGGTCATATTATAGATATATAGTCACGAGCGAACGGGTTGACACCCTTTAAACTGTTCCAGAAAATGAGTGCAATTTACACTTGTTTTGTTCTATACCTGTTACTTATCAAAAAGTGTGTGCAGTGCGGTGGCTGGGCGCAGGCAGGCGCACGTGGAGGGAGGGACCGCCGGAATGGGCAGCTGCTGGATCAGACTATATTGCAACATGGGCAGCTGCTGTCACCGTCGTGATCCCACCAGCCTCCGAAGCCCACTGGTCTACATCCAGACACCACCGCACACATCTCTATAAGCAGACCTCAGCGCTATTTATGTCCCAGTAGTGGCCAACCACTATAAATTATGGAGATTTTTTAAAATGCCACCAGAGTGATCTGCTGACAAACTGAACATCCCTGTTGTAAAAATGTCCCGCCCCTGCTGTGTATTTTGGAGAAACTAGGTGACACGTTTGTGTTTCCTGCAGCTCATTTGCATATATGGATGAGCAAGCGCTGTGATTGGCTGCTGTAGAATCCTAGTATGTTTCAGTTGGAAGAGAGGTCAAAGGCCATCGTGTCTGTCCGCCTGCTGCTCAATGCAGCAATGGCAGGATTCACTAAACCCTCTCAGACAGATGTCTGTCCAGCCTCTGGGTGAACAGTCCCACCGAAGGAGAACTCGTCACCTCCTCTGGTGGCCGCCTGTTCCACTCATTGCTCACCCTCACTGTCAAAAAGTTTTTTTCTGATGTGTATCTTTTCCCTTTCATCCCATTGCTTCTCGTGCTTCCATGTGCAAATGAGAATAAGGATGATCCCTCTACATTGGGGCAACCCTTCAGATATTGGTGTCCTCCATCTTATAGAAGGGAACGCCTTTCCGACAGAACAGGCTGACTGAACGTGACGGCCGTCGCCATGATCCCTATGGCCGGCGCATACACACTGCTATGTTGCTGATGTTGTAGCACATTACTTCAATGAAATATTAATGGTGCTGACACGTGCCGGATTATTAGACGTTGTCAGTATTAATCGTGGTGACAGGTGCCGGATTATCAGATGTTGTAAGTATTAATCGTGCTGACACGTGCCGGATTATCAGATGTTGTCAGTATTAATCGTGCTGACACGTGCCGGATTATCAGATATCATGAGTATTAATGGACCTGAAACATGTGCCAGATTATCAGATGTTATCGGTATTAATGGTGCTTACAGATGCTGGATTATCAGATGTTATCAGTATTAATGGTGTTGACAGGTGCCGGATTATCAGACTTCATCAGTATTAATGGTGCTGACACGTGCCGGATTATCAGATGTTGTCAGTATTAATCGTGCTGACAGGTGCCGGATTATCAGATGTTGTCAGTATTAATCGTGCCGGATTATCAGATGTTGTCAGTATTAATCGTGCTGACACGTGCCGGATTATCAGATGTTGTCAGTATTAATCGTGCTGACAGGTGCCGGATTATCAGATATCATGAGTATTAATGGACCTGACAAATGCCGGATTATCAGATGTTGTCAGTATTAATCGTGGTGACAGGTGCCGGATTATCAGATGTTGTCAGTATTAATCGTGCCTACACGTGCCGGATTATCAGATGTTGTCAGTATTAATCGTGCTGACACGTGCCGGATTATCAGATATCATGAGTATTAATGGACCTGACAAATGCCAGATTATCAGATGTTATCGGTATTAATGGTGCTTACAGATGCTGGATTATGAGATGTTATCAGTATTAATGGTGTTGACAGGTGCCGGATTATCAGACTTCATCAGTATTAATGGTGCTGACACTTGCCGGATTATCAGATGTTGTCAGTATTAATCATGCTGACAGGTGCGGGATTATCAGATGTTGTCAGTATTAATCGTGCCGGATTATCAGATGTTGTCAGTACTAATCGTGCTGACACGTGCCGGATTATCAGATGTTGTCAGTACTAATCGTGCTGACACGTGCCGGATTATCAGATGTTGTCAGTATTAATCGTGCTGACACGTGCCGGAATAACAGATATCATGAGTATTAATGGGCCAGACAAATGCCATATTATCAGATGTTATCGGTATTAATGGTGCTTACAGATGCTGGATTATCAGATGTTATCAGTATTAATGGTGTTGACAGGTGCCGGATTATCAGACTTCATCAGTATTAATGGTGCTGACACGTGCCAGATTATCAGATGTTGTCAGTATTAATCGTCCTGACACGTGCCGGATTATCAGATATCATGAGTATTAATGGACCTGACAAATGCCGGATTATCAGATGTTATCGGTATTAATGGTGCTTACAGATGCTGGATTATCAGATGTTATCAGTATTAATGGTGTTGACAGGTGCCGGATTATCAGACTTCATCAGTATTAACCCCTTAACCCCCAAGGGTGGTTGGCACGTTAATGACCGGGCCAATTTTGACAGTTCTTACCCCTGTCCCTTTAAGAGGTCATAACTCTGGAACGCTTCCATGGATCCCGCCGGTGATTCTGACATTGCTTTTTTCTCACGACATAGTGTACTTCGTAGGGATGTACTATTGAAGAGAAATAGCGCAATAGTGCATTATCCAGTGTAGGTATATCAATTTAAAAATAATACACTCACCAGATGGAGCTTGTAATAAGCATGGAGGATTCGCTGCTGCAGAAACCACAGATCCACGAGGGACCAACGTAGAAGATGCAGGAGAGCAGAAAAAGTGGTCAGACAATCCGCGCTGCAAATCACTTTGAACCCCCAAAGGGCTTCACAGAAGTTTATAACGTGCAGCCATCCAATTAAAGACATCATATTTTTTCCACAAAAATGATCTTTTCACCCCCAATTTTTATTTTCCCAAGAGTAACAGGACCCCAAAAGTTATTGTGCAATTCATCCTGAGTACGCTGATACCCCATATATGGGGGTAAACCACTATTTGGGCACATGGCAGAGCTCGGAAGGGAAGCAGCGCCATTTAACTTTTTTGGCTGGAATTGAGATCGGACGCCATGTCGCGTTTGGAAAGCCCCTGAAGTGCCAAAACAGTGGAAACCCCCCAATTCTAACTCCCACCCTAACCCTAGCCCTGACCCTAGCTCTGACCCTAGCCCTAATGGGAAAATGGAAATAAATACATTTTTTTTTTATTTTATTATTTTTGCCTAACTAAGGGGGTGATAAAGGGGGGGTTTGATTTACTATTTATGGCGGGTTTTAATTTTTGGCAGCTGTCATACGCTAAAAGACGCTTTTTATTGTAAAAATAGTTTATGCATCACCACATTTTGAGAGCTATAATTTTTCCTTATTTTGACCCACCGAGTCATGTGAGGTCATATTTTTTGCGGGACGAGTTGACGTTTTTATTGGTACCATTTTCGGGCACGTGACATTTTTTGGTCGCTTTTTACTCCGATTTTTGGGACGCAGTATGAACAAAAACCAGCTTTTCAGGAATTTCTTTTGGGGGGGGGGGGTGCGTTTACACCGTTCCGCGTGCGGTAAAATTGATAAGGCGCTTTTATTCTTCGGGTCAGTATGATTACAGCGATACCTCTTTTATGTCTTTTTTTATGTTTTGGCGGTTTTATGCTATGAAAATTTTTTTTTATAAAAAATAATTATTTTTGCATCGCTTTATTCTGCGAGCTGTAACTTTTTTATTTTTTCTCTGATGATGCTGTGTGGTGGCTCGTTTGTTGCGGGACAAGATGTCGTTTTCAGCGGTACCATGGATATTTATATGCGTCTTTTTGATCGCGCGTTATTGCACTTTTTGTTCGTCGGTATGATAATAAATCATTAATTTTTGCGTCGTTTTTTATTTTTTAAGGGGAACGCTAAAGGGGTTAACTAATGGGACAGTTTTATAGGGTGGGTCATTACGGACGCGGCGATAACAAATAGGTGTACTTTTATTGTTTTTCTGTTTCTTTATTTTCAAAAAATGAATTTATTAGGGAATAATTTTTTTTCTTATTTATTTAACGATTTTATTAAAATTATTTTTACACTTTTTGTTTTTTACTTTATTATAATGTCCCATGGGGGACAACACTGTCCTGTGACAGATCGCTGATCTGTCACATCACAGATCGCTGTCACACATCAGCGATCTGTCACAGGCACTGCTGCAGGCTTCCTCATGCCTGCGCTCTGCGGGCAGTGAGGAAGCCAGCTCCCTGCAGGCCCCCGAAGGTCCCCGTCGCCATATTGGATCCGGGGACCTGCAGGAAAGGCGACCCCCGCAGCGGCGCTGCACATCGCGCTGCTGTGGGGGTCGCAGGGAAGCACGGAGGGAGCCCCCTCCCTGCCGATGCTTCATTTAACCCCCGGTACACCGCGATCATGTTTGATCGCGGTGTGCCAGGGGTTAACGTGTCGGGGGCGGTCACACATTGTGCCGGGTGTCAGCTGTGATAATCAGCTGACACCCGGCCGCGATCAGCTGCGCTCCCCCCGTGAGCGCAGCTGATCGCATTAGACGTACTATTCCGTCCTTGGGACTTAGGTCCCAGGTCACATGGACGGAATAGTACGTCTAATGTAGGAAAGGGGTTGATGGACCTGACAGATACCGGATTATCAGATATTATCAGTATTAACATTAGTTTTTTTCATGTTTCACATAGAAGCTTATAGGGAAAAAAACACCAAAATTCGCACAGTTCAGCAGCGTCTTCAGCCTCCCAGCGATCGCAGATCGCATGAAATCACATCCACTTTTCTTGCACATATAGGCCGTAGCGTAAATGCTGTGTCTTCCGCTGATTTTTTTGGGGGGGCAGAAATTCTGCTATGTTTAACTGTGTGAATAAATGCTGGGCAGGGTGCAATAGTTGACTGCTTTGTCTCCCATCCTTATAGGACCCCTAGCATGGTCCGCTGAGCTTTGAATGATCTTTTAATAGGCTTGGATTCTGATAAATAGTTGTTGCAATAATCGCTTGAACCAAGTCCTAGTGGCAGGGCTACAACCCACCTCCCCATAAAATATAATGTACCCCCCATAAGAATATAATACAACCCACCTCCCCATAGAATATAATGTACCCCCCATAGAATATAGTACAGCCCACCTCCCCATAGAATATAATGTACCCCCCCATAGAATATAATACAACCCACCTCCCCATAGAATATAATGTACCCCCCATAGAATATAGTACAGCCCACCTCCCCATAGAATATAATGTACCCCCCATAGAATATAATACAACCCACCTCCCCATAGAATATAATACAACCCACCTCCCCATAGAATATAATGTACCCCCCATAGAATATAGTACAGCCCACCTCCCCATAGAATATAATGTACCCCCCATAGAATATAGTACAGCCCACCTCCCCATAGAATATAATGTAGCACCCCATAGAAAATAATGTACCCCCCATAGAATATAGTACAGCCCACCTCCCCATAGAATGTAATGTAGCACCCCATAGAATATAGTACAGCCCACCTCCCCATAGAATATAATGTAGCACCCCATAGAATATAGTACAGCCCACCTCCCCATAGAATATAATGTAGCACCCCATAGAAAATAATGTACCCCCCATAGAATATAGCACCCCATAGAAAATAATGTACCCCCCATAGAATATAGTACAGCCCACCTCCCCATAGAATATAATGTAGCACCCCACAGAATATAATGTATCTCCCCCCCGGTGTGAATATGTACACGCCGGTCTCCTCATCACCACCGGTGAAGCCGCTGCTGGCACAGAGCTGACATCGTGCAGATGGCCCCGATCACATCAGACAGCGCCGCCCTTTGCTCTCCAATAGAATAGCGTCGTAGTGCGGTATGCGCGCATGCTACGACTCCGGCGACACGGTCCGCAGGAGGATTCTGACAGAAGGACACATGTCCGGTCATATTATAGATATATAGTCACGAGCGAACGGGTTGACACCCTTTAAACTGTTCCAGAAAATGAGTGCAATTTACACTTGTTTTGTTCTATACCTGTTACTTATCAAAAAGTGTGTGCAGTGCGGTGGCTGGGCGCAGGCAGGCGCACGTGGAGGGAGGGACCGCCGGAATAGGCAGCTGCTGGATCAGACTATATTGCAACATGGGCAGCTGCTGTCACAGGCGCGATCCCACCAGCCTCCGAAGCCCACTGGTCTACATCCAGACACCACCGCACACATCTCTATAAGCAGACCTCAGCGCTATTTATGTCCCAGTAATGGCCAACCACTATAAATTATGGAGATTTTTTAAAATGCCACCAGAGTGATCTGCTGACAAACTGAACATCTCTGTTGTCAAAATGTCCCGCCCCTGCTGTGTATTTTGGAGAAACTAGGTGACACGTTTGGTTTTCCTGCAGCTCATTTGCATATATGGATGAGCAAGCGCTGTGATTGGCTGCTGTAGAATCCTAGTATGTTTCAGTTGGAAGAGAGGTCAAAGGCCATCGTGTCTGTCCGCCTGCTGCTCAATGCAGCAATGGCAGGATTCACTAAACCCTCTCAGACAGATGTCTGTCCAGCTTCTGGGTGAACAGTCCCACCGAAGGAGAACTCGTCACCTCCTCTGGTGGCCGCCTGTTCCACTCATTGCTCACCCTCACTGTCAAACAGTTTTTTTCTAATGTGTATCTTTTCCCTTTCATCCCATTGCTTCTCGTGCTTCCATGTGCAAATGAGAATAAGGATGATCCCTCTACATTGGGGCAACCCTTCAGATATTGGTGTCCTCCATCTTATAGAAGGGAACGCCTTTCCGACAGAACAGGCTGACTGAACGTGACGGCCGTCGCCATGATCCCTATGGCCGGCGCATACACACTGCTATGTTGCTGATGTTGTAGCACATTACTTCAATGAAATATTAATGGTGCTGACACGTGCCGGATTATCAGACGTTGTCAGTATTAATCGTGGTGACAGGTGCCGGATTATCAGATGTTGTAAGTATTAATCGTGATGACACGTGCCGGATTATCAGATGTTGTCAGTATTAATCGTGCTGACACGTGCCGGATTATCAGATATCATGAGTATTAATGGACCTGAAACGTGCCAGATTATCAGATGTTATCGGTATTAATGGTGCTTACAGATGCTGGATTATCAGATGTTATTAGTATTAATGGTGTTGACAGGTGCGGATTATCAGACTTCATCAGTATTAATGGTGCTGACACGTGCCGGATTATCAGATGTTGTCAGTATTAATCGTGCTGACAGGTGCGGGATTATCAGATGTTGTCAGTATTAATCGTGCCGGATTATCAGATGTTGTCAGTATTAATCGTGCCTACACGTGCCGGATTATCAGATGTTGTCAGTATTAATCGTGCTGACACGTGCCGGATTATCAGATGTTGTCAGTACTAATCGTGCTGACACGTGCCGGATTATCAGATGTTGTCAGTATTAATCGTGCTGACACGTGCCGGAATAACAGATATCATGAGTATTAATGAGCCTGACAAATGCCAGATTATCAGATGTTATCGGTATTAATGGTGCTTACAGATGCTGGATTATCAGATGTTATCAGTATTAATGGTGTTGACAGGTGCCGGATTATCAGACTTCATCAGTATTAATGGTGCTGACACGTGCCGGATTATCAGATGTTGTCAGTATTAATCGTGCTGACATGTGCCGGATTATCAGATGTTGTCAGTATTAATCGTGCTGACAGGTGCCGGATTATCAGATATCATGAGTATTAATGGACCTGACAAATGCCGGATTATCAGATGTTATCGGTATTAATGGTGCTTACAGATGCTGGATTATCAGATGTTATCAGTATTAATGGTGTTGACAGGTGCCGGATTATCAGACTTCATCAGTATTAACCCCTTAACCCCCAAGGGTGGTTGGCACGTTAATGACCGGGCCAATTTTGACAATTCTTACCCCTGTCCCTTTAAGAGGTCATAACTCTGGAACGCTTCCATGGATCCCGCCGGTGATTCTGACATTGCTTTTTTCTCACGACATAGTGTACTTCGTAGGGATATACTATTGAAGAGAAATAGCGCAATAGTGCATTATCCAGTGTAGGTATATCAATTTAAAAATAATACACTCACCAGATGGAGCTTGTAATAAGCATGGAGGATTCGCTGCTGCAGAAACCACAGATCCACGAGGGACCAACGTAGAAGATGCAGGATAGGAGAAAAAGTGGTCAGACAATCCGCGCTGCAAATCACTTTGAACCCCCAAAGGGCTTCACAGAAGTTTATAACGTGCAGCCATCCAATTAAAGACATCATATTTTTTCCACAAAAATGATCTTTTCACCCCCAATTTTTATTTTCCCAAGAGTAACAGGACCCCAAAAGTTATTGTGCAATTCATCCTGAGTACGCTGATACCCCATATATGGGGGTAAACCACTATTTGGGCACATGGCAGAGCTCGGAAGGGAAGCAGCGCCATTTAACTTTTTTGGCTGGAATTGAGAGCGGACGTCATGTCGCGTTTGGAAAGCCCCTGAAGTGCCAAAACAGTGGAAACCCCCCAATTCTAACTCCCACCCTAACCCTAGCCCTGACCCTAGCTCTGACCCTAGCCCTAATGGGAAAATGGAAATAAATACATTTTTTTTTTATTTTATTATTTTTGCCTAACTAAGGGGGTGATAAAGGGGGGGTTTGATTTACTATTTATGGCGGGTTTTAATTTTTGGCAGCTGTCATACGCTAAAAGACGCTTTTTATTGTAAAAATAGTTTATGCATCACCACATTTTGAGAGCTATAATTTTTCCTTATTTTGACCCACCGAGTCATGTGAGGTCATATTTTTTGCGGGACGAGTTGACGTTTTTATTGGTACCATTTTCGGGCACGTGACATTTTTTGGTCGCTTTTTACTCCGATTTTTGGGACGCAGTATGAACAAAAACCAGCTTTTCAGGAATTTCTTTTGGGGGGGGGTGCGTTTACACCGTTCCGCGTGCGGTAAAATTGATAAGGCGCTTTTATTCTTCGGGTCAGTATGATTACAGCGATACCTCTTTTATGTCTTTTTTTATGTTTTGGCGGTTTTATGCTATGAAAATTTTTTTTTATAAAAAATAATTATTTTTGCATCGCTTTATTCTGCGAGCTATAACTTTTTTATTTTTTCTCTGATGATGCTGTGTGGTGGCTCGTTTGTTGCGGGACAAGATGTCGTTTTCAGCGGTACCATGGATATTTATATGCGTCTTTTTGATCGCGCGTTATTGCACTTTTTGTTCGTCGGTATGATAATAAATCATTAATTTTTGCGTCGTTTTTTATTTTTTAAGGGGAACGCTAAAGGGGTTAACTAATGGGACAGTTTTATAGGGTGGGTCATTACGGACGCGGCGATAACAAATAGGTGTACTTTTATTGTTTTTCTGTTTCTTTATTTTCAAAAAATGAATTTATTAGGGAATAATTTTTTTTCTTATTTATTTAACGATTTTATTAAAATTATTTTTACACTTTTTGTTTTTTACTTTATTATAATGTCCCATGGGGGACATCACTGTCCTGTGACAGATCGCTGATCTGTCACATCACAGATCGCTGTGACAGATCAGCGATCTGTCACAGGCACTGCTGCAGGCTTCCTCATGCCTGCGCTCTGCGGGCAGTGAGGAAGCCAGCTCCTTGCAGGCCCCCGAAGGTCCCCGTCGCCATATTGGATCCGGGGACCTGCAGGAAAGGCGACCCCCGCAGCGGCGCTGCACATCGCGCTGCTGTGGGGGTCGCAGGGAAGCACGGAGGGAGCCCCCTCCCTGCCGATGCTTCCTTTAACCCCCGGTACACCGCGATCATGTTTGATCGCGGTGTCCCAGGGGTTAACGTGTCGGGGGCGGTCACACATTGTGCCGGGTGTCAGCTGTGATAATCAGCTGACACCCGGCCGCGATCAGCTGCGCTCCCCCCTGGGAGCGCAGCTGATCGCATTAGACGTACTATTCCGTCCTTGGGACTTAGGTCCCAGGTCACATGGACGGAATAGTACGTCTAATGTAGGAAAGGGGTTGATGGACCTGACAGATACCGGATTATCAGATATTATCAGTATTAACATTAGTTTTTTTTCATGTTTCACATAGAAGCTTATAGGGAAAAAAACACCAAAATTCGCACAGTTCAGCAGCGTCTTCAGCCTCCCAGCGATCGCAGATCGCATGAAATCACATCCACTTTTCTTGCACATATAGGCCGTAGCGTAAATGCTGTGTCTTCCGCTGATTTTTTTGGGGGGGCAGAAATTCTGCTACGTTTAACTGTGTGAATAAATGCTGGGCAGGGTGCAATAGTTGACTGCTTTGTCTCCCATCCTTATAGGACCCCTAGCATGGTCCGCTGAGCTTTGAATGATCTTTTAATAGGCTTGGATTCTGATAAATAGTTGTTGCAATAATCGCTGGAACCAAGTCCTAGTGGCAGGGCTACAACCCACCTCCCCATAAAATATAATGTACCCCCCATAAGAATATAATACAACCCACCTCCCCATAGAATATAATGTACCCCCCATAGAATATAGTACAGCCCACCTCCCCATAGAATATAATGTACCCCCCCATAGAATATAATACAACCCACCTCCCCATAGAATATAATGTACCCCCCATAGAATATAATACAACCCACCTCCCCATAGAATATAATGTACCCCCCATAGAATATAGTACAGCCCACCTCCCCATAGAATATAATGTACCCCCCATAGAATATAGTACAGCCCACCTCCCCATAGAATATAATGTAGCACCCCATAGAAAATAATGTACCCCCCATAGAATATAGTACAGCCCACCTCCCCATAGAATATAATGTAGCACCCCATAGAATATAGTACAGCCCACCTCCCCATAGAATATAATGTAGCACCCCATAGAATATAGTACAGCCCACCTCCCCATAGAATATAATGTAGCACCCCATAGAAAATAATGTACCCCCCATAGAATATAGTACAGCCCACCTCCCCATAGAATATAATGTAGCACCCCACAGAATATAATGTATCTCCCCCCGGTGTGTATATGTACACGCCGGTCTCCTCATCACCACCGGTGAAGCCGCTGCTGGCACAGAGCTGACATCGTGCAGATGGCCCCGATCACATCAGACAGCGCCGCCCTTTGCTCTCCAATAGAATGGCGTCGTAGTGCGGTATTCGCGCATGCTACGACTCCGGCGACACGGTCCGCAGGAGGATTCTGACAGAAGGACACATGTCCGGTCATATTATAGATATATAGTCACGAGCGAACGGGTTGACACCCTTTAAACTGTTCCAGAAAATGATTGCAATTTACACTTGTTTTGTTCTATACCTGTTACTTCTCAAAAAGTGTGTGCAGTGCGGTGGCTGAGCGCAGGCAGGCGCACGTGGAGGGAGGGACCACCGGAATAGGCAGCTGCTGGATCAGACTATATTGCAACATGGGCAGCTGCTGTCACCGTCGCGATCCCACCAGCCTCCGAAGCCCACTGGTCTACATCCAGACACCACCGCACACATCTCTATAAGCAGACCTCAGCGCTATTTATGTCCCAGTAATGGCCAACCACTATAAATTATGGAGATTTTTTAAAATGCCACCAGAGTGATCTGCTGACAAACTGAACATCCCTGTTGTCAAAATGTCCCGCCCCTGCTGTGTATTTTGGAGAAACTAGGTGACACGTTTGTGTTTCCTGCAGCTCATTTGCATATATGGATGAGCAAGCGCTGTGATTGGCTGCTGTAGAATCCTAGTATGTTTCAGTTGGAAGAGAGGTCAAAGGCCATCGTGTCTGTCCGCCTGCTGCTCAATGCAGCAATGGCAGGATTCACTAAACCCTCTCAGACAGATGTCTGTCCAGCCTCTGGGTGAACAGTCCCACCGAAGGAGAACTCGTCACCTCCTCTGGTGGCCGCCTGTTCCACTCATTGCTCACCCTCACTGTCAAAAAGTTTTTTTCTAATGTGTATCTTTTCCCTTTCATCCCATTGCTTCTCGTGCTTCCATGTGCAAATGAGAATAAGGATGATCCCTCTACATTGGGGCAACCCTTCAGATATTGGTGTCCTCCATCTTATAGAAGGGAACGCCTTTCCGACAGAACAGGCTGACTGAACGTGACGGCCGTCGCCATGATCCCTATGGCCGGCGCATACACACTGCTATGTTGCTGATGTTGTAGCACATTACTTCAATAAAATATTAATGGTGCTGACACGTGCCGGATTATCAGACGTTGTCAGTATTAATCGTGGTGACAGGTGCCGGATTATCAGATGTTGTAAGTATTAATCGTGCTGACACGTGCCGGATTATCAGATGTTGTCAGTATTAATCGTGCTGACACGTGCCGGAATAACAGATATCATGAGAATTAATGAGCCTGACAAATGCCAGATTATCAGATGTTATCGGTATTAATGGTGCTTACAGATGCTGGATTATCAGATGTTATCAGTATTAATGGTGTTGACAGGTGCCGGATTATCAGACTTCATCAGTATTAATGGTGCTGACACGTGCCGGATTATCAGATGTTGTCAGTATTAATCGTGCTGACACGTGCCGGATTATCAGATGTTGTCAGTATTAATCGTGCTGACAGGTGCCGGATTATCAGATATCATGAGTATTAATGGACCTGACAAATGCCGGATTATCAGATGTTATCGGTATTAATGGTGCTTACAGATGCTGGATTATCAGATGTTATCAGTATTAATGGTGTTGACAGGTGCCGGATTATCAGACTTCATCAGTATTAACCCCTTAACCCCCAAGGGTGGTTGGCACGTTAATGACCGGGCCAATTTTGACAATTCTTACCACTGTCCCTTTAAGAGGTCATAACTCTGGAACGCTTCCATGGATCCCGCCGGTGATTCTGACATTGCTTTTTTCTCACGACATAGTGTACTTCGTAGGGATATACTATTGAAGAGAAATAGCGCAATAGTGCATTATCCAGTGTAGGTATATCAATTTAAAAATAATACACTCACCAGATGGAGCTTGTAATAAGCATGGAGGATTCGCTGCTGCAGAAACCACAGATCCACGAGGGACCAACGTAGAAGATGCAGGAGAGGAGAAAAAGTGGTCAGACAATCCGCGCTGCAAATCACGTTGAACCCCCAAAGGGCTTCACAGAAGTTTATAACGTGCAGCCATCCAATTAAAGACATCATATTTTTTCCACAAAAATGATCTTTTCACCCCCAATTTTTATTTTCCCAAGAGTAACAGGACCCCAAAAGTTATTGTGCAATTCATCCTGAGTACGCTGATACCCCATATATGGGGGTAAACCACCATTTGGGCACATGGCAGAGCTCGGAAGGGAAGCAGCGCCATTTAACTTTTTTGGCTGGAATTGAGATCGGACGCCATGTCGCGTTTGGAAAGCCCCTGAAGTGCCAAAACAGTGGAAACCACCCAATTCTAACTCCCACCCTAACCCTAGCCCTGACCCTAGCTCTGACCCTAGCCCTAATGGGAAAATGGAAATAAATACATTTTTTTTTCATTTTATTATTTTTGCCTAACTAAGGGGGTGATAAAGGGGGGGTTTGATTTACTATTTATGGCGGGTTTTAATTTTTGGCAGCTGTCATACGCTAAAAGACGCTTTTTATTGTAAAAATAGTTTATGTATCACCACATTTTGAGAGCTATAATTTTTCCTTATTTTGACCCACCGAGTCATGTGAGGTCATATTTTTTGCGGGACGAGTTGACGTTTTTATTGGTACCATTTTCGGGCACGTGACATTTTTTGGTCGCTTTTTAGTCCGATTTTTGGGACGCAGTATGAACAAAAACCAGCTTTTCAGGAATTTCTTTTGGGGGGGGGGGTGCGTTTACACCGTTCCGCGTGCGGTAAAATTGATAAGGCGCTTTTATTCTTCGGGTCAGTATGATTACAGCGATACCTCTTTTATGTCTTTTTTTATGTTTTGGCGGTTTTATGCTATGAAAATTTTTTTTTTATAAAAAATAATTATTTTTGCATCGCTTTATTCTGCGAGCTATAACTTTTTTACTTTTTCTCTGATGATGCTGTGTGGTGGCTCGTTTGTTGCGGGACAAGATGTCGTTTTCAGCGGTACCATGGATATTTATATGCGTCTTTTTGATCGCGCGTTATTGCACTTTTTGTTCGTCGGTATGATAATAAATCATTAATTTTTGCGTCGTTTTTTATTTTTTAAGGGGAACGCTAAAGGGGTTAACTAATGGGACAGTTTTATAGGGTGGGTCATTACGGACGCGGCGATAACAAATAGGTGTACTTTTATTGTTTTTCTGTTTCTTTATTTTCAAAAAATGAATTTATTAGGGAATAATTTTTTTTCTTATTTATTTAACGATTTTATTAAAATTATTTTTACACTTTTTGTTTTTTACTTTATTATAATGTCCCATGGGGGACATCACTGTCCTGTGACAGATCGCTGATCTGTCACATCACAGATCGCTGTGACAGATCAGCGATCTGTCACAGGCACTGCTGCAGGCTTCCTCATGCCTGCGCTCTGCGGGCAGTGAGGAAGCCAGCTCCCTGCAGGCCCCCGAAGGTCCCCGTCGCCATATTGGATCCGGGGACCTGCAGGAAAGGCGACCCCCGCAGCGGCGCTGCACATCGCGCTGCTGTGGGGGTCGCAGGGAAGCACGGAGGGAGCCCCCTCCCTGCCGATGCTTCCTTTAACCCCCGGTACACCGCGATCATGTTTGATCGCGGTGTGCCAGGGGTTAACGTGTCGGGGGCGGTCACACATTGTGCCGGGTGTCAGCTGTGATAATCAGCTGACACCCGGCCGCGATCAGCTGCGCTCCCCCCGTGAGCGCAGCTGATCGCATTAGACGTACTATTCCGTCCTTGGGACTTAGGTCCCAGGTCACATGGACGGAATAGTACGTCTAATGTAGGAAAGGGGTTGATGGACCTGACAGATACCGGATTATCAGATATTATCAGTATTAACATTAGTTTTTTTCATGTTTCACATAGAAGCTTATAGGGAAAAAAACACCAAAATTCGCACAGTTCAGCAGCGTCTCCAGCCTCCCAGCGATCGCAGATCGCATGAAATCACATCCACTTTTCTTGCACATATAGGCCGTAGCGTAAATGCTGTGTCTTCCGCTGATTTTTTTGGGGGGGCAGAAATTCTGCTACGTTTAACTGTGTGAATAAATGCTGGGCAGGGTGCAATAGTTGACTGCTTTGTCTCCCATCCTTATAGGACCCATAGCATGGTCCGCTGAGCTTTGAATGATCTTTTAATAGGCTTGGATTCTGATAAATAGTTGTTGCAATAATCGCTGGAACCAAATCCTAGTGGCAGGGCTACAACCCACCTCCCCATAAAATATAATGTACCCCCCATAAGAATATAATACAACCCACCTCCCCATAGAATATAATGTACCCCCCATAGAATATAGTACAGCCCACCTCCCCATAGAATATAATGTACCCCCCCATAGAATATAATACAACCCACCTCCCCATAGAATATAATGTACCCCCCATATAATATAGTACAGCCCACCTCCCCATAGAATATAATGTACCCCCCCATAGAATATAATACAACCCACCTCCCCATAGAATATAATGTACCCCCCCTAGAATATAATACAACCCACCTCCCCATAGAATATAATGTACCCCCCATAGAATATAGTACAGCCCACCTCCCCATAGAATATAATGTACCCCCCATAGAATATAGTACAGCCCACCTCCCCATAGAATATAATGTAGCACCCCATAGAAAATAATGTACCCCCCATAGAATATAGTACAGCCCACCTCCCCATAGAATATAATGTAGCACCCCATAGAATATAGTACAGCCCACCTCCCCATAGATTATAATGTAGCACCCCATAGAATATAGTACAGCCCACCTCCCCATAGAATATAATGTACCCCCATAGAATATAGTACAGCCCACCTCCCCATAGAATATAATGTAGCACCCCACAGAATATAATGTATCTCCCCCCCGGTGTGTATATGTACACGCCGGTCTCCTCATCACCACCGGTGAAGCCGCTGCTGGCACAGAGCTGACATCGTGCAGATGGCCCCGATCACATCAGACAGCGCCGCCCTTTGCTCTCCAATAGAATAGCGTCGTAGTGCGGTATGCGCGCATGCTACGACTCCGGCGACACGGTCCGCAGGAGGATTCTGACAGAAGGACACATGTCCGGTCATATTATAGATATATAGTCACGAGCGAACGGGTTGACACCCTTTAAACTGTTCCAGAAAATGATTGCAATTTACACTTGTTTTGTTCTATACCTGTTACTTATCAAAAGGTGTGTGCAGTGCGGTGGCTGGGCGCAGGCAGGCGCACGTGGAGGGAGGGACCACCGGAATGGGCAGCTGCTGGATCAGACTATATTGCAACATGGGCAGCTGCTGTCACCGTTGCGATCCCACCAGCCTCCGAAGCCCACTGGTCTACATCCAGACAGCACCGCACACATCTTTATAAGCAGACCTCAGCGCTATTTATGTCCCAGTAATGGCCAACCACTATAAATTATGGAGATTTTTTAAAATGCCACCAGAGTGATCTGCTGACAAACTGAACATCCCTGTTGTCAAAATGTCCCGCCCCTGCTGTGTATTTTGGAGAAACTAGGTGACACGTTTGTGTTTCCTGCAGCTCATTTGCATATATGGATGAGCAAGCGCTGTGATTGGCTGCTGTAGAATCCTAGTATGTTTCAGTTGGAAGAGAGGTCAAAGGCCATCGTGTCTGTCCGCCTGCTGCTCAATGCAGCAATGGCAGGATTCACTAAACCCTCTCAGACAGATGTCTGTCCAGCCTCTGGGTGAACAGTCCCACCGAAGGAGAACTCGTCACCTCCTCTGGTGGCCGCCTGTTCCACTCATTGCTCACCCTCACTGCCAAAAAGTTTTTTTCTAATGTGTATCTTTTCCCTTTCATCCCATTGCTTCTCGTGCTTCCATGTGCAAATGAGAATAAGGATGATCCCTCTGCATTGGGGCAACCCTTCAGATATTGGTGTCCTCCATCTTATAGAAGGGAACGCCTTTCCGACAGAACAGGCTGACTGAACGTGACGGCCGTCGCCATGATCCCTATGGCCGGCGCATACACACTGCTATGTTGCTGATGTTGTAGCACATTACTTCAATGAAATATTAATGGTGCTGACACGTGCCGGATTATCAGACGTTGTCAGTATTAATCGTGGTGACAGGTGCCGGATTATCAGATGTTGTAAGTATTAATCGTGCTGACACGTGCCGGATTATCAGATGTTGTCAGTATTAATCGTGCTGACACGTGCCGGATTATCAGATATCATGAGTATTAATGGACCTGAAACATGTGCCAGATTATCAGATGTTATCGGTATTAATGGTGCTTACAGATGCTGGATTATCAGATGTTATCAGTATTAATGGTGTTGACACGTGCCGGATTATCAGATGTTGTCAGTATTAATTGTGCTGACAGGTGCCGGATTATCAGATGTTGTCAGTATTAATCGTGCCGGATTATCAGATGTTGTCAGTATTAATCGTGCTGACACGTGCCGGATTATCAGATGTTGTCAGTATTAATCGTGCTGACAGGTGCCGGATTATCAGATATCATGAGTATTAATGGACCTGACAAATGCCGGATTATCAGATGTTGTCAGTATTAATCGTGGTGACAGGTGCCGGATTATCAGATGTTGTCAGTATTAATCGTGCCTACACGTGCCGGATTATCAGATGTTGTCAGTATTAATCGTGCTGACACGTGCCGGATTATCAGATATCATGAGTATTAATGGACCTGACAAATGCCAGATTATCAGATGTTATCGGTATTAATGGTGCTTACAGATGCTGGATTATCAGATGTTATCAGTATTAATGGTGTTGACAGGTGCCGGATTATCAGACTTCATCAGTATTAATGGTGCTGACAAGTGCCGGATTATCAGATGTTGTCAGTATTAATCGTGCTGACAGGTGCGGGATTATCAGATGTTGTCAGTATTAATCGTGCCGGATTATCAGATGTTGTCAGTACTAATCGTGCTGACACGTGCCGGATTATCAGATGTTGTCAGTACTAATCGTGCTGACACGTGCCGGATTATCAGATGTTGTCAGTATTAATCGTGCTGACACGTGCCGGAATAACAGATATCATGAGTATTAATGAGCCTGACAAATGCCAGATTATCAGATGTTATCGGTATTAATGGTGCTTACAGATGCTGGATTATCAGATGTTATCAGTATTAATGGTGTTGACAGGTGCCGGATTATCAGACTTCATCAGTATTAATGGTGCTGACACGTGCCGGATTATCAGATGTTGTCAGTATTAATCGTGCTGACACGTGCCGGATTATCAGATGTTGTCAGTATTAATCGTGCTGACAGGTGCCGGATTATCAGATGATATGAGTATTAATGGACCTGACAAATGCCGGATTATCAGATGTTATCGGTATTAATGGTGTTGACAGGTGCCGGATTATCAGACTTCATCAGTATTAACCCCTTAACCCCCAAGGGTGGTTGGCACGTTAATGACCGGGCCAATTTTGACAATTCTTACCCCTGTCCCTTTAAGAGGTCATAACTCTGGAACGCTTCCATGGATCCCGCCGGTGATTCTGACATTGCTTTTTTCTCACGACATAGTGTACTTCGTAGGGATATACTATTGAAGAGAAATAGCGCAATAGTGCATTATCCAGTGTAGGTATATCAATTTAAAAATAATACACTCACCAGATGGAGCTTGTAATAAGCATGGAGGATTCGCTGCTGCAGAAACCACAGATCCACGAGGGACCAACGTAGAAGATGCAGGAGAGGAGAAAAAGTGGTCAGACAATCCGCGCTGCAAATCACTTTGAACCCCCAAAGGGCTTCACAGAAGTTTATAACGTGCAGCCATCCAATTAAAGACATCATATTTTTTCCACAAAAATGATCTTTTCACCCCCAATTTTTATTTTCCCAAGAGTAACAGGACCCCAAAAGTTATTGTGCAATTCATCCTGAGTACGCTGATACCCCATATATGGGGGTAAACCACTATTTGGGCACATGGCAGAGCTCGGAAGGGAAGCAGCGCCATTTAACTTTTTTGGCTGGAATTGAGATCGGACGCCATGTCGCGTTTGGAAAGCCCCTGAAGTGCCAAAACAGTGGAAACCCCCCAATTCTAACTCCCACCCTAACCCTAGCCCTGACCCTAGCCCTAATGGGAAAATGGAAATAAATACATTTTTTTTTTATTTTATTATTTTTGCCTAACTAAGGGGGTGATAAAGGGGGGGTTTGATTTACTATTTATGGCGGGTTTTAATTTTTGGCAGCTGTCATACGCTAAAAGACGCTTTTTATTGTAAAAATAGTTTATGCATCACCACATTTTGAGAGCTATAATTTTTCCTTATTTTGACCCACCGAGTCATGTGAGGTCATATTTTTTGCGGGACGAGTTGACGTTTTTATTGGTACCATTTTCGGGCACGTGACATTTTTTGGTCGCTTTTTACTCCGATTTTTGGGACGCAGTATGAACAAAAACCAGCTTTTCAGGAATTTCTTTTGGGGGGGGGGGTGCGTTTACACCGTTCCGCGTGCGGTAAAATTGATAAGGCGCTTTTATTCTTCGGGTCAGTATGATTACAGCGATACCTCTTTTATGTCTTTTTTTATGTTTTGGCGGTTTTATGCTATGAAAATTTTTTTTTATAAAAAATAATTATTTTTGCATCGCTTTATTCTGCGAGCTATAACTTTTTTATTTTTTCTCTGATGATGCTGTGTGGTGGCTCGTTTGTTGCGGGACAAGATGTCGTTTTCAGCGGTACCATGGATATTTATATGCGTCTTTTTGATCGCGCGTTACTGCACTTTTTGTTCGTCGGTATGATAATAAATCATTAATTTTTGCGTCGTTTTTTATTTTTTAAGGGGAACGCTAAAGGGGTTAACTAATGGGACAGTTTTATAGGGTGGGTCATTACGGACGCGGCGATAACAAATAGGTGTACTTTTATTGTTTTTCTGTTTCTTTATATTCAAAAAATGAATTTATTAGGGAATAATTTTTTTTCTTATTTATTTAACGATTTTATTAAAATTATTTTTACACTTTTTGTTTTTTACTTTATTATAATGTCCCATGGGGGACATCACTGTCCTGTGACAGATCGCTGATCTGTCACATCACAGATCGCTGTGACAGATCAGCGATCTGTCACAGGCACTGCTGCAGGCTTCCTCATGCTTGCGCTCTGCGGGCAGTGAGGAAGCCAGCTCCCTGCAGGCCCCCGAAGGTCCCCGTCGCCATATTGGATCCGGGGACCTGCAGGAAAGGCGACCCCCGCAGCGGCGCTGCACATCGCGCTGCTGTGGGGTCGCAGGGAAGCACGGAGGGAGCCCCCTCCCTGCCGATGCTTCCTTTAACCCCCGGTACACCGCGATCATGTTTGATCGCGGTGTCCCAGGGGTTAACGTGTCGGGGGCGGTCACACATTGTGCCGGGTGTCAGCTGTGATAATCAGCTGACACCCGGCCGCGATCAGCTGCGCTCCCCCCGTGAGCGCAGCTGATCGCATTAGACGTACTATTCCGTCCTTGGGACTTAGGTCCCAGGTCACATGGACGGAATAGTACGTCTAATGTAGGAAAGGGGTTGATGGACCTGACAGATATCCCAGATTATCAGATATTATCAGTATTAACATTAGTTTTTTTCATGTTTCACATAGAAGCTTATAGGGAAAAAAACACCAAAATTCGCACAGTTCAGCAGCGTCTTCAGCCTCCCAGCGATCGCAGATCGCATGAAATCACATCCACTTTTCTTGCACATATAGGCCGTAGCGTAAATGCTGTGCTTCCGCTGTTTTTTTTCGGGGGGCAGAAATTCTGCTACGTTTAACTGTGTGAATAAATGCTGGCAGGGTGCAATAGTTGACTGCTTTGTCTCCCATCCTTATAGGACCCCTAGCATGGTCCGCTGAGCTTTGAATGATCTTTTAATAGGCTTGGATTCTGATAAATAGTTGTTGCAATAATCGCTGGAACCAAGTCCTAGTGGCAGGGCTACAACCCACCTCCCCATAAAATATAATGTACCCCCCATAAGAATATAATACAACCCACCTCCCCATAGAATATAATGTACCCCCCATAAGAATATAATACAACCCACCTCCCCATAGAATATAATGTACCCCCCATAGAATATAGTACAGCCCACCTCCCCATAGAATATAATGTACCCCCCCATAGAATATAATACAACCCACCTCCCCATAGAATATAATGTACCCCCCATAGAATATAGTACAGCCCACCTCCCCATAGAATATAATGTACTCCCCCATAGAATATAATACAACCCACCTCCCCATAGAATATAATGTACCCCCCATAGAATATAATACAACCCACCTCCCCATAGAATATAATGTACCCCCCATAGAATATAGTACAGCCCACCTCCCCATAGAATATAATGTACCCCCCATAGAAAATAGTACAGCCCACCTCCCCATAGAATATAATGTAGCACCCCATAGAAAATAATGTACCCCCCATAGAATATAGTACAGCCCACCTCCCCATAGAATATAATGTAGCACCCCATAGAATATAGAACAGCCCACCTCCCCATAGAATATAATGTAGCAACCCATAGAATATAGCACAGCCCACCTCCCCATAGAATATAATGTACCCCCCATAGAATATAGTACAGCCCACCTCCCCATAGAATATAATGTAGCACCCCACAGAATATAATGTATCTCCCCCCCGGTGTGTATATGTACACGCCGGTCTCCTCATCACCACCGGTGAAGCCGCTGCTGGCACAGAGCTGACATCGTGCAGATGGCCCCGATCACATCAGACAGCGCCGCCCTTTGCTCTCCAATAGAATAGCGTCGTAGTGCGGTATGCGCGCATGCTACGACTCCGGCGACACGGTCCGCAGGAGGATTCTGACAGAAGGACACATGTCCGGTCATATTATAGATATATAGTCACGAGCGAACGGGTTAACACCTTTTAAACTGTTCCAGAAAATGAGTGCAATTTACACTTGTTTTGTTCTATACCTGTTACTTATCAAAAAGTGTGTGCAGTGCGGTGGCTGGGCGCAGGCAGGCGCACGTGGAGGGAGGGACCGCCGGAATAGGCAGCTGCTGGATCAGGCTATATTGCAACATGGGCAGCTGCTGTCACCGTTGCGATCCCACCAGCCTCCGAAGCCCACTGGTCTACATCCAGACACCACTGCACACATCTCTATAAGCAGACCTCAGCGCTATTTATGTCCCAGTAATGGCCAACCACTATAAATTATGGAGATTTTTTAAAATGCCACCAGAGTGATCTGCTGACAAACTGAACATCACTGTTGTCAAAATGTCCCGCCCCTGCTGTGTATTTTGGAGAAACTAGGTGACACGTTTGTGTTTCCTGCAGCTCATTTGCATATATGGATGAGCAAGCGCTGTGATTGGCTGCTGTAGAATCCTAGTATGTTTCAGTTGGAAGAGAGGTCAAAGGCCATCGTGTCTGTCCGCCTCCTGCTCAATGCAGCAATGGCAGGATTCACTAAACCCTCTCAGACAGATGTCTGTCCAGCCTCTGGGTGAACAGTCCCACCGAAGGAGAACTCGTCACCTCCTCTGGTGGCCGCCTGTTCCACTCATTGCTCACCCTCACTGTCAAAAAGTTTTTTTCTAATGTGTATCTTTTCCCTTTCATCCCATTGCTTCTCGTGCTTCCATGTGCAAATGAGAATAAGGATGATCCCTCTACATTGGGGCAACCCTTCAGATATTAGTGTCCTCCATCTTATAGAAGGGAACGCCTTTCCGACAGAACAGGCTGACTGAACGTGACGGCCGTCGCCATGATCCCTATGGCCGGCGCATAAACACTGCTATGTTGCTGATGTTGTAGCACATTACTTCAATGAAATATTAATGGTGCTGACACGTGCCGGATTATCAGACGTTGTCAGTATTAATCGTGGTGACAGGTGCCGGATTATCAGATGTTGTAAGTATTAATCGTGCTGACACGTGCCGGATTATCAGATGTTGTCAGTATTAATCGTGCTGACACGTGCCGGATTATCAGATATCATGAGTATTAATGGACCTGAAACATGTGCCAGATTATCAGATGTTATCGGTATTAATGGTGCTTACAGATGCTGGATTATCAGATGTTATCAGTATTAATGGTGTTGACAGGTGCCGGATTATCAGACTTCATCAGTATTAATGGTGCTGACACGTGCCGGATTATCAGATGTTGTCAGTATTAATCGTGCTGACAGGTGCCGGATTATCAGATGTTGTCAGTATTAATCGTGCCGGATTATCAGATGTTGTCAGTATTAATCGTGCTGACACGTGCCGGATAATCAGATGTTGTCAGTATTAATCGTGCTGACAGGTGCCGGATTATCAGATATCATGAGTATTAATGGACCTCACAAATGCCGGATTATCAGATGTTGTCAGTATTAATCGTGGTGACAGGTGCCGGATTATCAGATGTTGTCAGTATTAATCGTGCCTACACGTGCCGGATTATCAGATGTTGTCAGTATTAATCGTGCTGACACGTGCCGGATTATCAGATATCATGAGTATTAATGGACCTGACAAATGCCAGATTATCAGATGTTATCGGTATTAATGGTGCTTACAGATGCTGGATTATCAGATGTTATCAGTATTAATGGTGTTGACAGGTGCCGGATTATCAGACTTCATCAGTATTAATGGTGCTGACACGTGCCGGATTATCAGATGTTGTCAGTATTAATCGTGCTGACAGGTGCGGGATTATCAGATGTTGTCAGTATTAATCGTGCCGGATTATCAGATGTTGTCAGTACTAATCGTGCTGACACGTGCCGGATTATCAGATGTTGTCAGTACTAATCGTGCTGACACGTGCCGGATTATCAGATGTTGTCAGTATTAATCGTGCTGACACGTGCCGGAATAACAGATATCATGAGTATTAATGAGCCTGACAAATGCCAGATTATCAGATGTTATCGGTATTAATGGTGCTTACAGATGCTGGATTATCAGATGTTATCAGTATTAATGGTATTGACAGGTGCCGGATTATCAGACTTCATCAGTATTAATGGTGCTGACACGTGCCGGATTATCAGATGTTGTCAGTATTAATCGTGCTGACACGTGCCGGATTATCAGATGTTGTCAGTATTAATCGTGCTGACAGGTGCCGGATTATCAGATATCATGAGTATTAATGGACCTGACAAATGCCGGATTATCAGATGTTATCGGTATTAATGGTGCTTACAGATGCTGGATTATCAGATGTTATCAGTATTAATGGTGTTGACAGGTGCCGGATTATCAGACTTCATCAGTATTAACCCCTTAACCCCCAAGGGTGGTTGGCACGTTAATGACCGGGCCAATTTTGACAATTCTTACCACTGTCCCTTTAAGAGGTCATAACTCTGGAACGCTTCCATGGATCCCGCCGGTGATTCTGACATTGCTTTTTTCTCACGACATAGTGTACTTCGTAGGGATATACTATTGAAGAGAAATAGCGCAATAGTGCATTATCCAGTGTAGGTATATCAATTTAAAAATAATACACTCACCAGATGGAGCTTGTAATAAGCATGGAGGATTCGCTGCTGCAGAAACCACAGATCCACGAGGGACCAACGTAGAAGATGCAGGAGAGGAGAAAAGTGGTCAGACAATCCGCGCTGCAAATCACTTTGAACCCCCAAAGGGCTTCACAGAAGTTTATAACGTGCAGCCATCCAATTAAAGACATCATATTTTTTCCACAAAAATGATCTTTTCACCCCCAATTTTTATTTTCCCAAGAGTAACAGGACCCCAAAAGTTATTGTGCAATTCATCCTGAGTACGCTGATACCCCATATATGGGGGTAAACCACTATTTGGGCACATGGCAGAGCTGGGAAGGGAAGCAGCGCCATTTAACTTTTTTGGCTGGAATTGAGATCGGACGCCATGTCGCGTTTGGAAAGCCCCTGAAGTGCCAAAACAGTGGAAACCCCCCAATTCTAACTCCCACCCTAACCCTAGCTCTGACCCTAGCCCTAATGGGAAAATGGAAATAAATACATTTTTTTTTCATTTTATTATTTTTGCCTAACTAAGGGGGTGATAAAGGGGGGGTTTGATTTACTATTTATGGCGGGTTTTAATTTTTGGCAGCTGTCATACGCTAAAAGACGCTTTTTATTGTAAAAATAGTTTATGCATCACCACATTTTGAGAGCTATAATTTTTCCTTATTTTGACCCACCGAGTCATGTGAGGTCATATTTTTTGCGGGACGAGTTGACGTTTTTATTGGTACCATTTTCGGGCACGTGACATTTTTTGGTCGCTTTTTACTCCGATTTTTGGGACGCAGTATGAACAAAAACCAGCTTTTCAGGAATTTCTTTTGGGGGGGGGGTGCGTTTACACCGTTCCGCGTGCGGTAAAATTGATAAGGCGCTTTTATTCTTCGGGTCAGTATGATTACAGCGATACCTCTTTTATGTCTTTTTTTATGTTTTGGCGGTTTTATGCTATGTAAATTTTTTTTTATAAAAAATAATTATTTTTGCATCGCTTTATTCTGCGAGCTATAACTTTTTTATTTTTTCTCTGATGATGCTGTGTGGTGGCTCTTTTGTTGCGGGACAAGATGTCGTTTTCAGCGGTACCATGGATATTTATATGCGTCTTTTTGATCGCGCGTTATTGCACTTTTTGTTCGTCGGTATGATAATAAATCATTAATTTTTGCGTCGTTTTTTATTTTTTAAGGGGAACGCTAAAGGGGTTAACTAATGGGACAGTTTTATAGGGTGGGTCATTACGGACGCGGCGATAACAAATAGGTGTACTTTTATTGTTTTTCTGTTTCTTTATTTTCAAAAAATGAATTTATTAGGGAATAATTTTTTTTCTTATTTATTTAACGATTTTATTAAAATTATTTTTACACTTTTTGTTTTTTACTTTATTATAATGTCCCATGGGGGACATCACTGTCCTGTGACAGATCGCTGATCTGTCACATCACAGATCGCTGTGACAGATCAGCGATCTGTCACAGGCACTGCTGCAGGCTTCCTCATGCCTGCGCTCTGCGGGCAGTGAGGAAGCCAGCTCCCTGCAGGCCCCCGAAGGTCACCGTCGCCATATTGGATCCGGGGACCTGCAGGAAAGGCGACCCCCGCAGCGGCGCTGCACATCGCGCTGCTGTGGGGGTCGCAGGGAAGCACGGAGGGAGCCCCCTCCCTGCCGATGCTTCCTTTAACCCCCGGTACACCGCGATCATGTTTGATCGCGGTGTGCCAGGGGTTAACGTGTCGGGGGCGGTCACACATTGTGCCGGGTGTCAGCTGTGATAATCAGCTGACACCCGGCCGCGATCAGCTGCGCTCCCCCCGTGAGCGCAGCTGATCGCATTAGACGTACTATTCCGTCCTTGGGACTTAGGTCCCAGGTCACATTGACGGAATAGTACGTCTAATGTAGGAAAGGGGTTGATGGACCTGACAGATACCGGATTATCAGATATTATCAGTATTAACATTAGTTTTTTTCATGTTTCACATAGAAGCTTATAGGGAAAAAAACACCAAAATTCGCACAGTTCAGCAGCGTCTTCAGCCTCCCAGCGATCGCAGATCGCATGAAATCACATCCACTTTTCTTGCACATATAGGCCGTAGCGTAAATGCTGTGTCTTCCGCTGATTTTTTTGGGGGGGCAGAAATTCTGCTACGTTTATCTGTGTGAATAAATGCTGGGCAGGGTGCAATAGTTGACTGCTTTGTCTCCCATCCTTATAGGACCCCTAGCATGGTCCGCTGAGCTTTGAATGATCTTTTAATAGGCTTGGATTCTGATAAATAGTTGTTGCAATAATCGCTGGAACCAAGTCCTAGTGGCAGGGCTACAACCCACCTCCCCATAAAATATAATGTACCCCCCATAAGAATATAATACAACCCACCTCCCCATAGAATATAATGCACCCCCCATAGAATATAGTACAGCCCACCTCCCCATAGAATATAATGTACCCCCCCATAGAATATAATACAACCCACCTCCCCATAGAATATAATGTACCCCCATAGAATATAGTACAGCCCACCTCCCCATAGAATATAATGTACCCCCCCCATAGAATATAATACAACCCACCTCCCCATAGAATATAATGTACCCCCCTAGAATATAATACAACCCACCTCCCCATAGAATATAATGTTCCCCCCATAAAATATAGTACAGCCCACCTCCCCATAGAATATAATGTACCCCCCATAGAATATAGTACAGCCCACCTCCCCATAGAATATAATGTAGCACCCCATAGAAAATAATGTACCCCCCATAGAATATAGTACAGCCCACCTCCCCATAGAATATAATGTAGCACCCCATAGAATATAGTACAGCCCACCTCCCCATAGAATATAATGTAGCACCCCATAGAATATAGTACAGCCCACCTCCCCATAGAATATAATGTACCCCCATAGAATATAGTACAGCCCACCTCCCCATAGAATATAATGTAGCACCCCACAGAATATAATGTATCTCCCCCCCAGTGTGTATATGTACACGCCGGTCTCCTCATCACCACCGGTGAAGCCGCTGCTGGCACAGAGCTGACATCGTGCAGATGGCCCCGATCACATCAGACAGCGCCGCCCTTTGCTCTCCAATAGAATAGCGTCGTAGTGCGGTATGCGCGCATGCTACGACTCCGGCGACACGGTCCGCAGGAGGATTCTGACAGAAGGACACATGTCCGGTCATATTATAGATATATAGTCACGAGCGAACGGGTTGACACCCTTTAAACTGTTCCAGAAAATGAGTGCAATTTACACTTGTTTTGTTCTATACCTGTTACTTATCAAAAGGTGTGTGCAGTGCGGTGGCTGGGCGCAGGCAGGCGCACGTGGAGGGAGGGACCGCCGGAATAGGCAGCTGCTGGATCAGACTATATAGCAACATGGGCAGCTGCTGTCACCGTCGCGATCCCACCAGCTTCCGAAGCCCACTGGTCTACATCCAGACACCACCGCACACATCTCTATAAGCAGACCTCAGCGCTATTTATGTCCCAGTAATGGCCAACCACTATAAATTATGGAGATTTTTTAAAATGCCACCAGAGTGATCTGCTGACAAACTGAACATCCCTGTTGTCAAAATGTCCCGCCCCTGCTGTGTATTTTGGAGAAACTAGGTGACACGTTTGTGTTTCCTGCAGCTCATTTGCATATATGGATGAGCAAGCGCTGTGATTGGCTGCTGTAGAATCCTAGTATGTTTCAGTTGGAAGAGAGGTCAAAGGCCATCGTGTCTGTCCGCCTGCTGCTCAATGCAGCAATGGCAGGATTCACTAAACCCTCTCAGACAGATGTCTGTCCAGCCTCTGGGTGAACAGTCCCACCGAAGGAGAACTCGTCACCTCCTCTGGTGGCCGCCTGTTCCACTCATTGCTCACCCTCACTGTCAAAAAGTTTTTTTCTAATGTGTATCTTTTCCCTTTCATCCCATTGCTTCTCGTGCTTCCATGTGCAAATGAGAATAAGGATGATCCCTCTACATTGGGGCAACCCTTCAGATATTGGTGTCCTCCATCTTATAGAAGGGAACGCCTTTCCGACAGAACAGGCTGACTGAACGTGACGGCCGTCGCCATGATCCCTATGGCCGGCGCATACACACTGCTATGTTGCTGATGTTGTAGCACATTACTTCAATGAAATATTAATGGTGCTGACAGGTGCCGGATTATCAGACGTTGTCAGTATTAATCGTGGTGACAGGTGCCGGATTATCAGATGTTGTAAGTATTAATCGTGCTGACACGTGCCGGATTATCAGATGTTGTCAGTATTAATCGTGCTGACACGTGCCGGATTATCAGATATCATGAGTATTAATGGACCTGAAACATGTGCCAGATTATCAGATGTTATCGGTATTAATGGTGCTTACAGATGCTGGATTATCAGATGTTATCAGTATTAATGGTGTTGACAGGTGCCGGATTATCAGACTTCATCAGTATTAATGGTGCTGACACGTGCCGGATTATCAGATGCTGTCAGTATTAATCGTGCTGACAGGTGCCGGATTATCAGATGTTGTCAGTATTAATCGTGCCGGATTATCAGATGTTGTCAGTATTAATCGTGCTGACACGTGCCGGATTATCAGATGTTGTCAGTATTAATCGTGCTGACAGGTGCCGGATTATCAGATATCATGAGTATTAATGGACCTGACAAATGCCGGATTATCAGATGTTGTCAGTATTAATCGTGGTGACAGGTGCCGGATTATCAGATGTTGTCAGTATTAATCGTGCCTACACGTGCCGGATTATCAGATGTTGTCAGTATTAATCGTGCTGACACGTGCCGGATTATCAGATATCATGAGTATTAATGGACCTAACAAATGCAAGATTATCAGATGTTATCGGTATTAATGGTGCTTACAGATGCTGGATTATCAGATGTTATCAGTATTAATGGTGTTGACAGGTGCCGGATTATCAGACTTCATCAGTATTAATGGTGCCGACACGTGCCGGATTATCAGATGTTGTCAGTATTAATCGTGCTGACAGATGCGGGATTATCAGATGTTGTCAGTATTAATCGTGCCGGATTATCAGATGTTGTCAGTACTAATCGTGCTGACACGTGCCGGATTATCAGATGTTGTCAGTACTAATCGTGCTGACACGTGCCGATTATCAGATGTTGTCAGTACTAATCGTGCTGACACGTGCCGGATTATCAGATGTTGTCAGTATTAATCGTGCTGACACGTGCCGGAATAACAGATATCATGAGTATTAATGAGCCTGACAAATGCCAGATTATCAGATGTTATCGGTATTAATGGTGCTTACAGATGCTGGATTATCAGATGTTATCAGTATTAATGGTGTTGACAGGTGCCGGATTATCAGACTTCATCAGTATTAATGGTGCTGACACGTGCCGGATTATCAGATGTTGTCAGTATTAATGGTGCTGACACGTGCCGGATTATCAGATGTTGTCAGTATTAATCGTGCTGACAGGTGCCGGATTATCAGATATCATGAGTATTAATGGACCTGACAAATGCCGGATTATCAGATGTTATCGGTATTAATGGTGCTTACAGATGCTGGATTATCAGATGTTATCAGTATTAATGGTGTTGACAGGTGCCGGATTATCAGACTTCATCAGTATTAACCCCTTAACCCCCAAGGGTGGTTGGCACGTTAATGACCGGGCCAATTTTGACAATTCTTACCACTGTCCCTTTAAGAGGTCATAACTCTGGAACGCTTCCATGGATCCCGCCGGTGATTCTGACATTGCTTTTTTCTCACGACATAGTGTACTTCGTAGGGATATACTATTGAAGAGAAATAGCGCAATAGTGCATTATCCAGTGTAGGTATATCAATTTAAAAATAATACACTCACCAGATGGAGCTTGTAATAAGCATGGAGGATTCGCTGCTGCAGAAACCAGAGATCCACGAGGGACCAACGTAGAAGATGCAGGAGAGGAGAAAAAGTGGTCAGACAATCCGCGCTGCAAATCACTTTGAACCCCCAAAGGGCTTCACAGAAGTTTATAACGTGCAGCCATCCAATTAAAGACATCATATTTTTTCCACAAAAATGATCTTTTCACCCCCAATTTTTATTTTCCCAAGAGTAACAGGACCCCAAAAGTTATTGTGCAATTCATCCTGAGTACGCTGATACCCCATATATGGGGGTAAACCACTATTTGGGCACATGGCAGAGCTCGGAAGGGAAGCAGCGCCATTTAAATTTTTTGGCTGGAATTGAGATCGGACGCCATGTCGCGTTTGGAAAGCCCCTGAAGTGCCAAAACAGTGGAAACCCCCCAATTCTAACTCCCACCCTAACCCTAGCCCTGACCCTAGCTCTGACCCTAGCCCTAATGGGAAAATGGAAATAAATACATTTTTTTTTAATTTTATTATTTTTGCCTAACTAAGGGGGTGATAAAGGGGGGGTTTGATTTACTATTTATGGCGGGTTTTAATTTTTGGCAGCTGTCATATGCTAAAAGACGCTTTTTATTGTAAAAATAGTTTATGCATCACCACATTTTGAGAGCTATAATTTTTCCTTATTTTGACCCACCGAGTCATGTGAGGTCATATTTTTTGCGGGACGAGTTGACGTTTTTATTGGTACCATTTTCGGGCACGTGACATTTTTTGGTCGCTTTTTACTCCGATTTTTGGGACGCAGTATGAACAAAAACCAGCTTTTCAGGAATTTCTTTTGGGGGGGGGGTGCGTTTACACCGTTCCGCGTGCGGTAAAATTGATAAGGCGCTTTTATTCTTCGGGTCAGTATGATTACAGCGATACCTTTTTTATGTCTTTTTTTATGTTTTGGCGGTTTTATGCTATGAAAATTTTTTTTTATAAAAAATAATTATTTTTGCATCGCTTTATTCTGCGAGCTATAACTTTTTTATTTTTTCTCTGATGATGCTGTGTCGTGGCTCGTTTGTTGCGGGACAAGATGTCGTTTTCAGCGGTACCATGGATATTTATATGCGTCTTTTTGATCGCGCGTTATTGCACTTTTTGTTCGTCGGTATGATAATAAATCATTAATTTTTGCGTCGTTTTTTATTTTTTAAGGGGAACGCTAAAGGGGTTAACTAATGGGACAGTTTTATAGGGTGGGTCATTACGGACGCGGCGATAACAAATAGGTGTACTTTTATTGTTTTTCTGTTTCTTTATTTTCAAAAAATGAATTTATTAGGGAATAATTTTTTTTCTTATTTATTTAACGATTTTATTAAAATTATTTTTACACTTTTTGTTTTTTACTTTATTATAATGTCCCATGGGGGACATCACTGTCCTGTGACAGATCGCTTTTCTGTCACATCACAGATCGCTGTGACAGATCAGCGATCTGTCACAGGCACTGCTGCAGGCTTCCTCATGCCTGCGCTCTGCGGGCAGTGAGGAAGCCAGCTCCCTGCAGGCCCCCGAAGGTCCCCGTCGCCATATTGGATCCGGGGACCTGCAGGAAAGGCGACCCCCGCAGCGGCGCTGCACATCGCGCTGCTGTGGGGGTCGCAGGGAAGCACGGAGGGAGCCCCCGCCCTGCAGATGCTTCCTTTAACCCCCGGTACACCGCGATCATGTTTGATCGCGGTGTGCCAGGGGTTAACGTGTCGGGGGCGGTCACACATTGTGCCGGGTGTCAGCTGTGATAATCAGCTGACACCCGGCCGCGATCAGCTGCGCTCCCCCCGTGAGCGCAGCTGATCGCATTAGACGTACTATTCCGTCCTTGGGACTTAGGTCCCAGGTCACATGGACGGAATAGTACGTCTAATGTAGGAAAGGGGTTGATGTAGCTGACAGATACCGGATTATCAGATATTATCAGTATTAACATTAGTTTTTTTCATGTTTCACATAGAAGCTTATAGGGAAAAAAACACCAAAATTCGCACAGTTCAGCAGCGTCTTCAGCCTCCCAGCGATCGCAGATCGCATGAAATCACATCCACTTTTCTTGCACATATAGGCCGTAGCGTAAATGCTGTGTCTTCCGCTGATTTTTTGGGGGGGGCAGAAATTATGCTACGTTTAACTGTGTGAATAAATGCTGGGCAGGGTGCAATAGTTGACTGCTTTGTCTCCCATCCTTATAGGACCCCTAGCATGGTCCGCTGAGCTTTGAATGATCTTTTAATAGGCTTGGATTCTGATAAATAGTTGTTGCAATAATCGCTGGAACCAAGTCCTAGTGGCAGGGCTACAACCCACCTCCCCATAAAATATAATGTACCCCCCATAAGAATATAATACAACCCACCTCCCCATAGAATATAATGTACCCCCCATAGAATATAGTACAGCCCACCTCCCCATAGAATATAATGTACCCCCCCATAGAATATAATACAACCCACCTCCCCATAGAATATAATGTACCCCCCATAGAATATAGTACAGCCCACCTCCCCATAGAATATAATGTACCCCCCCATAGAATATAATACAACCCACCTCCCCATAGAATATAATGTACCCCCCATAGAATATAATACAACCCACCTCCCCATAGAATATAATGTACCCCCCATAGAATATAGTACAGCCCACCTCCCCATAGAATATAATGTACCCCCAATAGAATATAGTACAGCCCACCTCCCCATAGAATATAATGTAGCACCCAATAGAAAATAATGTACCCCCCATAGAATATAGTACAGCCCACCTCCCCATAGAATATAATGTAGCACCCCATAGAATATAGTACAGCCCACCTCCCCATAGAATATAATGTAGCACCCCATAGAATATAGTACAGCCCACCTCCCCATAGAATATAATGTACCCCCCATAGAATATAGTACAGCCCACCTCCCCATAGAATATAATGTAGCACCCCACAGAATATAATGTATCTCCCCACCGGTGTGTATATGTACACGCCGGTCTCCTCATCACCATCGGTGAAGCCTCTGCTGGCACAGAGCTGACATCGTGCAGATGGCCCCGATCACATCAGACAGCGCCGCCCTTTGCTCTCCAATAGAATAGCGTCGTAGTGCGGTATGCGCGCATGCTACGACTCCGGCGAAACGGTCCGCAGGAGGATTCTGACAGAAGGACACATGTCCGGTCATATTATAGATATATAGTCACGAGCGAACGGGTTGACACCCTTTAAACTGTTCCAGAAAATGAGTGCAATTTACACTTGTTTTGTTCTATACCTGTTACTTATCAAAAGGTGTGTGCAGTGCGGTGGCTGGGCGCAGGCAGGCGCACGTGGAGGGAGGGACCGCCGGAATAGGCAGCTGCTGGATCAGACTATATTGCAACATGGGCAGCTGCTGTCACCGTCGCGATCCCACCAGCCTCCGAAGCCCACTGGTCTACATCCAGACACCACCGCACACATCTCTATAAGCAGACCTCAGCGCTATTTATGTCCCAGTAATGGCCAACCACTATAAATTATGGAGATTTTTTAAAATGCCACCAGAGTGATCTGCTGACAAACTGAACATCCCTGTTGTCAAAATGTCCCGCCCCTGCTGTGTATTTTGGAGAAACTAGGTGACACGTTTGTGTTTCCTGCAGCTCATTTGCATATATGGATGAGCAAGCGCTGTGATTGGCTGCTGTAGAATCCTAGTATGTTTCAGTTGGAAGAGAGGTCAAAGGCCATCGTGTCTGTCCGCCTGCTGCTCAATGCAGCAATGGCAGGATTCACTAAACCCTCTCAGACAGATGTCTGTCCAGCCTCTGGGTGAACAGTCCCACCGAAGGAGAACTCGTCACCTCCTCTGGTGGCCGCCTGTTCCACTCATTGCTCACCCTCACTGTCAAAAAGTTTTTTTCTAATGTGTATCTTTTCCCTTTCATCCCATTGCTTCTCGTGCTTCCATGTGCAAATGAGAATAAGGATGATCCCTCTACATTGGGGCAACCCTTCAGATATTGGTGTCCTCCATCTTATAGAAGGGAACGCCTTTCCGACAGAACAGGCTGACTGAACGTGACGGCCGTCGCCATGATCCCTATGGCCGGCGCATACACACTGCTATGTTGCTGATGTTGTAGCACATTACTTCAATGAAATATTAATGGTGCTGACAGGTGCCGGATTATCAGACGTTGTCAGTATTAATCGTGGTGACAGGTGCCGGATTATCAGATGTTGTAAGTATTAATCGTGCTGACACGTGCCGGATTATCAGATGTTGTCAGTATTAATCGTGCTGACACGTGCCGGATTATCAGATGTTGTCAGTATTAATCGTGCTGACACGTGCCGGATTATCAGATATCATGAGTATTAATGGACCTGACAAATGCCAGATTATCAGATGTTATCGGTATTAATGGTGCTTACAGATGCTGGATTATCAGATGTTATCAGTATTAATGGTGTTGACAGGTGCCGGATTATCAGACTTCATCAGTATTAATGGTGCTGACACGTGCCGGATTATCAGATGTTGTCAGTATTAATCGTGCTGACAGGTGCGGGATTATCAGATGTTGTCAGTATTAATCGTGCCGGATTATCAGATGTTGTCAGTACTAATCGTGCTGACACGTGCCGGATTATCAGATGTTGTCAGTATTAATCGTGCTGACACGTGCCGGATTATCAGATGTTGTCAGTATTAATCGTGCTGACAGGTGCCGGATTATCAGATATCATGAGTATTAATGGACCTGACAAATGCCGGATTATCAGATGTTATCGGTATTAATGGTGCTTACAGATGCTGGATTATCAGATGTTATCAGTATTAATGGTGTTGACAGGTGCCGGATTATCAGACTTCATCAGTATTAACCCCTTAACCCCCAAGGGTGGTTGGCACGTTAATGACCGGGCCAATTTTGACAATTCTTACCACTGTCCCTTTAAGAGGTCATAACTCTGGAACGCTTCCATGGATCCCGCCGGTGATTCTCACATTGCTTTTTTCTCACGACATAGTGTACTTCGTAGGGATATACTATTGAAGAGAAATAGCGCAATAGTGCATTATCCAGTGTAGGTATATCAATTTAAAAATAATACACTCACCAGATGGAGCTTGTAATAAGCATGGAGGATTCGCTGCTGCAGAAACCACAGATCCACGAGGGACCAACGTAGAAGATGCAGGAGAGGAGAAAAAGTGGTCAGACAATCCGCGCTGCAAATCACTTTGAACCCCCAAAGGGCTTCACAGAAGTTTATAATGTGCAGCCATCCAATTAAAGACATCATATTTTTTCCACAAAAATGATCTTTTCACCCCCAATTTTTATTTTCCCAAGAGTAACAGGACCCCAAAAGTTATTGTGCAATTCATCCTGAGTACGCTGATACCCCATATATGGGGGTAAACCACTATTTGGGCACATGGCAGAGCTCGGAAGGGAAGCAGCGCCATTTAACTTTTTTGGCTGGAATTGAGATCGGACTCCATGTCGCGTTTGGAAAGCCCCTGAAGTGCCAAAACAGTGGAAACCCCCCAATTCTAACTCCCACCCTAACCCTAGCCCTGACCCTAGCTCTGACCCTAGCCCTAATGGGAAAATGGAAATAAATACATTTTTTTTTTATTTTATTATTTTTGCCTAACTAAGGGGGTGATAAAGGGGGGGTTTGATTTACTATTTATGGCGGGTTTTAATTTTTGGCAGCTGTCATACGCTAAAAGACGCTTTTTATTGTAAAAATAGTTTATGCATCACCACATTTTGAGAGCTATAATTTTTCCTTATTTTGACCCACCGAGTCATGTGAGGTCATATTTTTTGCGGGACGAGTTGACGTTTTTATTGGTACCATTTTCGGGCACGTGACATTTTTTGGTCGCTTTTTACTCCGATTTTTGGGACGCAGTATGACCATAAACCAGCTTTTCAGGAATTTCTTTTGGGGGGGGGTGCGTTTACACCGTTCCGCGTGCGGTAAAATTGATAAGGCGCTTTTATTCTTCGGGTCAGTATGATTACAGCGATACCTCTTTTATGTCTTTTTTTATGTTTTGGCGGTTTTATGCTATGAAAATTTTTTTTATAAAAAATAATTATTTTTGCATCGCTTTATTCTGCGAGCTATAACTTTTTTATTTTTTCTCTGATGATGCTGTGTGGTGGCTCGTTTGTTGCGGGACAAGATGTCGTTTTCAGCGGTACCATGGATATTTATATGCGTCTTTTTGATCGCGCGTTATTGCACTTTTTGTTCGTCGGTATGATAATAAATCATTAATTTTTGCTTCGTTTTTTATTTTTTAAGGGGAACGCTAAAGGGGTTAACTAATGGGACAGTTTTATAGGGTGGGTCATTACGGACGCGGCGATAACAAATGGGTGTACTTTTATTGTTTTTCTGTTTCTTTATTTTCAAAAAATGAATTTATTAGGGAATCATTTTTTTTCTTATTTATTTAACGATTTTGTTAAAATTATCTTTACACTTTTTGTTTTTTACTTTATTATAATGTCCCATGGGGGACATCACTGTCCTGTGACAGATCGCTGGTCTGTCACATCACAGATCGCTGTGACAGATCAGCGATCTGTCACAGGCACAGCTGCAGGCTTCCTCATGCCTGCGCTCTGCGGGCAGTGAGGAAGCCGGCTCCCTGCAGGCCCCCGAAGGTCCCCGTCGCCATATTGGATCCGTGGACCTGCAGGGAAGGCGACCCCCGCAGCGGCGCTGCACATCGCGCTGCTGTGGGGGTCGCAGGGAAGCACGGAGGGAGCCCCCTCCCTGCCGATGCTTCCTTTAACCCCCGGTACACCGCGATCATGTTTGATCGCGGTGTGCCAGGGGTTAACGTGTCGGGGGTGGTCACACATTGTGCCGGGTGTCAGCTGTGATAATCAGCTGACACCCGGCCGCGATCAGCTGCGCTCCCCCCGTGAGCGCAGCTGATCGCATTAGACGTACTATTCCGTCCTTGGGACTTAGGTCCCAGGTCACATGGACGGAATAGTACGTCTAATGTAGGAAAGGGGTTGATGGACCTGACAGATACCGGATTATCAGATATTATCAGTATTAACATTAGTTTTTTTCATGTTTCACATAGAAGCTTATAGGGAAAAAAACACCAAAATTCGCACAGTTCAGCAGCGTCTTCAGCCTCCCAGCGATCGCAGATCGCATGAAATCACATCCACTTTTCTTGCACATATAGGCCGTAGCGTAAATGCTGTGTCTTCCGCTGATTTTTTTGGGGGGGCAGAAATTCTGCTACGTTTAACTGTGTGAATAAATGCTGGGCAGGGTGCAATAGTTGACTGCTTTGTCTCCCATCCTTATAGGACCCCTAGCATGGTCCGCTGAGCTTTGAATGATCTTTTAATAAGCTTGGATTCTGTTAAATAGTTGTTGCAATAATCGCTGGAACCAAGTCCTAGTGGCAGGGCTACAACTCACCTCCCCATAAAATATAATGTACCCCCCATAAGAATATAATACAACCCACCTCCCCATAGAATATAATGTACCCCCCATAGAATATAGTACAGCCCACCTCCCCATAGAATATAATGTACCCCCCCATAGAATATAATACAACCCACCTCCCCATAGAATATAATGTACCCCCCATAGAATATAGTACAGCCCACCTCCCCATAGAATATAATGTACCCCCCCATAGAATATAATACAACCCACCTCCCCATAGAATATAATGTACCCCCCATAGAATATAATACAACCCACCTCCCCATAGAATATAATGTACCCCCATAGAATATAGTACAGCCCACCTCCCCATAGAATATAATGTACCCCCCATAGAATATAGTACAGCCCACCTCCCCATAGAATATAATGTAGCACCCCATAGAAAATAATGTACCCCCCATAGAATATAGTACAGCCCACCTCCCCATAGAATATAATGTAGCACCCCATAGAATATAGTACAGCCCACCTCCCCATAGAATATAATGTAGCACCCCATAGAATATAGTATAGCCCACCTCCCCATAGAATATAATGTAGCACCCCATAGAAAATAATGTACCCCCCATAGAATATAGTACAGCCCACCTCCCCATAGAATATAATGTAGCACCCCACAGAATATAATGTATCTCCCCCCCGGTGTGTATATGTACACGCCGGTCTCCTCATCACCACCGGTGAAGCCGCTGCTGGCACAGAGCTGACATCGTGCAGATGGCCCCGATCACATCAGACAGCGCCGCCCTTTGCTCTCCAATAGAATAGCGTCGTAGTGCGGTATGCGCGCATGCTACGACTCCGGCGACACGGTCCGCAGGAGGATTCTGACAGAAGGACACATGTCCGGTCATATAATAGATATATAGTCACGAGCGAACTGGTTGACACCCTTTAAACTGTTCCAGAAAATGGGTGCAATTTACACTTGTTTTGTTCTATACCTGTTACTTCTCAAAAAGTGTGTGCAGTGCGGTGGCTGAGCGCAGGCAGGCGCACGTGGAGGGAGGGACCACCGGAATAGGCAGCTGCTGGATCAGACTATATTGCAACATGGGCAGCTGCTGTCACCGTCGCGATCCCACCAGCCTCCGAAGCCCACTGGTCTACATCCAGACACCACCGCACACATCTCTATAAGCAGACCTCAGCGCTATTTATGTCCCAGTAATGGCCAACCACTATAAATTATGGAGATTTTTTAAAATGCCACCAGAGTGATCTGCTGACAAACTGAACATCCCTGTTGTCAAAATGTCCCGCCCCTGCTGTGTATTTTGGAGAAACTAGGTGACACGTTTGTGTTTCCTGCAGCTCATTTGCATATATGGATGAGCAAGCGCTGTGATTGGCTGCTGTAGAATCCTAGTATGTTTCAGTTGGAAGAGAGGTCAAAGGCCATCGTGTCTGTCCGCCTGCTGCTCAATGCAGCAATGGCAGGATTCACTAAACCCTCTCAGACATATGTCTGTCCAGCCTCTGGGTGAACAGTCCCACCGAAGGAGAACTCGTCACCTCCTCTGGTGGCTGCCTGTTCCACTCATTGCTCACCCTCACTGTCAAAAAGTTTTTTTCTAATGTGTATCTTTTCCCTTTCATCCCATTGCTTCTCGTGCTTCCATGTGCAAATGAGAATAAGGATGATCCCTCTACATTGGGGCAACCCTTCAGATATTGGTGTCCTCCATCTAATAGAAGGGAACGCCTTTCCGACAGAACAGGCTGACTGAACGTGACGGCTGTCGCCATGATCCCTATGGCCGGCGCATACACACTGCTATGTTGCTGATGTTGTAGCACATTACTTCAATGAAATATTAATGGTGCTGACACGTGCCGGATTATCAGACGCTGTCAGTATTAATCGTGGTGACAGGTGCCGGATTATCAGATGTTGTAAGTATTAATCGTGCTGACACGTGCCGGATTATCAGATGTTGTCAGTATTAATCGTGCTGACACGTGCCAGATTATCAGATATCATGAGTATTAATGGACCTGAAACATGTGCCAGATTATCAGATGTTATCGGTATTAATGGTGCTTACAGATGCTGGATTATCAGATGTTATCAGTATTAATGGTGTTGACAGGTGCCGGATTATCAGACTTCATCAGTATTAATGGTGCTGACACGTGCCGGATTATCAGATGTTGTCAGTATTAATCGTGCTGACAGGTGCCGGATTATCAGATGTTGTCAGTATTAATCGTGCCGGATTATCAGATGTTGTCAGTATTAATCGTGCTGACACGTGCCGGATTATCAGATGTTGTCAGTATTAATCGTGCTGACAGGTGCCGGATTATCAGATATCATGAGTATTAATGGACCTGACAAATGCCGGATTATCAGATGTTGTCAGTATTAATCGTGGTGACAAGTGCCGGATTATCAGATGTTGTCAGTATTAATCGTGCCTACACGTGCCGGATTATCAGATGTTGTCAGTATTAATCGTGCTGACACGTGCCGGATTATCAGATATCATGAGTATTAATGGACCTGACAAATGCCAGATTATCAGATGTTATCGGTATTAATGGTGCTTACAGATGCTGGATTATCAGATGTTATCAGTATTAATGGTGTTGACAGGTGCCGGATTATCAGACTTCATCAGTATTAATGGTGCTGACACGTGCCGGATTATCAGATGTTGTCAGTATTAATCGTGCTGACAGGTGCGGGATTATCAGATGTTGTCAGTATTTATCGTGCCGGATTATCAGATGTTGTCAGTACTAATCGTGCTGACACGTGCCGGATTATCAGATGTTGTCAGTACTAATCGTGCTGACACGTGCCGGATTATCAGATGTTGTCAGTATTAATCGTGCTGACACGTGCCGGAATAACAGATACAGTCATGGCCAAAAGTATTGACACCCCTGAAATTCTGTCAGATAATATTCAGTTTCTTCCTGAAAATGATTGCAAACACAAATTCTTTGGTATTATTATCTTCATTTAATTTGTCTTAAATGAAAAAACACAAAAGAGAATGAAGCAAAAAGCAAAACATTGATCATTTCACACAAAACTCCAAAAATGGGCCGGACAAAAGTATTGGCACCCTCAGCCTAATACTTGGTTGCACAACCTTTAGCCAAAATAACTGCCACCAACCGCTTCCGGTAACCATCAATGAGTTTCTTACAATGCTCTGCTGGAATTTTAGACCATTCTTCTTTGGCAAACTACTCCAGGTCCCTGATATTTGAAGGGTGCCTTCTCCAAAGTGCCATTTTTAGATCTCTCCACAGGTGTTCTATGGGATTCAGGTCTGGACTCATTGCTGGCCACCTTAGAAGTCTCCAGTGCTTTCTCTCAAACCATTTTCTAGTGCTTTTTGAAGTGTGTTTTGGGTTATTGTCCTGCTGGAAGACCCATGACCTCTGAGGTAGACCCAGCTTTCTCACACTGGGCCCTAAATTATGCTGCAAAATTTGTTGTTAGGCTTCTGACTTCATAATGCCATGCACACGGTCAAGCAGTCCAGTGCCAGAGGCAGCAAAGCAACCCCAAAACATCAGGGAACCTCCGCCATGTTTGACTGTAGGGACCGTGTACTTTTCTTTGAATGCCTCTTTTTTCTCCTGTAAACTCTATGTTGATGCTTTTGCCCTAAAAGCTCTACTTTTGTCTCATCTGACCAAAGAACATTCTTCCAAAATGTTTTAGGCTTTTTCAGGTAAGTTTTCGCAAACTCCAGCCTGGCTTTTTTATGTCTCGGGGTAAGAAGTGGAGTCTTCCTGGGTCTCCTACCATACAGTCCCTTTTCATTCAGATGCCGACGGATAGTACGGGTTGACACCGTTGTACCCTCGGACTGCAGGGCAGCTTGAACTTGTTTGGATGTTAGTGGAGGTTCTTTATCCAACATCCGCACAATCTTGTGTTGAAATCTCTTGTCAATTTTTCTTTTCCGTCCACATCTAGGGAGGTTAGCCACAGTGCCAGGGGCTTTAAACTTCTTGATGACACTGCGCACGGTAGACACAGGAACATTCAGGTCTTTGGAGATGGATTTGTAGCCTTGAGATTGCTCATGCTTCCTCACAATTTGGTTTCTCAAGTCCTCAGACAGTTCTTTGGTCTTCTTTCTTTTCTCCATGCTCAATGTGGTACACACAAGGACACAGGACAGAGGTTGAGTCAACTTTAATCCATGTCAACTGGCTGCAAGTGTGATTTAGTTATTGCCAACACCTGTTAGGTGCCACAGGTAAGTTACAGGTGCTGTTAATTATACAAATTAGAGAAGCATCACATGATTTTTCGCACAGTGCCAATACTTTTGTCCACCCTCTTTTTTATGTTTGGTGTGGAATTATATCCAATTTGGCTTTAGGACAATTCTTTTTGTGTTTTTTCATTTAAGACAAATTAAATGAAGATAATAATAACAAAGAATTTGTGTTTGCAATCATTTTCAGGAAGAAACTGAGTATTATCTGACAGAATTGCAGGGGTGTCAATACTTTTGGCCATGACTGTATCATGAGTATTAATGAGCCTGACAAATGCCAGATTATCAGATGTTATCGGTATTAATGGTGCTTACAGATGCTGGATTATCAGATGTTATCAGTATTAATGGTGTTGACAGGTGCCGGATTATCAGACTTTATCAGTATTAATGGTTTTGACACGTGCCGGATTATCAGATGTTGTCAGTATTAATCGTGCTGACACGTGCCGGATTATCAGATATCATGAGTATTAATGGACCTGACAAATGCCGGATTATCAGATGTTATCGGTATTAATGGTGTTGACAGGTGCCGGATTATCAGACTTCATCAGTATTAATGGTGCTGACACGTGCCGGATTATCAGATGTTGTCAGTATTAATCGTGCTGACACGTGCCGGATTATCAGATGTTGTCAGTATTAATCGTGCTGACAGGTGCCGGATTATCAGATATCATGAGTATTAATGGACCTGACAAATGCTGGATTATCAGATGTTATCGGTATTAATGGTGCTTACAGATGCTGGATTATCAGATGTTATCAGTATTAATGGTGTTGACAGGTGCCGGATTATCAGACTTCATCAGTATTAACCCCTTAACCCCCAAGGGTGGTTGGCACGTTAATGACCGGGCCAATTTTGACAATTCTTACCACTGTCCCTTTAAGAGGTCATAACTCTGGAACGCTTCCATGGATCCCGCCGGTGATTCTGACATTGCTTTTTTCTCACGACATAGTGTACTTCGTAGGGATATACTATTGAAGAGAAATAGCGCAATAGTGCATTATCCAGTGTAGGTATATCAATTTAAAAATAATACACTCACTAGATGGAGCTTGTAATAAGCATGGAGGATTCGCTGCTGCAGAAACCACAGATCCACGAGGGACCAACGTAGAAGATGCAGGAGAGGAGAAAAAGTGGTCAGACAATCCGCGCTGCAAATCACTTTGAACCCCCAAAGGGCTTCACAGAAGTTTATAACGTGCAGCCATCCAATTAAAGACATCATATTTTTTCCACAAAAATGATCTTTTCACCCCCAATTTTTATTTTCCCAAGAGTAACAGGACCCCAAAAGTTATTGTGCAATTCATCCTGAGTACGCTGATACCCCATATATGGGGGTAAACCACTATTTGGGCACATGGCAGAGCTCGGAAGGGAAGCAGCGCCATTTAACTTTTTTGGCTGGAATTGAGATCGGACGCCATGTCGCGTTTGGAAAGCCCCTGAAGTGCCAAAACAGTGGAAACCCCCCAATTCTAACTCCCACCCTAACCCTAGCCCTGACCCTAGCTCTGACCCTAGCCCTAATGGGAAAATGGAAATAAATACATTTTTTTTTATTTTATTATTTTTGCCTAACTAAGGGGGTGATAAAGGGGGGGTTTGATTTACTATTTATGGCGGGTTTTAATTTTTGGCAGCTGTCATACGCTAAAAGACGCTTTTTATTGTAAAAATAGTTTATGCATCACCACATTTTGAGAGCTATAATTTTTCCTTATTTTGACCCACCGAGTCATGTGAGGTCATATTTTTTGCGGGACGAGTTGACGTTTTTATTGGTACCATTTTCGGGCACGTGACATTTTTTGGTCGCTTTTTACTCCGATTTTTGGGACGCAGTATGAACAAAAACCAGCTTTTCAGGAATTTCTTTTGGGGGGGGGGTGCGTTTACACCGTTTCGCGTGCGGTAAAATTGATAAGGCGCTTTTATTCTTCGGGTCAGTATGATTACAGCGATACCTCTTTTATGTCTTTTTTTATGTTTTGGCGGTTTTATGCTATGAAAATTTTTTTTTTATAAAAAATAATTATTTTTGCATCACTTTATTCTGCGAGCTATAACTTTTTTTATTTTTTCTCTGATGATGCTGTGTGGTGGCTCGTTTGTTGCGGGACAAGATGTCGTTTTCAGCGGTACCATGGATATTTATATGCGTCTTTTTGATCGCGCGTTATTGCACTTTTTGTTCGTCGGTATGATAATAAATCATTAATTTTTGCGTCGTTTTTTATTTTTTAAGGGGAACGCTAAAGGGGTTAACTAATGGGACAGTTTTATAGGGTGGGTCATTACGGACGCGGCGATAACAAATAGGTGTACTTTTATTGTTTTTCTGTTTCTTTATTTTCAAAAAATGAATTTATTAGGGAATAATTTTTTTTCTTATTTATTTAACGATTTTATTAAAATTATTTTTACACTTTTTGTTTTTTACTTTATTATAATGTCCCATGGGGGACATCACTGTCCTGTGACAGATCGCTGATCTGTCACATCACAGATCGCTGTGACAGATCAGCGATCTGTCACAGGCACTGCTGCAGGCTTCCTCATGCCTGCGCTCTGCGGGCAGTGAGGAAGCCAGCTCCCTGCAGGCCCCCGAAGCTCCCCGTCGCCATATTGGATCCGGGGACCTGCAGGAAAGGCGACCCCCGCAGCGGCGCTGCACATCGCGCTGCTGTGGGGGTCGCAGGGAAGCACGGAGGGAGCCCCCTCCCTGCCGATGCTTCCTTTAACCCCCGGTACACCGCGATCATGTTTGATCGCGGTGTGCCAGGGGTTAACGTGTCGGGGGCGGTCACACATTGTGCCGGGTGTCAGCTGCGATAATCAGCTGACACCCGGCCGCGATCAGCTGCGCTCCCCCCGTGAGCGCAGCTGATCGCATTAGACGTACTATTCCGTCCTTGGGACTTAGGTCCCAGGTCACATGGACGGAATAGTACGTCTAATGTAGGAAAGGGGTTGATGGACCTGACAGATACCGGATTATCAGATATTATCAGTAATAACATTAGTTTTTTTCATGTTTCACATAGAAGCTTATAGGGAAAAAAACACCAAAATTCGCACAGTTCAGCAGCGTCTTCAGCCTCCCAGCGATCGCAGATCGCATGAAATCACATCCACTTTTCTTGCACATATAGGCCGTAGCGTAAATGCTGTGTCTTCCGCTGATTTTTTTGGGGGGGCAGAAATTCTGCTACGTTTAACTGTGTGAATAAATGCTTGTCAGGGTGCAATAGTTGACTGCTTTGTCTCCCATCCTTATAGGACCCCTAGCATGGTCCGCTGAGCTTTGAATGATCTTTTAATAGGCTTGGATTCTGATAAATAGTTGTTGCAATAATCGCTGGAACCAAGTCCTAGTGGCAGGGCTACAACCCACCTCCCCATAAAATATAATGTACCCCCCATAAGAATATAATACAACCCACCTCCCCATAGAATATAATGTACCCCCCATAGAATATAGTACAGCCCACCTCCCCATAGAATATAATCTACCCCCCATAGAATATAATACAACCCACCTCCCCATAGAATATAATGTACCCCCCATAGAATATAGTACAGCCCACCTCCCCATAGAATATAATGTACCCCCCCATAGAATATAATACAACCCACCTCCCCATAGAATATAATGTACCCCCCATAGAATATAATACAACCCACCTCCCCATAGAATATAATGTACCCCCCATAGAATATAGTACAGCCCACCTCCCCATAGAATATAATGTACCCCCCATAGAATATAGTACAGCCCACCTCCCCATAGAATATAATGTAGCACCCCATAGAAAATAATGTACCCCCCATAGAATATAGTACAGCCCACCTCCCCATAGAATATAATGTAGCACCCCATAGAATATAGTACAGCCCACCTCCCCATAGAATATAATGTAGCACCCCATAGAATATAGTACAGCCCACCTCCCCATAGAATATAATGTAGCACCCCATAGAAAATAATGTACCCCCCATAGAATATAGTACAGCCCACCTCCCCATAGAATATAATGTAGCACCCCACAGAATATAATGTATCTCCCCCCCGGTGTGTATATGTACACGCCGGTCTCCTCATCATCACCGGTGAAGCCGCTGCTGGCACAGAGCTGACATCGTGCAGATGGCCCCGATCACATCAGACAGCGCCGCCCTTTGCTCTCCAATAGAATAGCGTCGTAGTGCGGTATGCGCGCATGCTACGACTCCGGCGACACGGTCCGCAGGAGGATTCTGACAGAAGGACACATGTCCGGTCATATTATAGATATATAGTCACGAGCGAACGGGTTGACACCCTTTAAACCGTTCCAGAAAATGAGTGCAATTTACACTTGTTTTGTTCTATACCTGTTACTTATCAAAAGGTGTGTGCAGTGCGGTGGCTGGGCGCAGGCAGGCGCACGTGGAGGGAGGGACCGCCGGAATAGGCAGCTGCTGGATCAGACTATATTGCAACATGGGCAGCTGCTGTCACCGTCGCGATCCCACCAGCCTCCGAAGCCCACTGGTCTACATCCAGACACCACCGCACACATCTCTATAAGCAGACCTCAGCGCTATTTATGTCCCAGTAATGGCCAACCACTATAAATTATGGGGATTTTTTAAAATGCCACCAGAGTGATCTGCTGACAAACTGAACATCCCTGTTGTCAAAATGTCCCGCCCCTGCTGTGTATTTTGGAGAAACTAGGTGACACGTTTGTGTTTCCTGCAGCTCATTTGCATATATGGATGAGCAAGCGCTGTGATTGGCTGCTGTAGAATCCTTGTATGTTTCAGTTGGAAGAGAGGTCAAAGGCCATCGTGTCTGTCCGCCTGCTGCTCAATGCAGCAATGGCAGGATTCACTAAACCCTCTCAGACAGATGTCTGTCCAGCCTCTGGGTGAACAGTCCCACCGAAGGAGAACTCGTCACCTCCTCTGGTGGCCGCCTGTTCCACTCATTGCTCACCCTCACTGTCAAAAAGTTTTTTTCTAATGTGTATCTTTTCCCTTTCATCCCATTGCTTCTCGTGCTTCCATGTGCAAATGAGAATAAGGATGATCCCTCTACATTGGGGCAACCCTTCAGATATTGGTGTCCTCCATCTTATAGAAGGGAACGCCTTTCCGACAGAACAGGCTGACTGAACGTGACGGCCGTCGCCATGATCCCTATGGCCGGCGCATACACACTGCTATGTTGCTGATGTTGTAGCACATTACTTCAATGAAATATTAATGGTGCTGACACGTGCCGGATTATCAGACGTTGTCAGTATTAATCGTGGTGACAGGTGCCGGATTATCAGATGTTGTAAGTATTAATCGTGCTGACACGTGCCGGATTATCAGATGTTGTCAGTATTAATCGTGCTGACACGTGCCGGATTATCAGATATCATGAGTATTAATGGACCTGAAACATGTGCCAGATTATCAGATGTTATCGGTATTAATGGTGCTTACAGATGCTGGATTATCAGATGTTATCAGTATTAATGGTGTTGACAGGTGCCGGATTATCAGACTTCATCAGTATTAATGGTGCTGACACGTGCCGGATTATCAGATGTTGTCAGTATTAATCGTGCTGACAGGTGCCGGATTATCAGATGTTGTCAGTATTAATCGTGCCGGATTATCAGATGTTGTCAGTATTAATCGTGCTGACACGTGCCGGATTATCAGATGTTGTCAGTATTAATCGTGCTGACAGGTGCCGGATTATCAGATATCATGAGTATTAATGGACCTGACAAATGCCGGATTATCAGATGTTGTCAGTATTAATTGTGGTGACAGGTGCCAGATTATCAGATGTTGTCAGTATTAATCGTGCCTACACGTGCCGGATTATCAGATGTTGTCAGTATTAATCGTGCTGACACGTGCCGGATTATCAGATATCATGAGTATTAATGGACCTGACAAATGCCAGATTATCAGATGTTATCGGTATTAATGGTGCTTACAGATGCTGGATTATCAGATGTTATCAGTATTAATGGTGTTGACAGGTGCCGGATTATCAGACTTCATCAGTATTAATGGTGCTGACACGTGCCGGATTATCAGATGTTGTCAGTATTAATCGTGCCTACACGTGCCGGATTACCAGATGTTGTCAGTATTAATCGTGCTGACACGTGCCGGATTATCAGATATCATGAGTATTAATGGACCTGACAAATGCCAGATTATCAGATGTTATCAGTATTAATGGTGTTGACAGGTGCCGGATTATCAGACTTCATCAGTATTAATGGTGCTGACACGTGCCGGATTATCAGATGTTGTCAGTATTAATCGTGCTGACAGGTGCGGGATTATCAGATGTTGTCAGTATTAATCGTGCCGGATTATCAGATGTTGTCAGTACTAATCGTGCTGACACGTGCCGGATTATCAGATGTTGTCAGTACTAATCGTGCTGACACGTGCCGGATTATCAGATGTTGTCAGTATTAATCGTGCTGACACGTGCCGGAATAACAGATATCATGAGTATTAATGAGCCTGACAAATGCCAGATTATCAGATGTTATCGGTATTAATGGTGCTTACAGATGCTGGATTATCAGATGTTATCAGTATTAATGGTGTTGACAGGTGCCGGATTATCAGACTTCATCAGTATTAATGGTGCTGACACGTGCCGGATTATCAGATGTTGTCAGTATTAATCGTGCTGACACGTGCCGGATTATCAGATGTTGTCAGTATTAATCGTGCTGACAGGTGCCGGATTATCAGATATCATGAGTATTAATGGACCTGACAAATGCCGGATTATCAGATGTTATCGGTATTAATGGTGCTTACAGATGCTGGATTATCAGATGTTATCAGTATTAATGGTGTTGACAGGTGCCGGATTATCAGACTTCATCAGTATTAACCCCTTAACCACCAAGGGTGGTTGGCACGTTAATGACCGGGCCAATTTTGACAATTCTTACCACTGTCCCCTTAAGAGGTCATAACTCTGGAACGCTTCCATGGATCCCGCCGGTGATTCTGACATTGCTTTTTTCTCACGACATAGTGTACTTCGTAGGGATATACTATTGAAGAGAAATAGCGCAATAGTGCATTATCCAGTGTAGGTATATCAATTTAAAAATAATACACTCACCAGATGGAGCTTGTAATAAGCATGGAGGATTCGCTGCTGCAGAAACCACAGATCCACGAGGGACCAACGTAGAAGATGCAGGAGAGGAGAAAAAGTGGTCAGACAATCCGCGCTGCAAATCACTTTGAACCCCCAAAGGGCTTCACAGAAGTTTATAACGTGCAGCCATCCAATTAAAGACATCATATTTTTTCCACAAAAATGATCTTTTCACCCCCAATTTTTATTTTCCCAAGAGTAACAGGACCCCAAAAGTTATTGTGCAATTCATCCTGAGTACGCTGATACCCCATATATGGGGGTAAACCACTATTTGGGCACATGGCAGAGCTCGGAAGGGAAGCAGCGCCATTTAAATTTTTTGGCTGGAATTGAGATCGGACGCCATGTCGCGTTTGGAAAGCCCCTGAAGTGCCAAAACAGTGGAAACCCCCCAATTCTAACTCCCACCCTAACCCTAGCCCTGACCCTAGCTCTGACCCTAGCCCTAATGGGAAAATGGAAATAAATACATTTTTTTTTAATTTTATTATTTTTGCCTAACTAAGGGGGTGATAAAGGGGGGGTTTGATTTACTATTTATGGCGGGTTTTAATTTTTGGCAGCTGTCATACGCTAAAAGACGCTTTTTATTGTAAAAATAGTTTATGCATCACCACATTTTGAGAGCTATAATTTTTCCTTATTTTGACCCACCGAGTCATGTGAGGTCATATTTTTTGCGGGACGAGTTGACGTTTTTATTGGTACCATTTTCGGGCACGTGACATTTTTTGGTCGCTTTTTACTCCGATTTTTGGGACGCAGTATGAACAAAAACCAGCTTTTCAGGAATTTCTTTTGGGGGGGGGTGCGTTTACACCGTTCCGCGTGCGGTAAAATTGATAAGGCGCTTTTATTCTTCGGGTCAGTATGATTACAGCGATACCTTTTTTATGTCTTTTTTTATGTTTTGGCGGTTTTATGCTATGAAAATTTTTTTTTTATAAAAAATAATTATTTTTGCATCGCTTTATTCTGCGAGCTATAACTTTTTTATTTTTTCTCTGATGATGCTGTGTGGTGGCTCGTTTGTTGCGGGACAAGATGTCGTTTTCAGCGGTACCATGGATATTTATATGCGTCTTTTTGATCGCGCGTTATTGCACTTTTTGTTCGTCGGTATCATAATAAATCATTAATTTTTGCGTCGTTTTTTATTTTTTAAGGGGAACGCTAAAGGGGTTAACTAATGGGACAGTTTTATAGGGTGGGTCATTACGGACGCGGCGATAACAAATAGGTGTACTTTTATTGTTTTTCTGTTTCTTTATTTTCAAAAAATGAATTTATTAGGGAATAATTTTTTTTCTTATTTATTTAACGATTTTATTAAAATTATTTTTACACTTTTTGTTTTTTACTTTATTATAATGTCCCATGGGGGACATCACTGTCCTGTGACAGATCGCTGATCTGTCACATCACAGATCACTGTGACAGATCAGCGATCTGTCACAGGCACTGCTGCAGGCTTCCTCATGCCTGCGCTCTGCGGGCAGTGAGGAAGCCAGCTCCCTGCAGGCCCCCGTAGGTCCCCGTCGCCATATTGGATCCGGGGACCTGCAGGAAAGGCGACCCCCGCAGCGGCGCTGCACATCGCGCTGCTGTGGGGGTCGCAGGGAAGCACGGAGGGAGCCCCCTCCCTGCCGATGCTTCCTTTAACCCCCGGTACACCGCGATCATGTTTGATCGCGGTGTGCCAGGGGTTAACGTGTCGGGGGCGGTCACACATTGTGCCGGGTGTCAGCTGTGATAATCAGCTGACACCCGGCCGCGATCAGCTGCGCTCCCCCCGTGAGCGCAGCTGATCGCATTAGACGTACTATTCCGTCCTTGGGACTTAGGTCCCAGGTCACATGGACGGAATAGTACGTCTAATGTAGGAAAGGGGTTGATGGACCTGACAGATATCCCGGATTATCAGATATTATCAGTATTAACATTAGTTTTTTTCATGTTTCACATAGAAGCTTATAGGGAAAAAAACACCAAAATTCGCACAGTTCAGCAGCGTCTTCAGCCTCCCAGCGATCGCAGATCGCATGAAATCACATCCACTTTTCTTGCACATATAGGCCGTAGCGTAAATGCTGTGTCTACCGCTGATTTTTTTTGGGGGGGGGCAGAAATTCTGCTACGTTTAACTGTGTGAATAAATGCTGGGCAGGGTGCAATAGTTGACTGCTTTGTCTCCCATCCTTATAGGACCCCTAGCATGGTCCGCTGAGCTTTGAATGATCATTTAATAGGCTTGGATTCTGATAAATAGTTGTTGCAATAATCGCTGGAACCAAGTCCTAGTGGCAGGGCTACAACCCACCTCCCCATAAAATATAATGTACCCCCCATAAGAATATAATACAACCCACCTCCCCATAGAATATAATGTACCCCCCATAGAATATAGTACAGCCCACCTCCCCATAGAATATAATGTACCCCCCCATAGAATATAATACAACCCACCTCCCCTTAGAATATAGTACAGCCCACCTCCCCATAGAATATAATGTACCCCCCCATAGAATATAATACAACCCACCTCCCCATAGAATATAATGTACCCCCATAGAATATAATACAACCCACCTCCCCATAGAATATAATGTACCCCCCATAGAATATAGTACAGCCCACCTCCCCATAGAATATAATGTACCCCCCATAGAATATAGTACAGCCCACCTCCCCATAGAATATAATGTAGCACCCCATAGAAAATAATGTACCACCTATAGAATATAGTACAGCCCACCTCCCCATAGAATATAATGTAGCACCCCATAGAATATATTACAGCCCACCTCCCCATAGAATATAATGTAGCACCCCATAGAAAATAGTACAGCCCACCTCCCCATAGAATATAATGTACCCCCCATAGAATATAGTACAGCCCACCTCCCCATAGAATATAATGTAGCACCCCACAGAATATAATGTATCTCCCCCCCGGTGTGTATATGTACACGCCGGTCTCCTCATCACCACCGGTGAAGCCGCTGCTGGCACAGAGCTGACATCGTGCAGATGGCCCCGATCACATCAGACAGCGCCGCCCTTTGCTCTCCAATAGAATAGCGTCGTAGTGCGGTATGCGCGCATGCTACGACTCCGGCGACACGGTCCGCAGGAGGATTCTGACAGAAGGACACATGTCCGGTCATATTATAGATATATAGTCACGAGCGAACGGGTTGACACCCTTTAAACTGTTCCAGAAAATGAGTGAAATTTACACTTGTTTTGTTCTATACCTGTTACTTATCAAAAGGTGTGTGCAGTGCGGTGGCTGGGCGCAGGCAGGCGCACGTGGAGGGAGGGACCGCCGGAATGGGCAGCTGCTGTCACCGTCGCGATCCCACCAGCCTCCGAAGCCCACTGGTTTACATCCAGACACCACCGCACACATCTCTATAAGCAGACCTCAGCGCTATTTATGTCCCAGTAATGGCCAACCACTATAAATTATGGAGATTTTTTAAAATGCCACCAGAGTGATCTGCTGACAAACTGAACATCCCTGTTGTCAAAATGTCCCGCCCCTGCTGTGTATTTTGGAGAAACTAGGTGACACGTTTGTGTTTCCTGCAGCTCATTTGCATATATGGATGAGCAAGCGCTGTGATTGGCTGCTGTAGAATCCTAGTATGTTTCAGTTGGAAGAGAGGTCAAAGGCCATCGTGTCTGTCCGCCTGCTGCTCAATGCAGCAATGGCAGGATTCACTAAACCCTCTCAGACAGATGTCTGTCCAGCCTCTGGGTGAACAGTCCCACCGAAGGAGAACTCGTCACCTCCTCTGGTGGCCGCCTGTTCCACTCATTGCTCACCCTCACTGTCAAAAAGTTTTTTTCTAATGTGTATCTTTTCCCTTTCATCCCATTGCTTCTCGTGCTTCCATGTGCAAATGAGAATAAGGATGATCCCTCTACATTGGGGCAACCCTTCAGATATTGGTGTCCTCCATCTTATAGAAGGGAACGCCTTTCCGACAGAACAGGCTGACTGAACGTGACGGCCGTCGCCATGATCCCTATGGCCGGCGCATACACACTGCTATGTTGCTGATGTTGTAGCACATTACTTCAATGAAATATTAATGGTGCTGACACGTGCCGGATTATCAGACGTTGTCAGTATTAATGGTGTTGACAGGTGCCGGATTATCAGACTTCATCAGTATTAATGGTGCTGACACGTGCCGGATTATCAGATGTTGTCAGTATTAATCGTGCTGACAGGTGCCGGATTATCAGATGTTGTCAGTATTAATCGTGCCGGATTATCAGATGTTGTCAGTATTAATCGTGCTGACACGTGCCGGATTATCAGATGTTGTCAGTATTAATCGTGCTGACAGGTGCCGGATTATCAGATATCATGAGTATTAATGGACCTGACAAATGCCGGATTATCAGATGTTGTCAGTATTAATCGTGGTGACAGGTGCCGGATTATCAGATGTTGTCAGTATTAATCGTGCCTACACGTGCCGGATTATCAGATGTTGTCAGTATTAATCGTGCTGACACGTGCCGGATTATCAGATATCATGAGTATTAATGGACCTGACAAATGCCAGATTATCAGATGTTATCGGTATTAATGGTGCTTACAGATGCTGGATTATCAGATGTTATCAGTATTAATGGTGTTGACAGGTGCCGGATTATCAGACTTCATCAGTATTAATGGTGCTGACACTTGCCGGATTATCAGATGTTGTCAGTATTAATCGTGCTGACAGGTGCGGGATTATCAGATGTTGTCAGTATTAATCGTGCCGGATTATCAGATGTTGTCAGTACTAATCGTGCTGACACGTGCCGGATTATCAGATGTTGTCAGTACTAATCGTGCTGACACGTGCCGGATTATCAGATGTTGTCAGTATTAATCGTGCTGACACGTGCCGGAATAACAGATATCATGAGTATTAATGAGCCTGACAAATGCCAGATTATCAGATGTTATCGGTATTAATGGTGCTTACAGATGCTGGATTATCAGATGTTATCAGTATTAATGGTGTTGACAGGTGCCGGATTATCAGACTTCATCAGTATTAATGGTGCTGACACGTGCCGGATTATCAGATGTTGTCAGTATTAATCGTGCTGACACGTGCCGGATTATCAGATGTTGTCAGTATTAATCGTGCTGACAGGTGCCGGATTATCAGATATCATGAGTATTAATGGACCTGACAAATGCCGGATTATCAGATGTTATCGGTATTAATGGTGCTTACAGATGCTGTATTATCAGATGTTATCAGTATTAATGGTGTTGACAGGTGCCGGATTATCAGACTTCATCAGTATTAACCCCTTAACCCCCAAGGGTGGTTGGCACGTTAATGACCGGGCCAATTTTGACAATTCTTACCACTGTCCCTTTAAGAGGTCATAACTCTGGAACGCTTCCATGGATCCCGCCGGTGATTCTGACATTGCTTTTTTCTCACGACATAGTGTACTTCGTAGGGATATACTATTGAAGAGAAATAGCGCAATAGTGCATTATCCAGTGTAGGTATATCAATTTAAAAATAATACACTCACCAGATGGAGCTTGTAATAAGCATGGAGGATTCGCTGCTGCAGAAACCACAGATCCACGAGGGACCAACGTAGAAGATGCAGGAGAGGAGAAAAAGTGGTCAGACAATCCGCGCTGCAAATCACTTTGAACCCCCAAAGGGCTTCACAGAAGTTTATAACGTGCAGCCATCCAATTAAAGACATCATATTTTTTCCACAAAAATGATCTTTTCACCCCCAATTTTTATTTTCCCAAGAGTAACAGGACCCCAAAAGTTATTGTGCAATTCATCCTGAGTACGCTGATACCCCATATATGGGGGTAAACCACTATTTGGGCACATGGCAGAGCTCGGAAGGGAAGCAGCGCCATTTAACTTTTTTGGCTGGAATTGAGATCGGACGCCATGTCGCGTTTGGAAAGCCCCTGAAGTGCCAAAACAGTGGAAACCCCCCAATTCTAACTCCCACCCTAACCCTAGCCCTGACCCTAGCTCTGACCCTAGCCCTAATGGGAAAATGGAAATAAATACATTTTTTTTTTATTTTATTATTTTTGCCTAACTAAGGGGGTGATAAAGGGGGGGTTTGATTTACTATTTATGGCGGGTTTTAATTTTTGGCAGCTGTCATACGCTAAAAGACGCTTTTTATTGTAAAAATAGTTTATGCATCACCACATTTTGAGAGCTATAATTTTTCCTTATTTTGACCCACAGAGTCATGTGAGGTCATATTTTTTGCGGGACGAGTTGACGGTTTTATTGGTACCATTTTCGGGCACGTGACATTTTTTGGTCGCTTTTTACTCCGATTTTTGGGACGCAGTATGAACAAAAACCAGCTTTTCAGGAATTTCTTTTGGTGGGGGGTGCGTTTACACCGTTCCGCGTGCGGTAAAATTGATAAGGCGCTTTTATTCTTCGGGTCAGTATGATTACAGCGATACCTCTTTTATGTCTTTTTTTATGTTTTGGCGGTTTTATGCCATGAAAATTTTTTTTTATAAAAAATAATTATTTTTGCATCGCTTTATTCTGCGAGCTATAACTTTTTTATTTTTTCTCTGATGATGCTGTGTGGTGGCTCGTTTGTTGCGGGACAAGATGTCGTTTTCAGCGGTACCATGGATATTTATATGTGTCTTTTTGATCGCGCGTTATTACACTTTTTGTTCGTCGGTATGATAATAAATCATTAATTTTTGCGTCGTTTTTTATTTTTTAAGGGGAACGCTAAAGGGGTTAACTAATGGGACAGTTTTATAGGGTGGGTCATTACGGACGCGGCGATAACAAATAGGTGTACTTTTATTGTTTTTCTGTTTCTTTATTTTCAAAAAATGAATTTATTAGGGAATAATTTTTTTTCTTATTTATTTAACGATTTTATTAAAAAATTTTTACACTTTTTGTTTTTTACTTTATTATAATGTCCCATGGGGGACATCACTGTCCTGTGACAGATCGCTGATCTGTCACATCACAGATCGCTGTGACAGATCAGCGATCTGTCACAGGCACTGCTGCAGGCTTCCTCATGCCTGCGCTCTGCGGGCAGTGAGGAAGCCAGCTCCCTGCAGGCCCCCGAAGGTCCCCGTCGCCATATTGGATCCGGGGACCTGCAGGAAAGGCGACCCCCGCAGCGGCGCTGCACATCGCGCTGCTGTGGGGGTCGCAGGCAGCGTCGGACTGGCCCACCGGGGAACCGGAGGATTCTCCGGTGGGCCCTGGCATCTGGTGGGCCCTGGCACCTGCAGGCATACAGGGCCAGCAGTTGCCTAGGGCCCCCGCTGCTCCAGGAGCCCCCAGCCAGTGGTGTGTCGCACACCATGCAGCTGCTATGGGGGGCCCTGCCAGCGGAGCAGCAGCGGGTGTCAGGAGGCAGGAGCCCCTGTCCCCGCTGCTAAAGAGAAATGAATATTCACTGCGAAGCAGTGAATATCATTTCAGGTCTCCACCCCCAGAGGCCCCGCCCCCAGCCCAGTAAGCCGCTCTGCATCTGTAAATCAGGGCCGGCGCCGCCCTCAGTCCTCTCTGCTCCTGGCTCACAGCCAGTGCGCGATGACGTCACTACATCGCGCACCCGCTGTGTGTCTGGCGGAGGGGGCAGCACCTGACACTGAAGCCGGGATCAGCGTGGGAGCGAGGAGGAGAGGTGAGTATTGTTTTTTTTTTTTTTTTATATCTCTCGCTCTCTCTATCTGTCTCTCTCTATCTATCTATCTCTATTTCTCAATATATCTCTCTCTCTATCTCTCTTATATCTATCTATCTTTCTATCTCTATCTATTATCTATATCTATCTCTATCTATATCTATCTCTATCGCTCTATCTTTATATCTATCTTTCTATCTCTACATCTATCTCTATATCTATCTATCTCTATATCTTTCTATATCTATCTATTATGTCTATCTATCTCTATATCTATCTTACTCTATCTATCTCTATATCTATTATCTCTATATTTATTATCTATCTAGCTACCATCTATATCTATCTATCTTTATCTATATATATCTCTATCTAATATCTATATCTATCTATCTCTATACCTATCTATCTATTTATCCGTTATCTATCTCTATATCTTTTCTCTGTATCTATCTATCTCTATATCTCTCGCTATCTATCGCTCTATCTCTATATCTATCTTTATATCTATATCTATATATCTATCTCTATCTATCTCTATATCTATCTCTATTTCTCTCTATATCTATCTCTATATCTCTATCTCTATATCTATCTCTCTATCTATCTTTCTATCTCTATATCTATATATCTATCTATCTTTATCTATTTATCTCTATATCTTTTCTCTGTATCTATCTCTCTATATCTATATCTATCTATATTTATATATATCTATTATCTCTATATCTATATCTATTTCTCTCTATATCTCTCTCTATATCTATCTATCTATTTATCTCTATCTCTATATCGATCTCTCTGTATATCTATCTATCTTTCTATCTCTATATCTATCTATCTTTCTCTATCTATTTATCTCTATCTATTATCTATATCTATCTATCGCTCTATCTCTATATCTATCTTTCTATCTCTACATCTATCTCTATATCTATCTATCTATATCTATCTATATCTATCTAGCTATCTCTATTATCTATATCTACCTATCTCTATATCTTTCTATCTTACTCTATCTCTATATCTATCTGTTATCTCTATATTTATTATCTATCTTTATCTATCTATCTCTATCTATATCTATCTCTATCTAGATACAGGAAAGATGTATATCTTTGTACCGTGTTAGCCAGTAAATAGAAAAATATTCAGGATTGAGAGTCCTCAGTAGTTGATACCTTTTATCTCTATCTATTTATCGATCTCTGTATCTATCTCTCTCTATATCTATCTCTCTCTCTATCTACCGCTCTCTCTATCTCTATCTATCTTTATATCTATATCTATCTATCTCTATATCTATTATCTCTATATCTATCTACCTATCTATCTCTATATCTATCTATATATATATATATATATAATCTGTTTCTCTATATCTATCTCTATATCGCTCTCTCTATAGCTATCTATATATTATCTCTATATCTATCTATCTATATATTATCTCTATATCTATCTATCTCTACATCTATCTATCTATCTCTATATCTGTTATCTCTATATCCATATCTATCTCTAGATCTATATTTCTATCTAACACTATATCTCTATATCTATCTCTATATCTCATTATCTATCAATCTCTATCCATCTATCTCTATATCTATCCATCTATCTCTATATCTATCCATCTATCTCTATATCTATCCATCTATCTCTATATCTATCTATCTATCTATCTATTATCTCTATTATCTATATCTATCTATCCATCTATCTAGCTATCTCTATCTATCTCTATATCTCTCTATATCTATCTTTCTAACTCTATATCTATCTATCTCTATACATATCTCTATATCTAGCTATTATCTCTATATCTATCTCTATATCTATCTTTCTATATCTATCTGTCTCTATATCTATCTATCTATCTATCTATCTCTATCTATTATCTCTATATCTATCTATCTCTATATATCTCTATATCTATTTTTATTTATATCCATCTATCTATATATATTTATCTCTATATCTATCTATATATGTCTATATTATTATTATTATTATTATTATTATTATTATTATTATTATTATATCTGTATATCTCTATCTATTATCTATCTCTATCTATTATCTTTCTCTATCTATATATATATCTATCTCTATATCTTTCTATCTATAGCTATCTATCTCTATATCTATCTATCTATCTATCTATCCATTATCTATTTTCTATCTATCTCTATATCTATCTACCTATCGATCTATCTATCTATATTTCTTTATATATCTATCTTTATATCTATCTCTATGAATCTTTCTATCTATATCTATCCATTATCTACTTTCTATCCATTATCTACTATCTATCTCTATATCTATCTATTTCTACATCTATCTTTCTATCTATTTCTATCTAACTCTATATCTATATATCTATATAGCATTATACCCTATGAGGGGGTGCATTATTCCCTATGAGGGGGCAGCATTATACCCTATGAGGAGGCAGCATTATACCCTATGAGGAGGCAGCATTATACCCTATGAGGAGGGCAGCATTATTCCCTATGAGGGGACGCATTATACCCTATGAGGGGGGGCAGTATTATACCCTATGAGGGGGGGCAGTATTATACCCTATGAGGGGGGCAGCATTATACCCTATGAGGGGGCAGCATTATTCCCTATGAGGGGATGCAGTATTATACCCTATGAGGGGGGCAGTATTATACCCTATGAGGGGGGCAGTATTATACCCTATGAGGGGGGCAGTATTATACCCTATGAGGGGGGCAGTATTATACCCTATGAGGGGGGCAGTATTATACCCTATGAGGGGGTGCATTATACCCTATGAGGGGATGCATTATTCCCTATGAGGGGGGCAGTATTATACCCTATGAGGAGGCAGTATTATACCCTATGAGGGGGGCAGCATTATTCCCTATGAGGGGGGCAGTATTATACCCTATGAGGGGGCAGCATTATACCCTATGAGGGGGCAGCGTTATACCCTATGAGGGGGGCAGTATTATACCCTATGAGGAGGCAGCATTATACCCTATGAGGGGGTGCATTATTCCCTATGAGGGGGGCAGTATTATACCCTATGAGGGGGCAGCATTATACCCTATGAGGAGGCAGCATTATACCCTATGAGGAGGGCAGCATTATTCCCTATGAGGGGGTGCATTATACCCTATGAGGGGGCAGTATTATACCCTATGAGGGGGCAGCATTATTCCCTATGAGGGGATGCATTATTCCCTATGAGGGGGGCAGTATTATACCCTATGAGGAGGCAGCATTATACCCTATGAGGGGGTGCATTATTCCCTATGAGGGTGGCAGTATTATACCCTATGAGGGGGGCAGTATTATACCCTATGAGGGGGCAGCATTATTCCCTATGAGGGGGTGCATTATTCCCTATGAGGGGGGCAGTATTATACCCTATGAGGGGGGCAGTATTATACCCTATGAGGGGGGCAGTATTATACCCTATGAGGGGGTGCATTATACCCTATGAGGGGGTGCATTATACCCTATGAGGGGGTGCATTATTCCCTATGAGGGGGGCAGTATTATACCCTATGAGGGGGGCAGTATTATATTCTATGAGATGGCTGCATTATATTCTATGAGATGGCTGCATTATACTATGTGAGGGGGCTGCTTTATATTCTATGAGGGGGCTACCCCAACTCCTGCTACATAATTAAGACATGTACAACCTTATATTATACCCGGATATTAGCGTGTTTTACCGCATAATTGGTGGTCTGGTATTTAACTCTATGCAGCTACATAGTGGGCCCTAAGAATGATTTTCTCTGGTGGGCCCAAGGTGTTCCAGTCCGACGCTGGTCGCAGGGAAGCACGGAGGGAGCCCCCTCCCTGCCGATGCTTCCTTTAACCCCCGGTACACCGCGATCATGTTTGATCGCGGTGTCCCAGGGGTTAACGTGTCGGGGGCGGTCACACATTGTGCCGGGTGTCAGCTGTGATAATCAGCTGACACCCGGCCGCGATCAGCTGCGCTCCCCCCGTGAGCGCAGCTGATCGCATTAGACGTACTATTCCGTCCTTGGGACTTAGGTCCCAGGTCACATGGACGGAATAGTACGTCTAATGTAGGAAAGGGGTTGATGGACCTGACAGATATCCCGGATTATCAGATATTATCAGTATTAACATTAGTTTTTTTCATGTTTCACATAGAAGCTTATAGGGAAAAAAACACCAAAATTCGCACAGTTCAGCAGCGTCTTCAGCCTCCCAGCGATCGCAGATCGCATGAAATCACATCCACTTTTCTTGCACATATAGGCCGTAGCGTAAATGCTGTGTCTTCCGCTGATTTTTTTTGGGGGGCAGAAATTCTGCTACGTTTAACTGTGTGAATAAATGCTGGGCAGGGTGCAATAGTTGACTGCTTTGTCTCCCATCCTTATAGGACCCCTAGCATGGTCCGCTGAGCTTTGAATGATCTTTTAATAGGCTTGGATTCTGATAAATAGTTGTTGCAATAATCGCTGGAACCAAGTCCTAGTGGCAGGGCTACAACCCACCTCCCCATAAAATATAATGTACCCCCCATAAGAATATAATACAACCCACCTCCCCATAGAATATAATGTACCCCCCATAGAATATAGTACAGCCCACCTCCCCATAGAATATAATGTACCCCCCCATAGAATATAATACAACCCACCTCCCCATAGAATATAATGTACCCCCCATAGAATATAGTACAGCCCACCTCCCCATAGAATATAATGTACCCCCCATAGAATATAGTACAGCCCACCTCCCCATAGAATATAATGTACCCCCCATAGAATATAGTACAGCCCACCTCCCCATAGAATATAATGTAGCACCCCATAGAAAATAATGTACCCCCCATAGAATATAGTACAGCCCACCTCCCCATAGAATATAATGTAGCACCCCATAGAATATAGTACAGCCCACCTCCCCATAGAATATAATGTAGCACCCCATAGAATATAGTACAGCCCACCTCCCCACAGAATATAATGTATCTTCCCCCCGGTGTGTATATGACTGACATCGTGCAGATGGCCCCGATCACATCAGACAGCGCCGCCCTTTGCTCTCCAATAGAATAGCGTCGTAGTGCGGTATGCGCGCATGCTACGACTCCGGCGACACGGTCCGCAGGAGGATTCTGACAGAAGGACACATGTCCGGTCATATTATAGATATATAGTCACGAGCGAACGGGTTGACACCCTTTAAACTGTTCCAGAAAATGAGTGCAATTTACACTTGTTTTGTTCTATACCTGTTACTTATCAAAAAGTGTGTGCAGTGCGGTGGCTGGGCGCAGGCAGGCGCACATGGAGGGAGGGACCGCCGGAATAGGCAGCTGCTGGATCAGACTATATTGCAACATGGGCAGCTGCTGTCACCGTCGCGATCCCACCAGCCTCCGAAGCCCACTGGTCTACATCCAGACACCACCGCACACATCTCTATAAGCAGACCTCAGCGCTATTTATGTCCCAGTAATGGCCAACCACTATAAATTATGGAGATTTTTTAAAATGCCACCAGAGTGATCTTCTGACAAACTGAACATCCCTGTTGTCAAAATGTCCCGCCCCTGCTGTGTATTTTGGAGAAACTAGGTGACACGTTTGTGTTTCCTGCAGCTCATTTGCATATATGGATGAGCAAGCGCTGTGATTGGCTGCTGTAGAATCCTAGTATGTTTCAGTTGGAAGAGAGGTCAAAGGCCATCGTGTCTGTCCGCCTGCTGCTCAATGCAGCAATGGCAGGATTCACTAAACCCTCTCAGACAGATGTCTGTCCAGCCTCTGGGTGAACAGTCCCACCGAAGGAGAACTCGTCACCTCCTCTGGTGGCCGCCTGTTCCACTCATTGCTCACCCTCACTGTCAAAAAGTTTTTTTCTAATGTGTATCTTTTCCCTTTCATCCCATTGCTTCTCGTGCTTCCATGTGCAAATGAGAATAAGGATGATCCCTCTACATTGGGGCAACCCTTCAGATATTGGTGTCCTCCATCTTATAGAAGGGAACGCCTTTCCGACAGAACAGGCTGACTGAACGTGACGGCCGTCGCCATGATCCCTATGGCCGGCGCATACACACTGCTATGTTGCTGATGTTGTAGCACATTACTTCAATGAAATATTAATGGTGCTGACACGTGCCGGATTATCAGACGTTGTCAGTATTAATCGTGGTGACAGGTGCCGGATTATCAGATGTTGTAAGTATTAATCGTGCTGACACGTGCCGGATTATCAGATGTTGTCAGTATTAATCGTGCTGACACGTGCCGGATTATCAGATATCATGAGTATTAATGGACCTGAAACATGTGCCAGATTATCAGATGTTATCGGTATTAATGGTGCTTACAGATGCTGGATTATCAGATGTTATCAGTATTAATGGTGTTGACAGGTGCCGGATTATCAGACTTAATCAGTATTAATGGTGCTGACACGTGCCGGATTATCAGATGTTGTCAGTATTAATCGTGCTGACAGGTGCCGGATTATCAGATGTTGTCAGTATTAATCGTGCCGGATTATCAGATGTTGTCAGTATTAATCGTGCTGACACGTGCCGGATTATCAGATGTTGTCAGTATTAATCGTGCTGACAGGTGCCGGATTATCAGATATCATGAGTATTAATGGACCTGACAAATGCCGGATTATCAGATGTTGTCAGTATTAATCGTGGTGACAGGTGCCGGATTATCAGATGTTGTCAGTATTAATCGTGCCTACACGTGCCGGATTATCAGATGTTGTCAGTATTAATCGTGCTGACACGTGCCGGATTATCAGATATCATGAGTATTAATGGACCTGACAAATGCCAGATTATCAGATGTTATCGGTATTAATGGTGCTTACAGATGCTGGATTATCAGATGTTATCAGTATTAATGGTGTTGACAGGTGCCGGATTATCAGACTTCATCAGTATTAATGGTGCTGACACGTGCCGGATTATCAGATGTTGTCAGTATTAATCGTGCTGACAGGTGCGGGATTATCAGATGTTGTCAGTATTAATCGTGCCGGATTATCAGATGTTGTCAGTACTAATCGTGCTGACACGTGCCGGATTATCAGATGTTGTCAGTATTAATCGTGCTGACACGTGCCGGATTATCAGATGTTGTCAGTATTAATCGTGCTGACAGGTGCCGGATTATCAGATATCATGAGTATTAATGGACCTGACAAATGCCGGATTATCAGATGTTATCGGTATTAATGGTGCTTACAGATGCTGGATTATCAGATGTTATCAGTATTAATGGTGTTGACAGGTGCCGGATTATCAGACTTCATCAGTATTAACCCCTTAACCCCCAAGGGTGGTTGGCACGTTAATGACCGGGCCAATTTTGACAATTCTTACCACTGTCCCTTTAAGAGGTCATAACTCTGGAACGCTTCCATGGATCCCGCCGGTGATTCTCACATTGCTTTTTTCTCACGACATAGTGTACTTCGTAGGGATATACTATTGAAGAGAAATAGCGCAATAGTGCATTATCCAGTGTAGGTATATCAATTTAAAAATAATACACTCACCAGATGGAGCTTGTAATAAGCATGGAGGATTCGCTGCTGCAGAAACCACAGATCCACGAGGGACCAACGTAGAAGATGCAGGAGAGGAGAAAAAGTGGTCAGACAATCCGCGCTGCAAATCACTTTGAACCCCCAAAGGGCTTCACAGAAGTTTATAATGTGCAGCCATCCAATTAAAGACATCATATTTTTTCCACAAAAATGATCTTTTCACCCCCAATTTTTATTTTCCCAAGAGTAACAGGACCCCAAAAGTTATTGTGCAATTCATCCTGAGTACGCTGATACCCCATATATGGGGGTAAACCACTATTTGGGCACATGGCAGAGCTCGGAAGGGAAGCAGCGCCATTTAACTTTTTTGGCTGGAATTGAGATCGGACTCCATGTCGCGTTTGGAAAGCCCCTGAAGTGCCAAAACAGTGGAAACCCCCCAATTCTAACTCCCACCCTAACCCTAGCCCTGACCCTAGCTCTGACCCTAGCCCTAATGGGAAAATGGAAATAAATACATTTTTTTTTTATTTTATTATTTTTGCCTAACTAAGGGGGTGATAAAGGGGGGGTTTGATTTACTATTTATGGCGGGTTTTAATTTTTGGCAGCTGTCATACGCTAAAAGACGCTTTTTATTGTAAAAATAGTTTATGCATCACCACATTTTGAGAGCTATAATTTTTCCTTATTTTGACCCACCGAGTCATGTGAGGTCATATTTTTTGCGGGACGAGTTGACGTTTTTATTGGTACCATTTTCGGGCACGTGACATTTTTTGGTCGCTTTTTACTCCGATTTTTGGGACGCAGTATGACCATAAACCAGCTTTTCAGGAATTTCTTTTGGGGGGGGGTGCGTTTACACCGTTCCGCGTGCGGTAAAATTGATAAGGCGCTTTTATTCTTCGGGTCAGTATGATTACAGCGATACCTCTTTTATGTCTTTTTTTATGTTTTGGCGGTTTTATGCTATGAAAATTTTTTTTATAAAAAATAATTATTTTTGCATCGCTTTATTCTGCGAGCTATAACTTTTTTATTTTTTCTCTGATGATGCTGTGTGGTGGCTCGTTTGTTGCGGGACAAGATGTCGTTTTCAGCGGTACCATGGATATTTATATGCGTCTTTTTGATCGCGCGTTATTGCACTTTTTGTTCGTCGGTATGATAATAAATCATTAATTTTTGCTTCGTTTTTTATTTTTTAAGGGGAACGCTAAAGGGGTTAACTAATGGGACAGTTTTATAGGGTGGGTCATTACGGACGCGGCGATAACAAATGGGTGTACTTTTATTGTTTTTCTGTTTCTTTATTTTCAAAAAATGAATTTATTAGGGAATCATTTTTTTTCTTATTTATTTAACGATTTTGTTAAAATTATCTTTACACTTTTTGTTTTTTACTTTATTATAATGTCCCATGGGGGACATCACTGTCCTGTGACAGATCGCTGGTCTGTCACATCACAGATCGCTGTGACAGATCAGCGATCTGTCACAGGCACAGCTGCAGGCTTCCTCATGCCTGCGCTCTGCGGGCAGTGAGGAAGCCGGCTCCCTGCAGGCCCCCGAAGGTCCCCGTCGCCATATTGGATCCGTGGACCTGCAGGGAAGGCGACCCCCGCAGCGGCGCTGCACATCGCGCTGCTGTGGGGGTCGCAGGGAAGCACGGAGGGAGCCCCCTCCCTGCCGATGCTTCCTTTAACCCCCGGTACACCGCGATCATGTTTGATCGCGGTGTGCCAGGGGTTAACGTGTCGGGGGTGGTCACACATTGTGCCGGGTGTCAGCTGTGATAATCAGCTGACACCCGGCCGCGATCAGCTGCGCTCCCCCCGTGAGCGCAGCTGATCGCATTAGACGTACTATTCCGTCCTTGGGACTTAGGTCCCAGGTCACATGGACGGAATAGTACGTCTAATGTAGGAAAGGGGTTGATGGACCTGACAGATACCGGATTATTAGATATTATCAGTATTAACATTAGTTTTTTTCATGTTTCACATAGAAGCTTATAGGGAAAAAAACACCAAAATTCGCACAGTTCAGCAGCGTCTTCAGCCTCCCAGCGATCGCAGATCGCATGAAATCACATCCACTTTTCTTGCACATATAGGCCGTAGCGTAAATGCTGTGTCTTCCGCTGATTTTTTTGGGGGGGCAGAAATTCTGCTACGTTTAACTGTGTGAATAAATGCTGGGCAGGGTGCAATAGTTGACTGCTTTGTCTCCCATCCTTATAGGACCCCTAGCATGGTCCGCTGAGGTTTGAATGATCTTTTAATAGGCTTGGATTCTGTTAAATAGTTGTTGCAATAATCGCTGGAACCAAGTCCTAGTGGCAGGGCTACAACTCACCTCCCCATAAAATATAATGTACCCCCCATAAGAATATAATACAACCCACCTCCCCATAGAATATAATGTACCCCCCATAGAATATAGTACAGCCCACCTCCCCATAGAATATAATGTACCCCCCCATAGAATATAATACAACCCACCTCCCCATAGAATATAATGTACCCCCCATAGAATATAGTACAGCCCACCTCCCCATAGAATATAATGTACCCCCCCATAGAATATAATACAACCCACCTCCCCATAGAATATAATGTACCCCCCATAGAATATAATACAACCCACCTCCCCATAGAATATAATGTACCCCCATAGAATATAGTACAGCCCACCTCCCCATAGAATATAATGTACCCCCCATAGAATATAGTACAGCCCACCTCCCCATAGAATATAATGTAGCACCCCATAGAAAATAATGTACCCCCCATAGAATATAGTACAGCCCACCTCCCCATAGAATATAATGTAGCACCCCATAGAATATAGTACAGCCCACCTCCCCATAGAATATAATGTAGCACCCCATAGAATATAGTACAGCCCACCTCCCCATAGAATATAATGTAGCACCCCATAGAAAATAATGTACCCCCCATAGAATATAGTACAGCCCACCTCCCCATAGAATATAATGTAGCACCCCACAGAATATAATGTATCTCCCCCCCGGTGTGTATATGTACACGCCGGTCTCCTCATCACCACCGGTGAAGCCGCTGCTGGCACAGAGCTGACATCGTGCAGATGGCCCCGATCACATCAGACAGCGCCGCCCTTTGCTCTCCAATAGAATAGCGTCGTAGTGCGGTATGCGCGCATGCTACGACTCCGGCGACACGGTCCGCAGGAGGATTCTGACAGAAGGACACATGTCCGGTCATATAATAGATATATAGTCACGAGCGAACTGGTTGACACCCTTTAAACTGTTCCAGAAAATGGGTGCAATTTACACTTGTTTTGTTCTATACCTGTTACTTCTCAAAAAGTGTGTGCAGTGCGGTGGCTGAGCGCAGGCAGGCGCACGTGGAGGGAGGGACCACCGGAATAGGCAGCTGCTGGATCAGACTATATTGCAACATGGGCAGCTGCTGTCACCGTCGCGATCCCACCAGCCTCCGAAGCCCACTGGTCTACATCCAGACACCACCGCACACATCTCTATAAAAAGACCTCAGCGCTATTTATGTCCCAGTAATGGCCAACCACTATAAATTATGGAGATTTTTTAAAATGCCACCAGAGTGATCTGCTGACAAACTGAACATCCCTGTTGTCAAAATGTCCCGCCCCTGCTGTGTATTTTGGAGAAACTAGGTGACACGTTTGTGTTTCCTGCAGCTCATTTGCATATATGGATGAGCAAGCGCTGTGATTGGCTGCTGTAGAATCCTAGTATGTTTCAGTTGGAAGAGAGGTCAAAGGCCATCGTGTCTGTCCGCCTGCTGCTCAATGCAGCAATGGCAGGATTCACTAAACCCTCTCAGACATATGTCTGTCCAGCCTCTGGGTGAACAGTCCCACCGAAGGAGAACTCGTCACCTCCTCTGGTGGCCGCCTGTTCCACTCATTGCTCACCCTCACTGTCAAAAAGTTTTTTTCTAATGTGTATCTTTTCCCTTTCATCCCATTGCTTCTCGTGCTTCCATGTGCAAATGAGAATAAGGATGATCCCTCTACATTGGGGCAACCCTTCAGATATTGGTGTCCTCCATCTAATAGAAGGGAACGCCTTTCCGACAGAACAGGCTGACTGAACGTGACGGCTGTCGCCATGATCCCTATGGCCGGCGCATACACACTGCTATGTTGCTGATGTTGTAGCACATTACTTCAATGAAATATTAATGGTGCTGACACGTGCCGGATTATCAGACGCTGTCAGTATTAATCGTGGTGACAGGTGCCGGATTATCAGATGTTGTAAGTATTAATCGTGCTGACACGTGCCGGATTATCAGATGTTGTCAGTATTAATCGTGCTGACACGTGCCGGATTATCAGATATCATGAGTATTAATGGACCTGAAACATGTGCCAGATTATCAGATGTTATCGGTATTGATGGTGCTTACAGATGCTGGATTATCAGATGTTATCAGTATTAATGGTGTTGACAGGTGCCGGATTATCAGACTTCATCAGTATTAATGGTGCTGACACGTGCCGGATTATCAGATGTTGTCAGTATTAATCGTGCTGACAGGTGCCGGATTATCAGATGTTGTCAGTATTAATCGTGCCGGATTATCAGATGTTGTCAGTATTAATCGTGCTGATACGTGCCGGATTATCAGATGTTGTCAGTATTAATCGTGCTGACAGGTGCCGGATTATCAGATATCATGAGTATTAATGGACCTGACAAATGCCGGATTATCAGATGTCAGTATTAATCGTGGTGACAAGTGCCGGATTATCAGATGTTGTCAGTATTAATCGTGCCTACACGTGCCGGATTATCAGATGTTGTCAGTATTAATCGTGCTGACACGTGCCGGATTATCAGATATCATGAGTATTAATGGACCTGACAAATGCCAGATTATCAGATGTTATCGGTATTAATGGTGCTTACAGATGCTGGATTATCAGATGTTATCAGTATTAATGGTGTTGACAGGTGCCGGATTATCAGACTTCATCAGTATTAATGGTGCTGACACGTGCCGGATTATCAGATGTTGTCAGTATTAATCGTGCTGACAGGTGCCGGATTATCAGATGTTGTCAGTATTTATCGTGCCGGATTATCAGATGTTGTCAGTACTAATCCTGCTGACACGTGCCGGATTATCAGATGTTGTCAGTACTAATCGTGCTGACACGTGCCGCATTATCAGATGTTGTCAGTATTAATCGTGCTGACACGTGCCGGAATAACAGATACAGTCATGGCCAAAAGTATTGACACCCCTGAAATTCTGTCAGATAATATTCAGTTTCTTCCTGAAAATGATTGCAAACACAAATTCTTTGGTATTATTATCTTCATTTAATTTGTCTTAAATGAAAAAACACAAAAGAGAATGAAGCAAAAAGCAAAACATTGATCATTTCACACAAAACTCCAAAAATGGGCCGGACAAAAGTATTGGCACCCTCAGCCTAATACTTGGTTGCACAACCTTTAGCCAAAATAACTGCCACCAACCGCTTCCGGTAACCATCAATGAGTTTCTTACAATGCTCTGCTGGAATTTTAGACCATTCTTCTTTGGCAAACTACTCCAGGTCCCTGATATTTGAAGGGTGCCTTCTCCAAAGTGCCATTTTTAGATCTCTCCACAGGTGTTCTATGGGATTCAGGTCTGGACTCATTGCTGGCCACCTTAGAAGTCTCCAGTGCTTTCTCTCAAACCATTTTCTAGTGCTTTTTGAAGTGTGTTTTGGGTTATTGTCCTGCTGGAAGACCCATGACCTCTGAGGTAGACCCAGCTTTCTCACACTGGGCCCTAAATTATGCTGCAAAATTTGTTGGTAGGCTTCTGACTTCATAATGCCATGCACACGGTCAAGCAGTCCAGTGCCAGAGGCAGCAAAGCAACCCCAAAACATCAGGGAACCTCCGCCATGTTTGACTGTAGGGACCGTGTACTTTTCTTTGAATGCCTCTTTTTTCTCCTGTAAACTCTATGTTGATGCTTTTGCCCTAAAAGCTCTACTTTTGTCTCATCTGACCAAAGAACATTCTTCCAAAATGTTTTAGGCTTTTTCAGGTAAGTTTTCGCAAACTCCAGCCTGGCTTTTTTATGTCTCGGGGTAAGAAGTGGAGTCTTCCTGGGTCTCCTACCATACAGTCCCTTTTCATTCAGATGCCGACGGATAGTACGGGTTGACACCGTTGTACCCTCGGACTGCAGGGCAGCTTGAACTTGTTTGGATGTTAGTGGAGGTTCTTTATCCAACATCCGCACAATCTTGCGTTGAAATCTCTTGTCAATTTTTCTTTTCCGTCCACATCTAGGGAGGTTAGCCACAGTGCCAGGGGCTTTAAACTTCTTGATGACACTGCGCACGGTAGACACAGGAACATTCAGGTCTTTGGAGATGGATTTGTAGCCTTGAGATTGCTCATGCTTCCTCACAATTTGGTTTCTCAAGTCCTCAGACAGTTCTTTGGTCTTCTTTCTTTTCTCCATGCTCAATGTGGTACACACAAGGACACAGGACAGAGGTTGAGTCAACTTTAATCCATGTCAACTGGCTGCAAGTGTGATTTAGTTATTGCCAACACCTGTTAGGTGCCACAGGTAAGTTACAGGTGCTGTTAATTATACAAATTAGAGAAGCATCACATGATTTTTCGCACAGTGCCAATACTTTTGTCCACCCTCTTTTTTATGTTTGGTGTGGAATTATATCCAATTTGGCTTTAGGACAATTCTTTTTGTGTTTTTTCATTTAAGACAAATTAAATGAAGATAATAATAACAAAGAATTTGTGTTTGCAATCATTTTCAGGAAGAAACTGAGTATTATCTGACAGAATTGCAGGGGTGTCAATACTTTTGGCCATGACTGTATCATGAGTATTAATGAGCCTGACAAATGCCAGATTATCAGATGTTATCGGTATTAATGGTGCTTACAGATGCTGGATTATCAGATGTTATCAGTATTAATGGTGTTGACAGGTGCCGGATTATCAGACTTTATCAGTATTAATGGTGTTGACACGTGCCGGATTATCAGATGTTGTCAGTATTAATCGTGCTGACACGTGCCGGATTATCAGATATCATGAGTATTAATGGACCTGACAAATGCCGGATTATCAGATGTTATCGGTATTAATGGTGTTGACAGGTGCCGGATTATCAGACTTCATCAGTATTAATGGTGCTGACACGTGCCGGATTATCAGATGTTGTCAGTATTAATCGTGCTGACACGTGCCGGATTATCAGATGTTGTCAGTATTAATCGTGCTGACAGGTGCCGGATTATCAGATATCATGAGTATTAATGGACCTGACAAATGCTGGATTATCAGATGTTATCGGTATTAATGGTGCTTACAGATGCTGGATTATCAGATGTTATCAGTATTAATGGTGTTGACAGGTGCCGGATTATCAGACTTCATCAGTATTAACCCCTTAACCCCCAAGGGTGGTTGGCACGTTAATGACCGGGCCAATTTTGACAATTCTTACCACTGTCCCTTTAAGAGGTCATAACTCTGGAACGCTTCCATGGATCCCGCCGGTGATTCTGACATTGCTTTTTTCTCACGACATAGTGTACTTCGTAGGGATATACTATTGAAGAGAAATAGCGCAATAGTGCATTATCCAGTGTAGGTATATCAATTTAAAAATAATACACTCACTAGATGGAGCTTGTAATAAGCATGGAGGATTCGCTGCTGCAGAAACCACAGATCCACGAGGGACCAACGTAGAAGATGCAGGAGAGGAGAAAAAGTGGTCAGACAATCCGCGCTGCAAATCACTTTGAACCCCCAAAGGGCTTCACAGAAGTTTATAACGTGCAGCCATCCAATTAAAGACATCATATTTTTTCCACAAAAATGATCTTTTCACCCCCAATTTTTATTTTCCCAAGAGTAACAGGACCCCAAAAGTTATTGTGCAATTCATCCTGAGTACGCTGATACCCCATATATGGGGGTAAACCACTATTTGGGCACATGGCAGAGCTCGGAAGGGAAGCAGCGCCATTTAACTTTTTTGGCTGGAATTGAGATCGGACGCCATGTCGCGTTTGGAAAACCCCTGAAGTGCCAAAACAGTGGAAACCCCCCAATTCTAACTCCCACCCTAACCCTAGCCCTGACCCTAGCTCTGACCCTAGCCCTAATGGGAAAATGGAAATAAATACATTTTTTTTTTATTTTATTATTTTTGCCTAACTAAGGGGGTGATAAAGGGGGGGTTTGATTTACTATTTATGGCGGGTTTTAATTTTTGGCAGCTGTCATACGCTAAAAGACGCTTTTTATTGTAAAAATAGTTTATGCATCACCACATTTTGAGAGCTATAATTTTTCCTTATTTTGACCCACCGAGTCATGTGAGGTCATATTTTTTGCGGGACGAGTTGACGTTTTTATTGGTACCATTTTCGGGCACGTGACATTTTTTGGTCGCTTTTTACTCCGATTTTTGGGACGCAGTATGAACAAAAACCAGCTTTTCAGGAATTTATTTTGGGGGGGGGTGCGTTTACACCGTTTCGCGTGCGGTAAAATTGATAAGGCGCTTTTATTCTTCGGGTCAGTATGATTACAGCGATACCTCTTTTATGTCTTTTTTTATGTTTTGGCGGTTTTATGCTATGAAAATTTTTTTTTTATAAAAAATAATTATTTTTGCATCACTTTATTCTGCGAGCTATAACTTTTTTATTTTTTCTCTGATGATGCTGTGTGGTGGCTCGTTTGTTGCGGGACAAGATGTCGTTTTCAGCGGTACCATGGATATTTATATGCGTCTTTTTGATCGCGCGTTATTGCACTTTTTGTTCGTCGGTATGATAATAAATCATTAATTTTTGCGTCGTTTTTTATTTTTTAAGGGGAACGCTAAAGGGGTTAACTAATGGGACAGTTTTATAGGGTGGGTCATTACGGACGCGGCGATAACAAATAGGTGTACTTTTATTGTTTTTCTGTTTCTTTATTTTCAAAAAATGAATTTATTAGGGAATAATTTTTTTTCTTATTTATTTAACGATTTTATTAAAATTATTTTTACACTTTTTGTTTTTACTTTATTATAATGTCCCATGGGGGACATCACTGTCCTGTGACAGATCGCTGATCTGTCACATCACAGATCGCTGTGACAGATCAGGGATCTGTCACAGGCACTGCTGCAGGCTTCCTCATGCCTGCGCTCTGCGGGCAGTGAGGAAGCCAGCTCCCTGCAGGCCCCCGAAGGTCCCCGTCGCCATATTGGATCCGGGGACCTGCAGGAAAGGCGACCCCCGCAGCGGCGCTGCACATCGCGCTGCTGTGGGGGTCGCAGGGAAGCACGGAGGGAGCCCCCTCCCTGCCGATGCTTCCTTTAACCCCCGGTACACCGCGATCATGTTTGATCGCGGTGTGCCAGGGGTTAACGTGTCGGGGGCGGTCACACATTGTGCCGGGTGTCAGCTGCGATAATCAGCTGACACCCGGCCGCGATCAGCTGCGCTCCCCCCGTGAGCGCAGCTGATCGCATTAGACGTACTATTCCGTCCTTGGGACTTAGGTCCCAGGTCACATGGACGGAATAGTACGTCTAATGTAGGAAAGGGGTTGATGGACCTGACAGATACCGGATTATCAGATATTATCAGTAATAACATTAGTTTTTTTCATGTTTCACATAGAAGCTTATAGGGAAAAAAACACCAAAATTCGCACAGTTCAGCAGCGTCTTCAGCCTCCCAGCGATCGCAGATCGCATGAAATCACATCCACTTTTCTTGCACATATAGGCCGTAGCGTAAATGCTGTGTCTTCCGCTGATTTTTTTGGGGGGGCAGAAATTCTGCTACGTTTAACTGTGTGAATAAATGCTTGGCAGGGTGCAATAGTTGACTGCTTTGTCTCCCATCCTTATAGGACCCCTAGCATGGTCCGCTGAGCTTTGAATGATCTTTTAATAGGCTTGGATTCTGATAAATAGTTGTTGCAATAATCGCTGGAACCAAGTCCTAGTGGCAGGGCTACAACCCACCTCCCCATAAAATATAATGTACCCCCCATAAGAATATAATACAACCCACCTCCCCATAGAATATAATGTACCCCCCATAGAATATAGTACAGCCCACCTCCCCATAGAATATAATCTACCCCCCATAGAATATAATACAACCCACCTCCCCATAGAATATAATGTACCCCCCATAGAATATAGTACAGCCCACCTCCCCATAGAATATAATGTACCCCCCCCATAGAATAAAATACAACCCACCTCCCCATAGAATATAATGTACCCCCCATAGAATATAATACAACCCACCTCCCCATAGAATATAATGTACCCCCCATAGAATATAGTACAGCCCACCTCCCCATAGAATATAATGTACCCCCCATAGAATATAGTACAGCCCACCTCCCCATAGAATATAATGTAGCACCCCATAGAAAATAATGTACCCCCCATAGAATATAGTACAGCCCACCTCACCATAGAATATAATGTAGCACCCCATAGAATATAGTACAGCCCACCTCCCCATAGAATATAATGTAGCACCCCATAGAATATAGTACAGCCCACCTCCCCATAGAATATAATGTAGCACCCCATAGAAAATAATGTACCCCCCATAGAATATAGTACAACCCACCTCCCCATAGAATATAATGTAGCACCCCACAGAATATAATGTATCTCCCCCCCGGTGTGTATATGTACACGCCGGTCTCCTCATCATCACCGGTGAAGCCGCTGCTGGCACAGAGCTGACATCGTGCAGATGGCCCCGATCACATCAGACAGCGCCGCCCTTTGCTCTCCAATAGAATAGCGTCGTAGTGCGGTATGCGCGCATGCTACGACTCCGGCGACACGGTCCGCAGGAGGATTCTGACAGAAGGACACATGTCCGGTCATATTATAGATATATAGTCACGAGCGAACGGGTTGACACCCTTTAAACTGTTCCAGAAAATGAGTGCAATTTACACTTGTTTTGTTCTATACCTGTTACTTATCAAAAGGTGTGTGCAGTGCGGTGGCTGGGCGCAGGCAGGCGCACGTGGAGGGAGGGACCGCCGGAATAGGCAGCTGCTGGATCAGACTATATTGCAACAGGGGCAGCTGCTGTCACCGTCGCGATCCCACCAGCCTCCGAAGCCCACTGGTCTACATCCAGACACCACCGCACACATCTCTATAAGCAGACCTCAGCGCTATTTATGTCCCAGTAATGGCCAACCACTATAAATTATGGAGATTTTTTAAAATGCCACCAGAGTGATCTGCTGACAAACTGAACATCCCTGTTGTCAAAATGTCCCGCCCCTGCTGTGTATTTTGGAGAAACTAGGTGACACGTTTGTGTTTCCTGCAGCTCATTTGCATATATGGATGAGCAAGCGCTGTGATTGGCTGCTGTAGAATCCTAGTATGTTTCAGTTGGAAGAGAGGTCAAAGGCCATCGTGTCTGTCCGCCTGCTGCTCAATGCAGCAATGGCAGGATTCACTAAACCCTCTCAGACAGATGTCTGTCCAGCCTCTGGGTGAACAGTCCCACCGAAGGAGAACTCGTCACCTCCTCTGGTGGCCGCCTGTTCCACTCATTGCTCACCCTCACTGTCAAAAAGTTTTTTTCTAATGTGTATCTTTTCCCTTTCATCCCATTGCTTCTCGTGCTTCCATGTGCAAATGAGAATAAGGATGATCCCTCTACATTGGGGCAACCCTTCAGATATTGGTGTCCTCCATCTTATAGAAGGGAACGCCTTTCCGACAGAACAGGCTGACTGAACGTGACGGCCGTCGCCATGATCCCTATGGCCGGCGCATACACACTGCTATGTTGCTGATGTTGTAGCACATTACTTCAATGAAATATTAATGGTGCTGACACGTGCCGGATTATCAGACATTGTCAGTATTAATCGTGGTGACAGGTGCCGGATTATCAGATGTTGTAAGTATTAATCGTGCTGACACGTGCCGGATTATCAGATGTTGTCAGTATTAATCGTGCTGACACGTGCCGGATTATCAGATATCATGAGTATTAATGGACCTGAAACATGTGCCAGATTATCAGATGTTATCGGTATTAATGGTGCTTACAGATGCTGGATTATCAGATGTTATCAGTATTAATGGTGTTGACAGGTGCCGGATTATCAGACTTCATCAGTATTAATGGTGCTGACACGTGCCGGATTATCAGATGTTGTCAGTATTAATCGTGCTGACAGGTGCCGGATTATCAGATGTTGTCAGTATTAATCGTGCCGGATTATCAGATGTTGTCAGTATTAATCGTGCTGACACGTGCCGGATTATCAGATGTTGTCAGTATTAATCGTGCTGACAGGTGCCGGATTATCAGATATCATGAGTATTAATGGACCTGACAAATGCCGGATTATCAGATGTTGTCAGTATTAATTGTGGTGACAGGTGCCAGATTATCAGATGTTGTCAGTATTAATCGTGCCTACACGTGCCGGATTATCAGATGTTGTCAGTATTAATCGTGCTGACACGTGCCGGATTATCAGATATCATGAGTATTAATGGACCTGACAAATGCCAGATTATCAGATGTTATCGGTATTAATGGTGCTTACAGATGCTGGATTATCAGATGTTATCAGTATTAATGGTGTTGACAGGTGCCGGATTATCAGACTTCATCAGTATTAATGGTGCTGACACGTGCCGGATTATCAGATGTTGTCAGTATTAATCGTGCCTACACGTGCCGGATTACCAGATGTTGTCAGTATTAATCGTGCTGACACGTGCCGGATTATCAGATATCATGAGTATTAATGGACCTGACAAATGCCAGATTATCAGATGTTATCAGTATTAATGGTGTTGACAGGTGCCGGATTATCAGACTTCATCAGTATTAATGGTGCTGACACGTGCCGGATTATCAGATGTTGTCAGTATTAATCGTGCTGACAGGTGCAGGATTATCAGATGTTGTCAGTATTAATCGTGCCGGATTATCAGATGTTGTCAGTACTAATCGTGCTGACACGTGCCGGATTATCAGATGTTGTCAGTACTAATCGTGCTGACACGTGCCGGATTATCAGATGTTGTCAGTATTAATCGTGCTGACACGTGCCGGAATAACAGATATCATGAGTATTAATGAGCCTGACAAATGCCAGATTATCAGATGTTATCGGTATTAATGGTGCTTACAGATGCTGGATTATCAGATGTTATCAGTAATAATGGTGTTGACAGGTGCCGGATTATCAGACTTCATCAGTATTAATGGTGCTGACACGTGCCGGATTATCAAATGTTGTCAGTATTAATCGTGCTGACACGTGCCGGATTATCAGATGTTGTCAGTATTAATCGTGCTGACAGGTGCCGGATTATCAGATATCATGAGTATTAATGGACCTGACAAATGCCGGATTATCAGATGTTATCGGTATTAATGGTGCTTACAGATGCTGGATTATCAGATGTTATCAGTATTAATGGTGTTGACAGGTGCCGGATTATCAGACTTCATCAGTATTAACCCCTTAACCACCAAGGGTGGTTGGCACGTTAATGACCGGGCCAATTTTGACAATTCTTACCACTGTCCCCTTAAGAGGTCATAACTCTGGAACGCTTCCATGGATCCCGCCGGTGATTCTGACATTGCTTTTTTCTCACGACATAGTGTACTTCGTAGGGATATACTATTGAAGAGAAATAGCGCAATAGTGCATTATCCAGTGTAGGTATATCAATTTAAAAATAATACACTCACCAGATGGAGCTTGTAATAAGCATGGAGGATTCGCTGCTGCAGAAACCACAGATCCACGAGGGACCAACGTAGAAGATGCAGGAGAGGAGAAAAAGTGGTCAGACAATCCGCGCTGCAAATCACTTTGAACCCCCAAAGGGCTTCACAGAAGTTTATAACGTGCAGCCATCCAATTGAAGACATCATATTTTTTCCACAAAAATGATCTTTTCACCCCCAATTTTTATTTTCCCAAGAGTAACAGGACCCCAAAAGTTATTGTGCAATTCATCCTGAGTACGCTGATACCCCATATATGGGGGTAAACCACTATTTGGGCACATGGCAGAGCTCGGAAGGGAAGCAGCGCCATTTAAATTTTTTGGCTGGAATTGAGATCGGACGCCATGTCGCGTTTGGAAAGCCCCTGAAGTGCCAAAACAGTGGAAACCCCCCAATTCTAACTCCCACCCTAACCCTAGCCCTGACCCTAGCCCTAATGGGAAAATGGAAATAAATACATTTTTTTTTAATTTTATTATTTTTGCCTAACTAAGGGGGTGATAAAGGGGGGGTTTGATTTACTATTTATGGCGGGTTTTAATTTTTGGCAGCTGTCATACGCTAAAAGATGCTTTTTATTGTAAAAATAGTTTATGCATCACCACATTTTGAGAGCTATAATTTTTCCTTATTTTGACCCACCGAGTCATGTGAGGTCATATTTTTTGCGGGACGAGTTGACGTTTTTATTGGTACCATTTTCGGGCACGTGACATTTTTTGGTCGCTTTTTACTCCGATTTTTGGGACGCAGTATGAACAAAAACCAGCTTTTCAGGAATTTCTTTTGGGGGGGGGTGCGTTTACACCGTTCCGCGTGCGGTAAAATTGATAAGGCGCTTTTATTCTTCGGGTCAGTATGATTACAGCGATACCTTTTTTATGTCTTTTTTTATGTTTTGGCGGTTTTATGCTATGAAAAATTTTTTTTATAAAAAATAATTATTTTTGCATCGCTTTATTCTGCGAGCTATAACTTTTTTATTTTTTCTCTGATGATGCTGTGTGGTGGCTCGTTTGTTGCGGGACAAGATGTCGTTTTCAGCGGTACCATGGATATTTATATGCGTCTTTTTGATCGCGCGTTATTGCACTTTTTGTTCGTCGGTATGATAATAAATCATTAATTTTTGCGTCGTTTTTTATTTTTTAAGGGGAACGCTAAAGGGGTTAACTAATGGGACAGTTTTATAGGGTGGGTCATTACGGACGCGGCGATAACAAATAGGTGTACTTTTATTGTTTTTCTGTTTCTTTATTTTCAAAAAATGAATTTATTAGGGAATAATTTTTTTTCTTATTTATTTAACGATTTTATTAAAATTATTTTTACACTTTTTGTTTTTTACTTTATTATAATGTCCCATGGGGGACATCACTGTCCTGTGACAGATCGCTGATCTGTCACATCACAGATCGCTGTGACAGATCAGCGATCTGTCACAGGCACTGCTGCAGGCTTCCTCATGCCTGCGCTCTGCGGGCAGTGAGGAAGCCAGCTCCCTGCAGGCCCCCGAAGGTCCCCGTCGCCATATTGGATCCGGGGACCTGCAGGAAAGGCGACCCCCGCAGCGGCGCTGCACATCGCGCTGCTGTGGGGGTCGCAGGGAAGCACGGAGGGAGCCCCCTCCCTGCCGATGCTTCCTTTAACCCCCGGTACACCGCGATCATGTTTGATCGCGGTGTGCCAGGGGTTAACGTGTCGGGGGCGGTCACACATTGTGCCGGGTGTCAGCTGTGATAATCAGCTGACACCCGGCCGCGATCAGCTGCGCTCCCCCCGTGAGCGCAGCTGATCGCATTAGACGTACTATTCCGTCCTTGGGACTTAGGTCCCAGGTCACATGGACGGAATAGTACGTCTAATGTAGGAAAGGGGTTGATGGACCTGACAGATACCGGATTATCAGATATTATCAGTATTAACATTAGTTTTTTTCATGTTTCACATAGAAGCTTATAGGGAAAAAAACACCAAAATTCGCACAGTTCAGCAGCGTCTTCAGCCTCCCAGCGATCGCAGATCGCATGAAATCACATCCACTTTTCTTGCACATATAGGCCGTAGCGTAAATGCTGTGTCTTCCGCTGATTTTTTTGGGGGGGCAGAAATTCTGCTACGTTTAACTGTGTGAATAAATGCTGGGCAGGGTGCAATAGTTGACTGCTTTGTCTCCCATCCTTATAGGACCCCTAGCATGGTCCGCTGAGCTTTGAATGATCTTTTAATAGGCTTGGATTCTGATAAATAGTTGTTGCAATAATCGCTGGAACCAAGTCCTAGTGGCAGGGCTACAACCCACCTCCCCATAAAATATAATGTACCCCCCATAAGAATATAATACAACCCACCTCCCCATAGAATATAATGTACCCCCCATAGAATATAGTACAGCCCACCTCCCCATAGAATATAATGTACCCCCCCATAGAATATAATACAACCCACCTCCCCATAGAATATAATGTACCCCCCATAGAATATAGTACAGCCCACCTCCCCATAGAATATAATGTACCCCCCCATAGAATATAATACAACCCACCTCCCCATAGAATATAATGTACCCCCCATAGAATATAATACAACCCACCTCCCCATAGAATATAATGTACCCCCCATAGAATATAGTACAGCCCACCTCCCCATAGAATATAATGTACCCCCAATAGAATATAGTACAGCCCACCTCCCCATAGAATATAATGTAGCACCCAATAGAAAATAATGTACCCCCCATAGAATATAGTACAGCCCACCTCCCCATAGAATATAATGTAGCACCCCATAGAATATAGTACAGCCCACCTCCCCATAGAATATAATGTAGCACCCCATAGAATATAGTACAGCCCACCTCCCCATAGAATATAATGTAGCACCCCATAGAAAATAATGTACCCCCCATAGAATATAGTACAGCCCACCTCCCCATACAATATAATGTAGCACCCCACAGAATATAATGTATCTCCCCCCCGGTGTGTATATGTACACGCCGGTCTCCTCATCACCACCGGTGAAGCCGCTGCTGGCACAGAGCTGACATCGTGCAGATGGCCCCGATCACATCAGACAGCGCCGCCCTTTGCTCTCCAATAGAATAGCGTCGTAGTGCGGTATGCGCGCATGCTACGACTCCGGCGACACGGTCCGCAGGAGGATTCTGACAGAAGGACACATGTCCGGTCATATTATAGATATATAGTCACGAGCGAACGGGTTGACACCCTTTAAACTGTTCCAGAAAATGAGTGCAATTTACACTTGTTTTGTTCTATACCTGTTACTTATCAAAAAGTGTGTGCAGTGCGGTGGCTGAGCGCAGGCAGGCGCACGTGGAGGGAGGGACCGCCGGAATAGGCAGCTGCTGGATCAGACTATATTGCAACATGGGCAGCTGCTGTCACCGTCGCGATCCCACCAGCCTCCGAAGCCCACTGGTCTACATCCAGACACCACCGCACACATCTCTATAAGCAGACCTCAGCGCTATTTATGTCCCAGTAATGGCCAACCACTATAAATTATGGAGATTTTTTAAAATGCCACCAGAGTGATCTGCTGACAAACTGAACATCCCTGTTGTCAAAATGTCCCGCCCCTGCTGTGTATTTTGGAGAAACTAGGTGACACGTTTGTGTTTCCTGCAGCTCATTTGCATATATGGATGAGCAAGCGCTGTGATTGGCTGCTGTAGAATCCTAGTATGTTTCAGTTGGAAGAGAGGTCAAAGGCCATCGTGTCTGTCCGCCTGCTGCTCAATGCAGCAATGGCAGGATTCACTAAACCCTCTCAGACAGATGTCTGTCCAGCCTCTGGGTGAACAGTCCCACCGAAGGAGAACTCGTCACCTCCTCTGGTGGCCGCCTGTTCCACTCATTGCTCACCCTCACTGTCAAAAAGTTTTTTTCTAATGTGTATCTTTTCCCTTTCATCCCATTGCTTCTCGTGCTTCCATGTGCAAATGAGAATAAGGATGATCCCTCTACATTGGGGCAACCCTTCAGATATTGGTGTCCTCCATCTTATAGAAGGGAACGCCTTTCCGACAGAACAGGCTGACTGAACGTGACGGCCGTCGCCATGATCCCTATGGCCGGCGCATACACACTGCTATGTTGCTGATGTTGTAGCACATTACTTCAATGAAATATTAATGGTGCTGACACGTGCCGGATTATCAGACGTTGTCAGTATTAATCGTGGTGACAGGTGCCGGATTATCAGACGTTGTAAGTATTAATCGTGCTGACACGTGCCGGATTATCAGATGTTGTCAGTATTAATCGTGCTGACACGTGCCGGATTATCAGATATCATGAGTATTAATGGACCTGAAACATGTGCCAGATTATCAGATGTTATCGGTATTAATGGTGCTTACAGATGCTGGATTATCAGATGTTATCAGTATTAATGGTGTTGACAGGTGCCGGATTATCAGACTTCATCAGTATTAATGGTGCTGACACGTGCCGGATTATCAGATGTTGTCAGTATTAATCGTGCTGACAGGTGCCGGATTATCAGATGTTGTCAGTATTAATCGTGCCGGATTATCAGATGTTGTCAGTATTAATCGTGCTGACACGTGCCGGATTATCAGATGTTGTCAGTATTAATCGTGCTGACAGGTGCCGGATTATCAGATATCATGAGTATTAATGGACCTGACAAATGTCAGATTATCAGATGTTGTCAGTATTAATCGTGGTGACAGGTGCCGGATTATCAGATGTTGTCAGTATTAATCGTGCCTACACGTGCCGGATTATCAGATGTTGTCAGCATTAAATGTGCCGACACGTGCCGGATTATCAGATGTTGTCAGTATTAATCGTGCCTACACGTGCCGGATTATCAGATGTTATCAGTATTAATGGTGTTGACAGGTGCCGGATTATCAGACTTCATCAGTATTAATGGTGCTGACACGTGCCGGATTATCAGATGTTGTCAGTATTAATCGTGCTGACACGTGCCGGATTATCAGATGTTATCAGTATTAATGGTGTTGACAGGTGCCGGATTATCAGACTTCATCAGTATTAATGGTGCTGACACGTGCCGGATTATCAGATGTTGTCAGTATTAATCGTGCTGACAGGTGCGGGATTATCAGATGTTGTCAGTATTAATCGTGCCGGATTATCAGATGTTGTCAGTACTAATCGTCCTGACACGTGCCGGATTATCAAATGTTGTCAGTACTAATCGTGCTGACACGTGCCGGATTATCAGATGTTGTCAGTATTAATCGTGCTGACACGTGCCGGAATAACAGATATCATGAGTATTAATGAGCCTGACAAATGCCAGATTATCAGATGTTATCGGTATTAATGGTGCTTACAGATGCTGGATTATCAGATGTTATCAGTATTAATGGTGTTGACAGGTGCCGGATTATCAGACTTCATCAGTATTAATGGTGCTGACACGTGCCGGATTATCAGATGTTGTCAGTATTAATCGTGCTGACACGTGCCGGATTATCAGATGTTGTCAGTATTAATTGTGCTGACAGGTGCCGGATTATCAGATATCATGAGTATTAATGGACCTGACAAATGCCGGATTATCAGATGTTATCGGTATTAATGGTGCTTACAGATGCTGGATTATCAGATGTTATCAGTATTAATGGTGTTGACAGGTGCCGGATTATCAGACTTCATCAGTATTAACCCCTTAACCCCCAAGGGTGGTTGGCACGTTAATGACCGGGCCAATTTTGACAATTCTTACCCCTGTCCCTTTAAGAGGTCATAACTCTGGAACGCTTCCATGGATCCCGCCGGTGATTCTGACATTGCTTTTTTCTCACGACATAGTGTACTTCGTAGGGATATACTATTGAAGAGAAATAGCGCAATAGTGCATTATCCAGTGTAGGTATATCAATTTAAAAATAATACACTCACCAGATGGAGCTTGTAATAAGCATGGAGGATTCGCTGCTTCAGAAACCACAGATCCACGAGGGACCAACGTAGAAGATGCAGGAGAGGAGAAAAAGTGGTCAGACAATCCGCGCTGCAAATCACTTTGAACCCCCAAAGGGCTTCACAGAAGTTTATAACGTGCAGCCATCCAATTAAATACATCATATTTTTTCCACAAAAATGATCTTTTCACCCCCAATTTTTATTTTCCCAAGAGTAACAGGACCCCAAAAGTTATTGTGCAATTCATCCTGAGTACGCTGATACCCCATATATGGGGGTAAACCACTATTTGGGCACATGGCAGAGCTCGGAAGGGAAGCAGCGCCATTTAACTTTTTTGGCTGGAATTGAGATCGGACTCCATGTCACGTTTGGAAAGCCCCTGAAGTGCCAAAACAGTGGAAACCCCCCAATTCTAACTCCCACCCTAACCCTAGCCCTGACCCTAGCCCTGACCCTAGCTCTAATGGGAAAATGGAAATAAATACATTTTTTTTTTATTTTATTATTTTTGCCTAAGGGGGTGATAAAGGGGGGGTTTGATTTACTATTTATGGCGGGTTTTAATTTTTGGCAGCTGTCATACGCTAAAAGACGCTTTTTATTGTAAAAATAGTTTATGCATCACCACATTTTGAGAGCTATAATTTTTCCTTATTTTGACCCACAGAGTCATGTGAGGTCATATTTTTTGCGGGACGAGTTGACGTTTTTATTGATACCATTTTCGGGCACGTGACATTTTTTGGTCGCTTTTTACTCCGATTTTTGGGACGCAGTATGAACAAAAACCAGCTTTTCAGGAATTTCTTTTGGGGGGGGGGTGCGTTTACACCGTTCCGCGTGCGGTAAAATTGATAAGGCGCTTTTATTCTTCGGGTCAGTATGATTACAGCGATACCTCTTTTATGTCTTTTTTTATGTTTTGGCGGTTTTATGCTATGAAAATTTTTTTTTATAAAAAATAATTATTTTTGCATCGCTTTATTCTGCGAGCTATAACTTTTTTATTTTTTCTCTGATGATGCTGTGTGGTGGCTCGTTTGTTGCGGGACAAGATGTCGTTTTCAGCGGTACCATGGATATTTATATGTGTCTTTTTGATCGCGCGTTATTGCACTTTTTGTTCGTCGGTATGATAATAAATCATTAATTTTTGCGTCGTTTTTTATTTTTTAAGGGGAACGCTAAAGGGGTTAACTAATGGGACAGTTTTATAGGGTGGGTCATTACGGACACGGCGATAACAAATAGGTGTACTTTTATTGTTTTTCTGTTTCTTTATTTTCAAAAAATGAATTTATTAGGGAATAATTTTTTTTCTTATTTATTTAACGATTTTATTAAAATTATTTTTACACTTTTTGTTTTTTACTTTATTATAATGTCCCATGGGGGACATCACTGTCCTGTGACAGATCGCTGATCTGTCACATCACAGATCGCTGTGACAGATCAGCGATCTGTCACAGGCACTGCTGCAGGCTTCCTCATGCCTGCGCTCTGCGGGCAGTGAGGAAGCCAGCTCCCTGCAGGCCCCCGAAGGTCCCCGTCGCCATATTGGATCCGGGGACCTGCAGGAAAGGCGACCCCCGCAGCGGCGCTGCACATCGCGCTGCTGTGGGGGTCGCAGGGAAGCACGGAGGGAGCCCCCTCCCTGCCGATGCTTCCTTTAACCCCCGGTACACCGCGATCATGTTTGATCGCGGTGTGCCAGGGGTTAACGTGTTGGGGGGCGGTCACACATTGTGCCGGGTGTCAGCTGTGATAATCAGCTGACACCCGGCCGCGATCAGCTGCGCTCCCCCCGTGAGCGCAGCTGATCGCATTAGACGTACTATTCCGTCCTTGGGACTTAGGTCCCAGGTCACACGGACGGAATAGTACGTCTAATGTAGGAAAGGGGTTGATGGACCTGACAGATACCGGATTATCAGATATTATCAGTATTAACATTAGTTTTTTTCATGTTTCACATAGAAGCTTATAGGGAAAAAAACACCAAAATTCGCACAGTTCAGCAGCGTCTTCAGCCTCCCAGCGATCGCAGATCGCATGAAATCACATCCACTTTTCTTGCACATATAGGCCGTAGCGTAAATGCTGTGTCTTCCGCTGATTTTTTTGGGGGGGCAGAAATTCTGCTACGTTTAACTGTGTGAATAAATGCTGGGCAGGGTGCAATAGTTGACTGCTTTGCCTCCCATCCTTATAGGACCCCTAGCATGGTCCGCTGAGCTTTGAATGATCTTTTAATAGGCTTGGATTCTGATAAATAGTTGTTGCAATAATCGCTGGAACCAAGTCCTAGTGGCAGGGCTACAACCCACCTCCCCATAAAATATAATGTACCCCCCATAAGAATATAATACAACCAACCTCCCCATAGAATATAATGTACCCCCCATAGAATATAGTACAGCCCACCTCCCCATAGAATATAATGTACCCCCCCATAGAATATAATACAACCCACCTCCCCATAGAATATAATGTACCCCCCATAGAATATAGTACAGCCCACCTCCCCATAGAATATAATGTACCCCCCCCATAGAATATAATACAACTCACCTCCCCATAGAATATAATGTACCCCCATAGAATATAATACAACCCACCTCCCCATAGAATATAATGTACCCCCCATAGAATATAGTACAGCCCACCTCCCCATAGAATATAATGTACCCCCCATAGAATATAGTACAGCCAACCTCCCCATAGAATATAATGTAGCACCCCATAGAAAATAATGTACCCCCCATAGAATATAGTACAGCCCACCTCCCCATAGAATATAATGTAGCACCCCATAGAATATAGTACAGCCCACCTCCCCATAGAATATAATGTAGCACCCCATAGAATATAGTACAGCCCACCTCCCCATAGAATATAATGTACCCCCCATAGAATATAGTACAGCCCACCTCCCCATAGAATATAATGTAGCACCCCACAGAATATAATGTATCTCCCCCCCGGTGTGTATATGTACACGCCGGTCTCCTCATCACCACCGGTGAAGCCGCTGCTGGCACAGAGCTGACATCGTGCAGATGGCCCCGATCACATCAGACAGCGCCGCCCTTTGCTCTCCAATAGAATAGCGTCGTAGTGCGGTATGCGCGCATGCTACGACTCCGGCGACACGGTCCGCAGGAGGATTCTGACAGAAGGACACATGTCCGGTCATATTATAGATATATAGTCACGAGCGAACGGGTTGACACCCTTTAAACTGTTACAGAAAATGAGTGCAATTTACACTTGTTTTGTTCTATACCTGTTACTTATCAAAAGGTGTGTGCAGTGCGGTGGCTGGGCGCAGGCAGGCGCACGTGGAGGGAGGGACCGCCGGAATAGGCAGCTGCTGGATCAGACTATATTGCAACATGGGCAGCTGCTGTCACCGTCGCGATCCCACCAGCCTCCGAAGCCCACTGGTCTACATCCAGACACCACCGCACACATCTCTATAAGCAGACCTCAGCGCTATTTATGTCCCAGTAATGCCCAACCACTATAAATTATGAAGATTTTTTAAAATGCCACCAGAGTGATCTTCTGACAAACTGAACATCCCTGTTGTCAAAATGTCCCGCCCCTGCTGTGTATTTTGGAGAAACTAGGTGACACGTTTGTGTTTCCTGCAGCTCATTTGCATATATGGATGAGCAAGCGCTGTGATTGGCTGCTGTAGAATCCTAGTATGTTTCAGTTGGAAGAGAGGTCAAAGGCCATCGTGTCTGTCCGCCTGCTGCTCAATGCAGCAATGGCAGGATTCACTAAACCCTCTCAGACAGATGTCTGTCCAGCCTCTGGGTGAACAGTCCCACCGAAGGAGAACTCGTCACCTCCTCTGGTGGCCGCCTGTTCCACTCATTGCTCACCCTCACTGTCAAAAAGTTTTTTTCTAATGTGTATCTTTTCCCTTTCATCCCATTGCTTCTCGTGCTTCCATGTGCAAATGAGAATAAGGATGATCCCTCTACATTGGGGCAACCCTTCAGATATTGGTGTCCTCCATCTTATAGAAGGGAACGCCTTTCCGACAGAACAGGCTGACTGAACGTGACGGCCGTCGCCATGATCCCTATGACCGGCGCATACACACTGCTATGTTGCTGATGTTGTAGCACATTACTTCAATGAAATATTAATGGTGCTGACACGTGCCGGATTATCAGACGTTGTCAGTATTAATCGCGGTGACAGGTGCCGGATTATCAGATGTTGTAAGTATTAATCGTGCTGACACGTGCCGGATTATCAGATATCATGAGTATTAATGGACCTGAAACATGTGCCAGATTATCAGATGTTATCGGTATTAATGGTGCTTACAGATGCTGGATTATCAGATGTTATCAGTATTAATGGTGTTGACAGGTGCCGGATTATCAGACTTCATCAGTATTAATGGTGCTGACACGTGCCGGATTATCAGATGTTGTCAGTATTAATCGTGCTGACACGTGCCGGATTATCAGATATCATGAGTATTAATGGACCTGAAACATGTGCCAGATTATCAGATGTTATCGGTATTAATGGTGCTTACAGATGCTGGATTATCAGATGTTATCAGTATTAATGGTGTTGACAGGTGCCGGATTATCAGACTTCATCAGTATTAATGGTGCTGACACGTGCCGGATTATCAGATGTTGTCAGTATTAATCGTGCTGACAGGTGCCGGATTATCAGATGTTGTCAGTATTAATCGTGCCGGATTATCAGATGTTGTCAGTATTAATCGTGCTGACACGTGCCGGATTATCAGATGTTGTCAGTATTAATCGTGCTGACAGGTGCCGGATTATCAGATATCATGAGTATTAATGGACCTGACAAATGCCGGATTATCAGATGTTGTCAGTATTAATCGTGGTGACAGGTGCCGGATTATCAGATGTTGTCAGTATTAATCGTGCCTACACGTGCCGGATTATCAGATGTTGTCAGTATTAATCGTGCTGACACGTGCCGGATTATCAGATATCATGAGTATTAATGGACCTGACAAATGCCAGATTATCAGATGTTATCGGTATTAATGGTGCTTACAGATGCTGGATTATCAGATGTTATCAGTATTAATGGTGTTGACAGGCGCCGGATTATCAGACTTCATCAGTATTAATGGTGCTGACACGTGCCGGATTATCAGATGTTGTCAGTATTAATCGTGCTGACAGGTGCGGGATTATCAGATGTTGTCAGTATTAATCGTGCCGGATTATCAGATGTTGTCAGTACTAATCGTGCTGACACGTGTCGGATTATCAGATGTTGTCAGTACTAATCGTGCTGACACGTGCCGGATTATCAGATGTTGTCAGTATTAATCGCGCTGACACGTGCCGGAATAACAGATATCATGAGTATTAATGAGCCTGACAAATGCCAGATTATCAGATGTTATCGGTATTAATGGTGCTTACAGATGCTGGATTATCAGATGTTATCAGTATTAATGGTGTTGACAGGTGCCGGATTATCAGACTTGATCAATATTAATGGTGCTGACACGTGCCGGATTATCAGATGTTGTCAGTATTAATCGTGCTGACACGTGCCGGATTATCAGATGTTGTCAGTATTAATCGTGCTGACAGGTGCCGGATTATCAGATATCATGAGTATTAATGGACCTGACAAATGCCGGATTATCAGATGTTATCGGTATTAATGGTGCTTACAGATGCTGGATTATCAGATGTTATCAGTATTAATGGTGTTGACAGGTGCCGGATTATCAGACTTCATCAGTATTAACCCCTTAACCCCCAAGGGTGGTTGGCACGTTAATGACCGGGCCAATTTTGACAATTCTTACCACTGTCCCTTTAAGAGGTCATAACTCTGGAACGCTTCCATGGATCCCGCCGGTGATTCTGACATTGCTTTTTTCTCACGACATAGTGTACTTCGTAGGGATATACTATTGAAGAGAAATAGCGCAATAGTGCATTATCCAGTGTAGGTATATCAATTTAAAAATAATACACTCACCAGATGGAGCTTGTAATAAGCATGGAGGATTCGCTGCTGCAGAAACCACAGATCCACGAGGGACCAACGTAGAAGATGCAGGAGAGGAGAAAAAGTGGTCAGACAATCCGCGCTGCAAATCACTTTGAACCCCCAAAGGGCTTCACAGAAGTTTATAACGTGCAGCCATCCAATTGAAGACATCATATTTTTTCCACAAAAATGATCTTTTCACCCCCAATTTTTATTTTCCCAAGAGTAACAGGACCCCAAAAGTTATTGTGCAATTCATCCTGAGTACGCTGATACCCCATATATGGGGGTAAACCACTATTTGGGCACATGGCAGAGCTCGGAAGGGAAGCAGCGCCATTTAACTTTTTTGGCTGGAATTGAGATCGGACGCCATGTCGCGTTTGGAAAGCCCCTGAAGTGCCAAAACAGTGGAAACCCCCCAATTCTAACTCCCACCGTAACCCTAGCCCTGACCCTAGCTCTGACCCTAGCCCTAATGGGAAAATGGAAATAAATACATTTTTTTTTTATTTTATTATTTTTGCCTAACTAAGGGGGTGATAAAGGGGGGGTTTGATTTACTATTTATGGCGGGTTTTAATTTTTGGCAGCTGTCATACGCTAAAAGACGCTTTTTATTGTAAAAATAGTTTATGCATCACCACATTTTGAGAGCTATAATTTTTCCTTATTTTGACCCACCGAGTCATGTGAGGTCATATTTTTTGCGGGACGAGTTGACGTTTTTATTGGTACCATTTTCGGGCACGTGACATTTTTTGGTCGCTTTTTACTCCGATTTTTGGGACGCAGTATGAACAAAAACCAGCTTTTCAGGAATTTCTTTTGGGGGGGGTGCGTTTACACCGTTCCGCGTGCGGTAAAATTGATAAGGCGCTTTTATTCTTCGGGTCAGTATGATTACAGCGATACCTCTTTTATGTCTTTTTTTATGTTTTGGCGGTTTTATGCTATGAAAATTTTTTTTTATAAAAAATAATTATTTTTGCATCGCTTTATTCTGCGAGCTATAACTTTTTTATTTTTTCTCTGATGATGCTGTGTGGTGGCTCGTTTGTTGCGGGACAAGATGTCGTTTTCAGCGGTACCATGGATATTTATATGCGTCTTTTTGATCGCGCGTTATTGCACTTTTTGTTCGTCGGTATGATAATAAATCATTAATTTTTGCGTCGTTTTTTATTTTTTAAGGGGAACGCTAAAGGGGTTAACTAATGGGACAGTTTTATAGGGTGGGTCATTACGGACCCGGCGATAACAAATAGGTGTACTTTTATTGTTTTTCTGTTTCTTTATTTTTAAAAAATTAATTTATTAGGGAATAATTTTTTTTCTTATTTATTTAACGATTTTATTAAAATTATTTTTACACTTTTTGCTTTTTACTTTATTATAATGTCCCATGGGGGACATCACTGTCCTGTGACAGATCGCTGATCTGTCACATCACAGATCGCTGTGACAGATCAGCGATCTGTCACAGGCACAGCTGCAGGCTTCCTCATGCCTGCGCTCTGCGGGCAGTGAGGAAGCCAGCTCCCTGCAGGCCCCCGAAGGTCCCCGTCGCCATATTGGATCCGGGGACCTGCAGGAAAGGCGACCCCCGCAGCGGCGCTGCACATCGCGCTGCTGTGGGGGTCGCAGGGAAGCACGGAGGGAGCCACCTCCCTGCCGATGCTTCCTTTAACCCCCGGTACACCGCAATCATGTTTGATCGCGGTGTCCCAGGGGTTAACGTGTCGGGGGCGGTCACACATTGTGCCGGGTGTCAGCTGTGATAATCAGCTGACACCCGGCCGCGATCAGCTGCGCTCCCCCCGAGAGCGCAGCTGATCGCATTAGACGTACTATTCCGTCCTTGGGACTTAGGTCCCAGGTCACATGGACGGAATAGTACGTCTAATGTAGGAAAGGGGTTGATGGACCTGACAGATACCGGATTATCAGATATTATCAGTATTAACATTAGTTTTTTTCATGTTTCACATAGAAGCTTATAGGGAAAAAAACACCAAAATTCGCACAGTTCAGCAGCGTCTTCAGCCTCCCAGCGATCGCAGATCGCATGAAATCACATCCACTTTTCTTGCACATATAGGCCGTAGCGTAAATGCTGTGTCTTCCGCTGATTTTTTTTGGGGGGCAGAAATTCTGCTAAGTTTAACTGTGTGAATAAATGCTGGGCAGGGTGCAATAGTTGACTGCTTTGTCTCCCATCCTTATAGGACCCCTAGCATGGTCCGCTGAGCTTTGAATGATCTTTTAATAGGCTTGGATTCTGATAAATAGTTGTTGCAATAATCGCTGGAACCAAGTCCTAGTGGCAGGGCTACAACCCACCTCCCCATAAAATATAATGTACCCCCCATAAGAATATAATACAACCCACCTCCCCATAGAATATAATGTACCCCCCATAGAATATAGTACAGCCCACCTCCCCATAGAATATAATGTACCCCCCCATAGAATATAATACAACCCACCTCCCCATAGAATATAATGTACCCCCCATAGAATATAGTACAGCCCACCTCCCCATAGAATATAATGTACCCCCCCATAGAATATAATACAACCCACCTCCCCATAGAATATAATGTACCCCCCATAGAATATAATACAACCCACCTCCCCATAGAATATAATGTACCCCTCATAGAATATAGTACAGCCCACCTCCCCATAGAATATAATGTACCCCCCATAGAATATAGTACAGCCCACCTCCCCATAGAATATAATGTAGCACCCCATAGAAAATAATGTACCCCCCATAGAATATAGTACAGCCCACCTCCCCATAGAATATAATGTAGCACCCCATAGAATATAGTACAGCCCACCTCCCCATAGAATATAATGTACCCCCCATAGAATATAGTACAGCCCACCTCCCCATAGAATATAATGTATCTCCCCCCCGGTGTGTATATGTACACGCCGGTCTCCTCATCACCACCGGTGAAGCCGCTGCTGGCACAGAGCTGACATCGTGCAGATGGCCCCGATCAAATCAGACAGCGCCGCCCTTTGCTCTCCAATAGAATAGCGTCGTAGTGCGGTATGCTCGCATGCTACGACTCCGGCGACACGGTCCGCAGGAGGATTCTGACAGAAGGACACATGTCCGGTCATATTATAGATATATAGTCACGAGGGAACGGGTTGACACCCTTTAAACTGTTCCAGAAAATGAGTGAAATTTACACTTGTTTTGTTCTATACCTGTTACTTATCAAAAGGTGTGTGCAGTGCAGTGGCTGGGCGCAGGCAGGCGCACGTGGAGGGAGGGACCGCCGGAATAGGCAGCTGCTGGATCAGACTATATTGCAACATGGGCAGCTGCTGTCACCGTCGCGATCCCACCAGCCTCCGAAACCCACTGGTCTACATCCAGACACCACCGCACACATCTCTATAAGCAGACCTCAGCGCTATTTATGTCCCAGTAATGGCCAACCACTATAAATTATGGAGATTTTTTAAAATGCCACCAGAGTGATCTGCTGACAAACTGAACATCCCTGTTGTCAAAATGTCCCGCCCCTGCTGTGTATTTTGGAGAAACTAGGTGACACGTTTGTGTTTCCTGCAGCTCATTTGCATATATGGATGAGCAAGCGCTGTGATTGGCTGCTGTAGAATCCTAGTATGTTTCAGTTGGAAGAGAGGTCAAAGGCCATCGTGTCTGTCCGCCTGCTGCTCAATGCAGCAATGGCAGGATTCACTAAACCCTCTCAGACAGATGTCTGTCCAGCCTCTGGGTGAACAGTCCCACCGAAGGAGAACTCGTCACCTCCTCTGGTGGCCGCCTGTTCCACTCATTGCTCACCCTCACTGTCAAAAAGTTTTTTTCTAATGTGTATCTTTTCCCTTTCATCCCATTGCTTCTCGTGCTTCCATGTGCAAATGAGAATAAGGATGATCCCTCTACATTGGGGCAACCCTTCAGATATTGGTGTCCTCCATCTTATAGAAGGGAACGCCTTTCCGACAGAACAGGCTGACTGAACGTGACGGCCGTCGCCATGATCCCTATGGCCGGCGCATACACACTGCTATGTTGCTGATGTTGTAGCACATTACTTCAATGAAATATTAATGGTGCTGACACGTGCCGGATTATCAGACGTTGTCAGTATTAATCGTGCTGACACGTGCCGGATTATCAGATGTTGTCAGTATTAATCGTGCTGACACGTGCCGGATTATCAGATATCATGAGTATTAATGGACCTGAAACATGTGCCAGATTATCAGATGTTATCGGTATTAATGGTGCTTACAGATGCTGGATTATCAGATGTTATCAGTATTAATGGTGTTGACAGGTGCCGGATTATCAGATGTTGTCAGTATTAATCGTGCCGGATTATCAGATGTTGTCAGTATTAATCGTGCTGACACGTGCCGGATTATCAGATGTTGTCAGTATTAATCGTGCTGACAGGTGCCGGATTATCAGATATCATGAGTATTAATGGACCTGACAAATGCCGGATTATCAGATGTTGTCAGTATTAATCGTGGTGACAGGTGCCGGATTATCAGATGTTGTCAGTATTAATCGTGCCTACACGTGCCGGATTATCAGATGTTGTCAGTATTAATCGTGCCTACACGTGCCGGATTATCAGACGTTGTCAGTATTAATCGTGGTGACAGGTGCCGGATTATCAGATGTTGTAAGTATTAATCGTGCTGACACGTGCCGGATTATCAGATGTTGTCAGTATTAATCGTGCTGACACGTGCCGGAATAACAGATATCATGAGAATTATTGAGCCTGACAAATGCCAGATTATCAGATGTTATCGGTATTAATGGTGCTTACAGATGCTGGATTATCAGATGTTATCAGTATTAATGGTGTTGACAGGTGCCGGATTATCAGACTTCATCAGTATTAATGGTGCTGACACGTGCCGGATTATCAGATGTTGTCAGGATTAATCGTGCTGACAGGTGCCGGATTATCAGATGTTGTCAGTATTAATCGTGCCGGATTATCAGATGTTGTCAGTATTAATCGTGCTGACACGTGCCGGATTATCAGATGTTGTCAGTATTAATCGTGCTGACAGGTGCCGGATTATCAGATATCATGAGTATTAATGGACCTGACAAATGCCGGATTATCAGATGTTGTCAGTATTAATCGTGGTGACAGGTGCCGGATTATCAGATGTTGTCAGTATTAATCGTGCCTACACGTGTCGGATTATCAGATGTTGTCAGTATTAATCGTGCTGACACGTGCCGGATTATCAGATATCATGAGTATTAATGGACCTGACAAATGCCAGATTATCAGATGTTATCGGTATTAATGGTGCTTACAGATGCTGGATTATCAGATGTTATCAGTATTAATGGTGTTGACAGGTGCCGGATTATCAGACTTCATCAGTATTAATGGTGCTGACACGTGCCGGATTATCAGATGTTGTCAGTATTAATCGTGCTGACAGGTGCGGGATTATCAGATGTTGTCAGTATTAATCGTGCCGGATTATCAGATGTTGTCAGTACTAATCGTGCTGACACGTGCCGGATTATCAGATGTTGTCAGTACTAATCGTGCTGACACGTGCCGGATTATCAGATGTTGTCAGTATTAATCGTGCTGACACGTGCCGGAATAACAGATATCATGAGTATTAATGAGCCTGACAAATGCCAGATTATCAGATGTTATCGGTATTAATGGTGCTTACAGATGCTGGATTATCAGATGTTATCAGTATTAATGGTGTTGACAGGTGCCGGATTATCAGACTTCATCAGTATTAACCCCTTAACCCCCAAGGGTGGTTGGCACGTTAATGACCGGGCCAATTTTGACAATTCTTACCACTGTCCCTTTAAGAGGTCATAACTCTGGAACGCTTCCATGGATCCCGCCGGTGATTCTGACATTGCTTTTTTCTCACGACATAGTGTACTTCGTAGGGATATACTATTGAAGAGAAATAGCGCAATAGTGCATTATCCAGTGTAGGTATATCAATTTAAAAATAATACACTCACCAGATGGAGCTTGTAATAAGCAGGGAGGATTCGCTGCTGCAGAAACCACAGATCCACGAGGGACCAACGTAGAAGATGCAGGAGAGGAGAAAAACTGGTCAGACAATCCGCGCTGCAAATCACTTTGAACCCCCAAAGGGCTTCACAGAAGTTTATAACGTGCAGCCATCCAATTAAAGACATCATATTTTTTCCACAAAAATGATCTTTTCACCCCCAATTTTTATTTTCCCAAGAGTAACAGGACCCCAAAAGTTATTGTGCAATTCATCCTGAGTACGCTGATACCCCATATATGGGGGTAAACCACTATTTGGGCACATGGCAGAGCTCGGAAGGGAAGCAGCGCCATTTAACTTTTTTGGCTGGAATTGAGATCGGACGCCATGTCGCGTTTGGAAAGCCCCTGAAGTGCCAAAACAGTGGAAACCCCCCAATTCTAACTCCCACCCTAACCCTAGCCCTGACCCTAGCTCTGACCCTAGCCCTAATGGGAAAATGGAAATAAATACATTTTTTTTTTATTTTATTATTTTTGCCTAACTAAGGGGGTGATAAAGGGGGGGTTTGATTTACTATTTATGGCGGGTTTTAATTTTTGGCAGCTGTCATACGCTAAAAGACGCTTTTTATTGTAAAAATAGTTTATGCATCACCACATTTTGAGAGCTATAATTTTTCCTTATTTTGACCCACCGAGTCATGTGAGGTCATATTTTTTGCGGGACGAGTTGACGTTTTTATTGGTACCATTTTCGGGCACGTGACATTTTTTGGTCGCTTTTTACTCCGATTTTTGCGACGCAGTATGAACAAAAACCAGCTTTTCAGGAATTTCTTTTGGGGGGGGTGCGTTTACACCGTTCCGCGTGCGGTAAAATTGATAAGGCGCTTTTATTCTTCGGGTCAGTATGATTACAGCGATACCTCTTTTATGTCTTTTTTTATGTTTTGGCGGTTTTATGCTATGAAAATTTTTTTTTATAAAAAATAATTATTTTTGCATCGCTTTATTCTGCGAGCTATAACTTTTTTATTTTTTCTCTGATGATGCTGTGTGGTGGCTCGTTTGTTGCGGGACAAGATGTCGTTTTCAGCGGTACCATGGATATTTATATGCGTCTTTTTGATCGCGCGTTATTGCACTTTTTGTTCGTCGGTATGATAATAAATCATTAATTTTTGCGTCGTTTTTTATTTTTTAAGGGGAACGCTAAAGGGGTTAACTAATGGGACAGTTTTATAGGGTGGGTCATTACGGACGCGGCGATAACAAATAGGTGTACTTTTATTGTTTTTCTGTTTCTTTATTTTCAAAAAATGAATTTATTAGGGAATAATTTTTTTTCTTATTTATTTAACGATTTTATTAAAATTATTTTTACACTTTTTGTTTTTTACTTTATTATAATGTCCCATGGGGGACATCACTGTCCTGTGACAGATCGCTGATCTGTCACATCACAGATCGCTGTGACAGATCAGCGATCTGTCACAGGCACTGCTGCAGGCTTCCTCATGCCTGCGCTCTGCGGGCAGTGAGGAAGCCGGCTCCCTGCAGGCCCCCGAAGGTCCCCGTCGCCATATTGGATCCGGGGACCTGCAGGAAAGGCGACCCCCGCAGCGGCGCTGCACATCGCGCTGCTGTGGGGGTCGCAGGGAAGCACGGAGGGAGCCCCCTCCCTGCCGATGCTTCCTTTAACCCCCGGTACACCGCGATCATGTTTGATCGCGGTGTGCCAGGGGTTAACGTGTCGGGGGCGGTCACACATTGTGCCGGGTGTCAGCTGTGATAATCAGCTGACACCCGGCCGCGATCAGCTGCGCTCCCCCCGTGAGCGCAGCTGATCGCATTAGACGTACTATTCCGTCCTTGGGACTTAGGTCCCAGGTCACATGGAAGGAATAGTACGTCTAATGTAGGAAAGGGGTTGATGGACCTGACAGATACCGGATTATCAGATATTATCAGTATTAACATTAGTTTTTTTCATGTTTCACATAGAAGCTTATAGGGAAAAAAACACCAAAATTCGTACAGTTCAGCAGCATCTTCAGCCTCCCAGCGATCGCATGAAATCACATCCACTTTTCTTGCACATATAGGCCGTAGCGTAAATGCTGTGTCTTCCGCTGATTTTTTTGGGGGGGCAGAAATTCTGCTACGTTTAACTGTGTGAATAAATGCTGGGCAGGGTGCAATAGTTGACTGCTTTGTCTCCCATCCTTATAGGACCCCTAGCATGGTCCGCTGAGCTTTGAATGATCTTTTAATAGGCTTGGATTCTGATAAATAGTTGTTGCAATAATCGCTGGAACCAAGTCCTAGTGGCAGGGCTACAACCCACCTCCCCATAAAATATAATGTACCCCCCATAAGAATATAATACAACCCACCTCCCCATAGAATATAATGTACCCCCATAGAATATAGTACAGCTCACCTCCCCATAGAATATAATGTACACCCCCATAGAATATAATACAACCCACCTCCCCATAGAATATAATGTACCTCCCATAGAATATAGTACAGCCCACCTCCCCATAGAATATAATGTACCCCCCCCATAGAATATAATACAACCCACCTCCCCATAGAATATAATGTACCCCCCATAGAATATAATACAACCCACCTCCCCATAGAATATAATGTACCCCCCATAGAATATAGTACAGCCCACCTCCCCATAGAATATAATGTACCCCCCATAGAATATAGTACAGCCCACCTCCCCATAGAATATAATGTAGCACCCCATAGAAAATAATGTACCCCCCATAGAATATAGTACAGCCCACCTCCCCATAGAATATAATGTAGCACCCCATAGAATATAGTACAGCCCACCTCCCCATAGAATATAATGTAGCACCCCATAGAATATAGTACAGCCCACCTCCTCATAGAATATAATGTAGCACCCCATAGAAAATAATGTACCCCCCATAGAATATAGTACAGCCCACCTCCCCATAGAATATAATGTAGCACCCCACAGAATATAATGTATCTCCCCCCCGGTGTGTATATGTACACGCCGGTCTCCTCATCACCACCGGTGAAGCCGCTGCTGGCACAGAGCTGACATCGTGCAGATGGCCCCGATCACATCAGACAGCGCCGCCCTTTGCTCTCCAATAGAATAGCGTCGTAGTGCGGTATGCGCGCATGCTACGACTCCGGCGACACGGTCCGTAGGAGGATTCTGACAGAAGGACACATGTCCGGTCATATTATAGATATATAGTCACGAGCGAACGGGTTGACACCCTTTAAACTGTTCCAGAAAATGATTGCAATTTACACTTGTTTTGTTCTATACCTGTTACTTCTCAAAAAGTGTGTGCAGTGCGGTGGCTGAGCGCAGGCAGGCGCACGTGGAGGGAGGGACCACCGGAATAGGCAGCTGCTGTCACCGTCGTGATCCCACCAGCCTCCGAAGCCCACTGGTCTACATCCAGACACCACCGCACACATCTCTATAAGCAGACCTCAGCGCTATTTATGTCCCAGTAATGGCCAACCACTATAAATTATGGAGATTTTGTAAAATGCCACCAGAGTGATCTGCTGACAAACTGAACATCCCTGTTGTCAAAATGTCCCGCCCCTGCTGTGTATTTTGGAGAAACTGGGTGACACGTTTGTGTTTCCTGCAGCTCATTTGCATATATGGATGAGCAAGCGCTGTGATTGGCTGCTGTAGAATCCTAGTATGTTTCAGTTGGAAGAGAGGTCAAAGGCCATCGTGTCTGTCCGCCTGCTGCTCAATGCAGCAATGGCAGGATTCACTAAACCCTCTCAGACAGATGTCTGTCCAGCCTCTGGGTGAACAGTCCCACCGAAGGAGAACTCGTCACCTCCTCTGGTGGCCGCCTGTTCCACTCATTGCTCACCCTCACTGTCAAAAAGTTTTTTTCTAATGTGTATCTTTTCCCTTTCATCCCATTGCTTCTCGTGCTTCCATGTGCAAATGAGAATAAGGATGATCCCTCTACATTGGGGCAACCCTTCAGATATTGGTGTCCTCCATCTTATAGAAGGGAACGCCTTTCCGACAGAACAGGCTGACTGAACGTGACGGCCGTCGCCATGATCCCTATGGCCGGCGCATACACACTGCTATGTTGCTGATGTTGTAGCACATTACTTCAATGAAATATTAATGGTGCTGACACGTGCCGGATTATCAGACGTTGTCAGTATTAATCGTGGTGACAGGTGCCGGATTATCAGATGTTGTAAGTATTAATCGTGCTGACACGTGCCGGATTATCAGATGTCAGTATTAATCGTGCTGACACGTGCCGGAATAACAGATATCATGAGAATTAATGAGCCTGACAAATGCCAGATTATCAGATGTTATCGGTATTAATGGTGCTTACACATGCTGGATTATCAGATGTTATCAGTATTAATGGTGTTGACAGGTGCCGGATTATCAGACTTCATCAGTATTAATGGTGCTGACACGTGCCGGATTATCAGATGTTGTCAGTATTAATCGTGCTGACACGTGCCGGATTATCAGATGTTGTCAGTATTAATCGTGCTGACAGGTGCCGGATTATCAGATATCATGAGTATTAATGGACCTGACAAATGCCGGATTATCAGATGTTATCGGTATTAATGGTGCTTACAGATGCTGGATTATCAGATGTTATCAGTATTAATGGTGTTGACAGGTGCCGGATTATCAGACTTCATCAGTATTAACCCCCAAGGGTGGTTGGCACGTTAATGACCGGGCCAATTTTGACAATTCTTACCACTGTCCCTTTAAGAGGTCATAACTCTGGAACGCTTCCATGGATCCCGCCGGTGATTCTGACATTGCTTTTTTCTCACGACATAGTGTACTTCGTAGGGATATACTATTGAAGAGAAATAGCGCAATAGTGCATTATCCAGTGTAGGTATATCAATTTAAAAATAATACACTCACCAGATGGAGCTTGTAATAAGCATGGAGGATTCGCTGCTGCAGAAACCACAGATCCACGAGGGACCAACGTAGAAGATGCAGGAGAGGAGAAAAAGTGGTCAGACAATCCGCGCTGCAAATCACTTTGAACCCCCAAAGGGCTTCACAGAAGTTTATAACGTGCAGCCATCCAATTAAAGACATCATATTTTTTCCACAAAAATGATCTTTTCACACCCAATTTTTATTTTCCCAAGAGTAACAGGACCCCAAAAGTTATTGTGCAATTCATCCTGAGTACGCTGATACCCCATATATGGGGGTAAACCACTATTTGGACACATGGCAGAGCTCGGAAGGGAAGCAGCGCCATTTAACTTTTTTGGCTGGAATTGAGATCGGACGCCATGTCGCGTTTGGAAAGCCCCTGAAGTGCCAAAACAGTGGAAACCCCCCAATTCTAACTCCCACCCTAACCCTAGCCCTGACCCTAGCTCTGACCGTAGCCCTAATGGGAAAATGGAAATAAATACATTTTTTTTTTATTTTATTATTTTTGCCTAACTAAGGGGGTGATAAAGGGGGGGTTTGATTTACTATTTATGGCGGGTTTTAATTTTTGGCAGCTGTCATACGCTAAAAGACGCTTTTTATTGTAAAAATAGTTTATGCATCACCACATTTTGAGAGCTATAATTTTTCCTTATTTTGACCCACCGAGTCATGTGAGGTCATATTTTTTGCGGGACGAGTTGACGGTTTTATTGGTACCATTTTCGGGCACGTGACATTTTTTGGTCGCTTTTTACTCCGATTTTTGCGACGCAGTATGAACAAAAACCAGCTTTTCAGGAATTTCTTTTGGGGGGGGGGGGTGCGTTTACACCGTTCCGCGTGCGGTAAAATTGATAAGGCGCTTTTATTCTTCGGGTCAGTATGATTACAGCGATACCTCTTTTATGTCTTTTTTTATGTTTTGGCGGTTTTATGCTATGAAAATTTTTTTTTATAAAAAATAATTATTTTTGCATCGCTTTATTCTGCGAGCTATAACTTTTTTATTTTTTCTCTGATGATGCTGTGTGGTGGCTCGTTTGTTGCGGGACAAGATGTCGTTTTCAGCGGTACCATGGATATTTATATGCGTCTTTTTGATCGCGCGTTATTGCACTTTTTGTTCGTCGGTATGATAATAAATCATTAATTTTTGCGTTGTTTTTTATTTTTTAAGGGGAACGCTAAAGGGGTTAACTAATGGGACAGTTTTATAGGGTGGGTCATTACGGACGCGGAGATAACAAATAGGTGTACCTTTATTGTTTTTCTGTTTCTTTATTTTCAAAAAATGAATTTATTAGGGAATAATTTTTTTTCTTATTTATTTAACGATTTTATTAAAATTATTTTTACACTTTTTGTTTTTTACTTTATTATAATGTCCCATGGGGGACATCACTGTCCTGTGACAGATCGCTGATCTGTCACATCACAGATCGCTGTGACAGATCAGCGATCTGTCACAGGCACTGCTGCAGGCTTCCTCATGCCTGCGCTCTGCGGGCAGTGAGGAAGCCGGCTCCCTGCAGGCCCCAGAAGGTCCCCGTCGCCATATTGGATCCGGGGACCTGCAGGAAAGGCGACCCTCGCAGCGGCGCTGCACATCGCGCTGCTGTGGGGGTCGCAGGGAAGCACGGAGGGAGCCCCCTCCCTGCCGATGCTTCCTTTAACCCCCGGTACACCGCTATCATGTTTGATCGCGGTGTCCCAGGTGTTAACGTGTCGGTGGCGGTCACACATTGTGCCGGGTGTCAGCTGTGATAATCAGCTGAAACCCGGCCGCGATCAGCTGCGCTCCCCCCGTGAGCGCAGCTGATCGCATTAGACGTACTATTCCGTCCTTGGGACTTAGGTCCCAGGTCACATGGACGGAATAATACGTCTAATGTAGGAAAGGGGTTGATGGACCTGACAGATACCGGATTATCAGATATTATCAGTATTAACATTAGTTTTTTTCATGTTTCACATAGAAGCTTATAGGGAAAAAAACACCAAAATTTGCACAGTTCAGCAGCGTCTTCAGCCTCCCAGCGATCGCAGATCGCATGAAATCACATCCACTTTTCTTGCACATATAGGCCGTAGCGTAAATGCTGTGTCTTCCGCTGATTTTTTGGGGGGGGCAGAAATTCTGCTACGTTTAACTGTGTGAATAAATGCTGGGCAGGGTGCAATAGTTGACTGCTTTGTCTCCCATCCTTATAGGACCCCTAGCATGGTCCGCTGAGCTTTGAATGATCTTTTAATAGGCTTGGATTCTGATAAATAGTTGTTGCAATAATCGCTGGAACCAAGTCCTAGTGGCAGGGCTACAACCCACCTCACCATAAAATATAATGTACACCCCATAAGAATATAATACAACCCACCTCCCCATAGAATATAATGTACCCCCCATAGAATATAGTACAGCCCACCTCCCCATAGAATATAATGTACCCCCCCATAGAATATAATACAACCCACCTCCCCATAGAATATAATGTACCCCCCATAGAATATAGTACAGCCCACCTCCCCATAGAATATAATGTACCCCCCCCATAGAATATAATACAACCCACCTCCCCATAGAATATAATGTACCCCCCATAGAATATAATACAACCCACCTCCCCATAGAATATAATGTACCCCCCATAGAATATAGTACAGCCCACCTCCCCATAGAATATAATGTACCCCCCATAGAATATAGTACAGCCCACCTCCCCATAGAATATAATGTAGCACCCCATAGAAAATAATGTACCCCCATAGAATATAGTACAGCCCACCTCCCCATAGAATATAATGTAGCACCCCATAGAATATAGTACAGCCCACCTCCCCATAGAATATAATGTAGCACCCCATAGAATATAGTACAGCCCACCTCCCCATAGAATATAATGTAGCACCCCATAGAAAATAATGTACCCCCCATAGAATATAGTACAGCCCACCTCCCCATAGAATATAATGTACCCCCCCATAGAATATAATATAACCCACCTCCCCATAGAATGTAATGTACCCCCCATAGAATATAGTACAGCCCACCTCCCCATAGAATATAATGTACCCCCCCATAGAATATAATACAACCCACCTCCCCATAGAATATAATGTACCCCCCATAGAATATAATACAACCCACCTCCCCATAGAATATAATGTACCCCCCATAGAATATAGTACAGCCCACCTCCCCATAGAATATAATGTACCCCCCATAGAATATAGTACAGCCCACCTCCCCATAGAATATAATGTAGCACCCCATAGAAAATAATGTACCACCCATAGAATATAGTACAGCCCACCTCCCCATAGAATATAATGTAGCACCCCATAGAATATAGTACAGCCCACCTCCCCATAGAATATGATGTAGCACCCCATAGAATATAGTACAGCCCACCTCCCCATAGAATATAATGTAGCACCCCACAGAATATAATGTATCTCCCCCACGGTGTGTATATGTACACACCGGTCTCCTCATCACCACCGGTGAAGCCGCTGCTGGCACAGAGCTGACATCGTGCAGATGGCCCCGATCACATCAGACAGCGCCGCCCTTTGCTCTCCAATAGAATAGCGTCGTAGTGCGGTATGCGCGCATGCTACGACTCCGGCGACACGGTCCGCAGGAGGATTCTGACAGAAGGACACATGTCCGGTCATATTATAGATATATAGTCACGAGCGAACGGGTTGACACCCTTTAAACTGTTCCAGAAAATGAGTGCAATTTACACTTGTTTTGTTCTATACCTGTTACTTATCAAAAAGTGTGTGCAGTGCGGTGGCTGGGCGCAGGCAGGCGCACGTGGGGGGAGGGACCGCTGGAATGGGCAGCTGCTGGATCAGACTATATTGTAACATGGGCAGCTGCTGTCACCGTCGCGATCCCACCAGCCTCCGAAGCCCACTGGTCTACATCCAGACACCACCGCACACATCTCTATAAGCAGACCTCAGCGCTATTTATGTCCCAGTAATGGCCAACCACTATAAATTATGGAGATTTTTTAAAATGCCAACAGAGTGATCTGCTGACAAACTGAACATCCCTGTTGTCAAAATGTCCCGCCCCTGCTGTGTATTTTGGAGAAACTAGGTGACACGTTTGTGTTTCCTGCAGCTCATTTGCATATATGGATGAGCAAGCGCTGTGATTGGCTGCTGTAGAATCCTAGTATGTTTCAGTTGGAAGAGAGGTCAAAGGCCATCGTGTCTGTCCGCCTGCTGCTCAATGCAGCAATGGCAGGATTCACTAAACCCTCTCAGACAGATGTCTGTCCAGCCTCTGGGTGAACAGTCCCACCGAAGGAGAACTCGTCACCTCCTCTGGTGGCCGCCTGTTCCACTCATTGCTCACCCTCACTGTCAAAAAGTTTTTTTCTAATGTGTATCTTTTCCCTTTCATCCCATTGCTTCTCGTGCTTCCATGTGCAAATGAGAATAAGGATGATCCCTCTACATTGGGGCAACCCTTCAGATATTGGTGTCCTCCATCTTATAGAAGGGAACGCCTTTCCGACAGAACAGGCTGACTGAACGTGACGGCCGTCGCCATGATCCCTATGGCCGGCGCATACACACTGCTATGTTGCTGATGTTGTAGCACATTACTTCAATGAAATATTAATGGTGCTGACACGTGCCGGATTATCAGACGTTGTCAGTATTAATCGTGGTGACAGGTGCCGGATTATCAGACGTTGTAAGTATTAATCGTGCTGACACGTGCCGGATTATCAGATGTTGTCAGTATTAATCGTGCTGACACGTGCCGGATTATCAGATATCATGAGTATTAATGGACCTGAAACATGTGCCAGATTATCAGATGTTATCGGTATTAATGGTGCTTACAGATGCTGGATTATCAGATGTTATCAGTATTAATGGTGTTGACAGGTGCCGGATTATCAGACTTCATCAGTATTAATGGTGCTGACACGTGCCGGATTATCAGATGTTGTCAGTATTAATCGTGCTGACAGGTGCCGGATTATCAGATGTTGTCAGTATTAATCGTGCCGGATTATCAGATGTTGTCAGTATTAATCGTGCTGACACGTGCCGGATTATCAGATGTTGTCAGTATTAATCGTGCTGACACGTGCCGGATTATCAGATATCATGAGTATTAATGGACCTGACAAATGTCAGATTATCAGATGTTGTCAGTATTAATCGTGGTGACAGGTGCCGGATTATCAGATGTTGTCAGTATTAATCGTGCCTACACGTGCCGGATTATCAGATGTTGTCAGTATTAATCGTGCCTACACGTGCCGGATTATCAGATGTTGTCAGTATTAATCGTGCCGACACGTGCCGGATTATCAGATGTTGTCAGTATTAATCGTGCCTACACGTGCCGAATTATCAGATGTTATCAGTATTAATGGTGTTGACAGGTGCCGGATTATCAGACTTCATCAGTATTAATGGTGCTGACACGTGCCGGATTATCAGATGTTGTCAGTATTAATCGTGCTGACACGTGCCGGATTATCAGATGTTGTCAGTATTAATCGTGCTGACAGGTGCCGGATTATCAGATATCATGAGAATTAATGGACCTGACAAATGCCGGATTATCAGATGTTATCGGTATTAATGGTGCTTACAGATGCTGGATTATCAGATGTTATCAGTATTAATGGTGTTGACAGGTGCCGGATTATCAGACTTCATCAGTATTAACCCCTTAACCCCCAAGGGTGGTTGGCACGTTAATGACCGGGCCAATTTTGACAATTCTTACCACTGTCCCTTTAAGAGGTCATAACTCTGGAACGCTTCCATGGATCCCGCCGGTGATTCTGACATTGCTTTTTTCTCACGACATAGTGTACTTCGTAGGGATATACTATTGAAGAGAAATAGCGCAATAGTGCATTATCCAGTGTAGGTATATCAATTTAAAAATAATACACTCACCAGATGGAGCTTGTAATAAGCATGGAGGATTCGCTGCTGCAGAAACCACAGATCCACGAGGGACCAACGTAGAAGATGCAGGAGAGGAGAAAAAGTGGTCAGACAATCCGCGCTGCAAATCACTTTGAACCCCCAAAGGGCTTCACAGAAGTTTATAACGTGTAGCCATCCAATTAAAGACATCATATTTTTTCCACAAAAATGATCTTTTCACCCCCAATTTTTATTTTCCCAAGAGTAACAGGACCCCAAAAGTTATTGTGCAATTCATCCTGAGTACGCTGATACCCCATATATGGGGGTAAACCACTATTTGGGCACATGGCAGAGCTCGGAAGGGAAGCAGCGCCATTTAACTTTTTTGGCTGGAATTGAGATCGGACGCCATGTCGCGTTTGGAAAGCCCCTGAAGTGCCAAAACAGTGGAAACCCCCCAATTCTAACTCCCACCCTAACCCTAGCCCTGACCCTAGCTCTGACCCTAGCCCTAATGGGAAAATGGAAATAAATACATTTTTTGTTTATTTTATTATTTTTGCCTAACTAAGGGGGTGATAAAGGGGGGGTTTGATTTACTATTTATGGCGGGTTTTAATTTTTGGCAGCTGTCATACGCTAAAAGACGCTTTTTATTGTAAAAATAGTTTATGCATCACCACATTTTGAGAGCTATAATTTTTCCTTATTTTGACCCACCGAGTCATGTGAGGTCATATTTTTTGCGGGACGAGTTGACGTTTTTATTGGTACCATTTTCGGGCACGTGACATTTTTTGGTCGCTTTTTACTCCGATTTTTGGGACGCAGTATGAACAAAAACCAGCTTTTCAGGAATTTCTTTTGGGGGGGGGTGCGTTTACACCGTTCCGCGTGCGGTAAAATTGATAAGGCGCTTTTATTCTTCGGGTCAGTATGATTACAGCGATACCTCTTTTATGTCTTTTTTTATGTTTTGGCGGTTTTATGCTATGAAAATTTTTTTTTATAAAAAATAATTATTTTTGCATCGCTTTATTCTGCGAGCTATAACTTTTTTATTTTTTCTCTGATGATGCTGTGTGGTGGCTCGTTTGTTGCGGGACAAGATGTAGTTTTCAGCGGTACCATGGATATTTATATGCGTCTTTTTGATCGCGCGTTATTGCACTTTTTGTTCGTCGGTATGATAATAAATCATTAATTTTTGCGTCGTTTTTTATTTTTTAAGGGGAACGCTAAAGGGGTTAACTAATGGGACAGTTTTATAGGGTGGGTCATTACGGACGCGGCGATAACAAATAGGTGTACTTTTATTGTTTTTCTGTTTCTTTATTTTCAAAAAATGAATTTATTAGGGAATAATTTTTTTTCTTATTTATTTAACGATTTTATTAAAATTATTTTTACACTTTTTGTTTTTTACTTTATTATAATGTCCCATGGGGGACATCACTGTCCTGTGACAGATCGCTGATCTGTCACATCACAGATCGCTGTGACAGATCAGCGATCTGTCACAGGCACTGCTGCAGGCTTCCTCATGCCTGCGCTCTGCGGGCAGTGAGGAAGCCAGCTCCCTGCAGGCCCCCGAAGGTCCCCGTCGCCATATTGGATCCGGGAACCTGCAGGAAAGGCGACCCCCGCAGCGGCGCTGCACATCGCGCTGCTGTGGGGGTCGCAGGGAAGCACGGAGGGAGCCCCCTCCCTGCCGATGCTTCCTTTAACCCCCGGTACACCGCGATCATGTTTGATCGCGGTGTCCCAGGGGTTAACGTGTCGGGGGCGGTCACACATTGTGCCGGGTGTCAGCTGTGATAATCAGCTGACACCCGGCCGCGATCAGCTGCGCTCCCCCCATGAGCGCAGCTGATCGCATTAGACGTACTATTCCGTCCTTGGGACTTAGGTCCCAGGTCACATGGACGGAATAGTACGTCTAATGTAGGAAAGGGGTTGATGGACCTGACAGATATCCCGGATTATCAGATATTATCAGTATTAACATTAGTTTTTTTCATGTTTCACATAGAAGCTTATAGGGAAAAAAACACCAAAATTCGCACAGTTCAGCAGCGTCTTCAGCCTCCCAGCGATCGCAGATCGCATGAAATCACATCCATTTTTCTTGCACATATAGGCCGTAGCGTAAATGCTGTGTCTTCCGCTGATTTTTTTTGGGGGGCAGAAATTCTGCTACGTTTAACTGTGTGAATAAATGCTGGGCAGGGTGCAATAGTTGACTGCTTTGTCTCCCATCCTTATAGGACCCCTAGCATGGTCCGCTGAGCTTTGAATGATCTTTTAATAGGCTTGGATTCTGATAAATAGTTGTTGCAATAATCGCTGGAACCAAGTCCTAGTGGCAGGGCTACAACCCACCTCCCCATAAAATATAATGTACCCCCCATAAGAATATAATACAACCCACCTCCCCATAAAATATAATGTACCCCCCATAAGAATATAATACAACCCACCTCCCCATAGAATATAATGTACCCCCCATAGAATATAGTACAGCCCACCTCCCCATAGAATATAATGTACCCCCCCATAGAATATAATACAACCCACCTCCCCATAGAATATAATGTACCCCCCATAGAATATAATACAACCCACCTCCCCATAGAATATAATGTACCCCCCATAGAATATAGTACAGCCCACCTCCCCATAGAATATAATGTACCCCCCATAGAATATAGTACAGCCCACCTCCCCATAGAATATAATGTAGCACCCCATAGAAAATAATGTACCCCCCATAGAATATAGTACAGCCCACCTCCCCATAGAATATAATGTAGCACCCCATAGAATATAGTACAGCCCACCTCCCCATAGAATATAATGTAGCACCCCATAGAATATAGTACAGCCCACCTCCCCATAGAATATAATGTACCCCCCATAGAATATAGTACAGCCCACCTCCCCATAGAATATAATGTAGCACCCCACAGAATATAATGTATCTCCCCCCCGGTGTGTATATGTACACGCCGGTCTCCTCATCACCACCGGTGAAGCCGCTGCTGGCACAGAGCTGACATCGTGCAGATGTCCCCGATCACATCAGACAGCGCCGCCCTTTGCTCTCCAATAGAATAGCGTCGTAGTGCGGCATGCGCGCATGCTACGACTCCGGCGACACGGTCCGCAGGAGGATTCTGACAAATGGACACATGTCCGGTCATATTATAGATATATAGTCATGAGCGAACGGGTTGACACCCTTTAAACTGTTCCAGAAAATGAGTGCAATTTACACTTGTTTTGTTCTATACCTGTTACTTATCAAAAGGTGTGTGCAGTGCGGTGGCTGGGCGCAGGCAGGCGCACGTGGAGGGAGGGACCGCCGGAATAGGCAGCTGCTGGATCAGACTATATTGCAACATGGGCAGCTGCTGTCACCGTCGCGATCCCACCAGCCTCCGAAGCCCACTGGTCTACATCCAGACACCACCGCACACATCTCTATAAGCAGACCTCAGCGCTATTTATGTCCCAGTAATGCCCAACCACTATAAATTATGAAGATTTTTTAAAATGCCACCAGAGTGATCTTCTGACAAACTGAACATCCCTGTTGTCAAAATGTCCCGCCCCTGCTGTGTATTTTGGAGAAACTAGGTGACACGTTTGTGTTTCCTGCAGCTCATTTGCATATAAGGATGAGCAAGCGCTGTGATTGGCTGCTGTAGAATCCTAGTATGTTTCAGTTGGAAGAGAGGTCAAAGGCCATCGTGTCTGTCCGCCTGCTGCTCAATGCAGCAATGGCAGGATTCACTAAACCCTCTCAGACAGATGTCTGTCCAGCCTCTGGGTGAACAGTCCCACCGAAGGAGAACTCGTCACCTCCTCTGGTGGCCGCCTGTTCCACTCATTGCTCACCCTCACTGTCAAAAAGTTTTTTTCTAATGTGTATCTTTTCCCTTTCATCCCATTGCTTCTCGTGCTTCCATGTGCAAATGAGAATAAGGATGATCCCTCTACATTGGGGCAACCCTTCAGATATTGGTGTCCTCCATCTTATAGAAGGGAACGCCTTTCCGACAGAACAGGCTGACTGAACGTGACGGCCGTCGCCATGATCCCTATGGCCGGCGCATACACACTGCTATGTTGCTGATGTTGTAGCACATTACTTCAATGAAATATTAATGGTGCTGACACGTGCCGGATTATCAGACGTTGTCAGTATTAATCGCGGTGACAGGTGCCGGATTATCAGATGTTGTAAGTATTAATCGTGCTGACACGTGCCGGATTATCAGATGTTGTCAGTATTAATCGTGCTGACACGTGCCGGATTATCAGATATCATGAGTATTAATGGACCTGAAACATGTGCCAGATTATCAGATGTTATCGGTATTAATGGTGCTTACAGATGCTGGATTATCAGATGTTATCAGTATTAATGGTGTTGACAGGTGCCGGATTATCAGACTTCATCAGTATTAATGGTGCTGACACGTGCCGGATTATCAGATGTTGTCAGTATTAATCGTGCTGACAGGTGCCGGATTATCAGATGTTGTCAGTATTAATCGTGACGGATTATCAGATGTTGTCAGTATTAATCGTGCTGACACGTGCCGGATTATCAGATGTTGTCAGTATTAATCGTGCTGACAGGTGCCGGATTATCAGATATCATGAGTATTAATGGACCTGACAAATGCCGGATTATCAGATGTTGTCAGTATTAATCGTGGTGACAGGTGCCGGATTATCAGATGTTGTCAGTATTAATCGTGCCTACACGTGCCGGATTATCAGATGTTGTCAGTATTAATCGTGCTGACACGTGCCGGATTATCAGATATCATGAGTATTAATGGACCTGACAAATGCCAGATTATCAGATGTTATCGGTATTAATGGTGCTTACAGATGCTGGATTATCAGATGTTATCAGTATTAATGGTGTTGACAGGTGCCGGATTATCAGACTTCATCAGTATTAATGGTGCTGACACGTGCCGGATTATCAGATGTTGTCAGTATTAATCGTGCTGACAGGTGCGGGATTATCAGATGTTGTCAGTATTAATCGTGCCGGATTATCAGATGTTGTCAGTACTAATCGTGCTGACACGTGCCGGATTATCAGATGTTGTCAGTACTAATCGTGCTGACACGTGCCGGATTATCAGATGTTGTCAGTATTAATCGTGCTGACACGTGCCGGAATAACAGATATCATGAGTATTAATGAGCCTGACAAATGCCAGATTATCAGATGTTATCGGTATTAATGGTGCTTACAGATGCTGGATTATCAGATGTTATCAGTATTAATGGTGTTGACAGGTGCCGGATTATCAGACTTTATCAGTATTAATGGTGCTGACACGTGCCGGATTATCAGATGTTGTCAGTATTAATCGTGCTGACACGTGCCGGATTATCAGATATCATGAGTATTAATGGACCTGAAACATGTGCCAGATTATCAGATGTTATCGGTATTAATGGTGCTTACAGATGCTGGATTATCAGATGTTATCAGTATTAATGGTGTTGACAGGTGCCGGATTATCAGACTTCATCAGTACTAATGGTGCTGACACGTGCCGGATTATCAGATGTTGTCAGTATTAATCGTGCTGACAGGTGCCGGATTATCAGATGTTGTCAGTATTAATCGTGCCGGATTATCAGATGTTGTCAGTATTAATCGTGCTGACACGTGCCGGATTATCAGATGTTGTCAGTATTAATCGTGCTGACAGGTGCCGGATTATCAGATATCATGAGTATTAATGGACCTGACAAATGCCGGATTATCAGATGTTGTCAGTATTAATCGTGGTGACAGGTGCCGGATTATCAGATGTTGTCAGTATTAATCGTGCCTACACGTGCCGGATTATCAGATGTTGTCAGTATTAATCGTGCTGACACGTGCCGGATTATCAGATATCATGAGTATTAATGGACCTGACAAATGCCAGATTATCAGATGTTATCGGTATTAATGGTGCTTACAGATGCTGGATTATCAGATGTTATCAGTATTAATGGTGTTGACAGGTGCCGGATTATCAGACTTCATCAGTATTAATGGTGCTGACACGTGCCGGATTATCAGATGTTGTCAGTATTAATCGTGCTGACAGGTGCGGGATTATCAGATGTTGTCAGTATTAATCGTGCCGGATTATCAGATGTTGTCAGTACTAATCGTGCTGACACGTGCCGGATTATCAGATGTTGTCAGTACTAATCGTGCTGACACGTGCCGGATTATCAGATGTCAGTATTAATCGTGCTGACACGTGCCGGAATAACAGATATCATGAGTATTAATGAGCCTGACAAATGCCAGATTATCAGATGTTATCGGTATTAATGGTGCTTACAGATGCTGGATTATCAGATGTTATCAGTATTAATGGTGTTGACAGGTGCCGGATTATCAGACTTGATCAGTATTAATGGTGCTGACACGTGCCGGATTATCAGATGTTGTCAGTATTAATCGTGCTGACACGTGCCGGATTATCAGATGTTGTCAGTATTAATCGTGCTGACAGGTGCCGGATTATCAGATATCATGAGTATTAATGGACCTGACAAATGCCGGATTATCAGATGTTATCGGTATTAATGGTGCTTACAGATGCTGGATTATCAGATGTTATCAGTATTAATGGTGTTGACAGGTGCCGGATTATCAGACTTCATCAGTATTAACCCCTTAACCCCCAAGGGTGGTTGGCACGTTAATGACCGGGCCAATTTTGACAATTCTTACCACTGTCCCTTTAAGAGGTCATAACTCTGGAACGCTTCCATGGATCCCGCCGGTGATTCTGACATTGCTTTTTTCTCACGACATAGTGTACTTCGTAGGGATATACTATTGAAGAGAAATAGCGCAATAGTGCATTATCCAGTGTAGGTATATCAATTTAAAAATAATACACTCACCAGATGGAGCTTGTAATAAGCATGGAGGATTCGCTGCTGCAGAAACCACAGATCCACGAGGGACCAACGTAGAAGATGCAGGAGAGGAGAAAAAGTGGTCAGACAATCCGCGCTGCAAATCACTTTGAACCCCCAAAGGGCTTCACAGAAGTTTATAACGTGCAGCCATCCAATTGAAGACATCATATTTTTTCCACAAAAATGATCTTTTCACCCCCAATTTTTATTTTCCCAAGAGTAACAGGACCCCAAAAGTTATTGTGCAATTCATCCTGAGTACGCTGATACCCCATATATGGGGGTAAACCACTATTTGGGCACATGGCAGAGCTCGGAAGGGAAGCAGCGCCATTTAACTTTTTTGGCTGGAATTGAGATCGGACGCCATGTCGCGTTTGGAAAGCCCCTGAAGTGCCAAAACAGTGGAAACCCCCCAATTCTAACTCCCACCCTAACCCTAGCCCTGACCCTAGCTCTGACCCTAGCCCTAATGGGAAAATGGAAATAAATACATTTTTTTTTTATTTTATTATTTTTGCCTAACTAAGGGGGTGATAAAGGGGGGGTTTGATTTACTATTTATGGCGGGTTTTAATTTTTGGCAGCTGTCATACGCTAAAAGACGCTTTTTATTGTAAAAATAGTTTATGCATCACCACATTTTTGAGAGCTATAATTTTTCCTAATTTTGACCCACCGAGTCATGTGAGGTCATATTTTTTGCGGGACGAGTTGACGTTTTTATTGGTACCATTTTCGGGCACGTGACATTTTTTGGTCGCTTTTTACTCCGATTTTTGGGACGCAGTATGAACAAAAACCAGCTTTTCAGGAATTTCTTTTGGGGGGGGTGCGTTTACACCGTTCCGCGTGCGGTAAAATTGATAAGGCGCTTTTATTCTTCGGGTCAGTATGATTACAGCGATACCTCTTTTATGTCTTTTTTTATGTTTTGGCGGTTTTATGCTATGAAAATTTTTTTTTATAAAAAATAATTATTTTTGCATCGCTTTATTCTGCGAGCTATAACTTTTTTATTTTTTCTCTGATGATGCTGTGTGGTGGCTCGTTTGTTGCGGGACAAGATGTCGTTTTCAGCGGTACCATGGATATTTATATGCGTCTTTTTGATCGCGCGTTATTGCACTTTTTGTTCGTCGGTATGATAATAAATCATTAATTTTTGCGTCGTTTTTTATTTTTTAAGGGGAACGCTAAAGGGGTTAACTAATGGGACAGTTTTATAGGGTGGGTCATTACGGACCCGGCGATAACAAATAGGTGTACTTTTATTGTTTTTCTGTTTCTTTATTTTCAAAAAATGAATTTATTAGGGAATAATTTTTTTTCTTATTTATTTAACGATTTTATTAAAATTATTTTTACACTTTTTGTTTTTTACTTTATTATAATGTCCCATGGGGGACATCACTGTCCTGTGACAGATCGCTGATCTGTCACATCACAGATCGCTGTGACAGATCAGCGATCTGTCACAGGCACAGCTGCAGGCTTCCTCATTCCTGCGCTCTGCGGGCAGTGAGGAAGCCAGCTCCCTGCAGGCCCCCGAAGGTCCCCGTCGCCATATTGGATCCGGGGACCTGCAGGAAAGGCGACCCCCGCAGCGGCGCTGCACATCGCGCTGCTGTGGGGGTCGCAGGGAAGCACGGAGGGAGCCCCCTCCCTGCCGATGCTTCCTTTAACCCCCGGTACACCGCAATCATGTTTGATCGCGGTGTCCCAGGGGTTAACGTGTCGGGGGCGGTCACACATTGTGCCGGGTGTCAGCTGTGATAATCAGCTGACACCCGGCCGCGATCAGCTGCGCTCCCCCCGTGAGCGCAGCTGATCGCATTAGACGTACTATTCCGTCCTTGGGACTTAGGTCCCAGGTCACATGGACGGAATAGTACGTCTAATGTAGGAAAGGGGTTGATGGACCTGACAGATACCGGATTATCAGATATTATCAGTATTAACATTAGTTTTTTTCATGTTTCACATAGAAGCTTATAGGGAAAAAAACACCAAAATTCGCACAGTTCAGCAGCGTCTTCAGCCTCCCAGCGATCGCAGATCGCATGAAATCACATCCACTTTTCTTGCACATATAGGCCGTAGCGTAAATGCTGTGTCTTCCGCTGATTTTTTTTGGGGGGCAGAAATTCTGCTACGTTTAACTGTGTGAATAAATGCTGGGCAGGGTGCAATAGTTGACTGCTTTGTCTCCCATCCTTATAGGACCCCTAGCATGGTCCGCTGAGCTTTGAATGATCTTTTAATAGGCTTGGATTCTGATAAATAGTTGTTGCAATAATCGCTGGAACCAAGTCCTAGTGGCAGGGCTACAACCCACCTCCCCATAAAATATAATGTACCCCCCATAAGAATATAATACAACCCACCTCCCCATAGAATATAATGTACCCCCCATAGAATATAGTACAGCCCACCTCCCCATAGAATATAATGTACCCCCCCATAGAATATAATACAACCCACCTCCCCATAGAATATAATGTACCCCCCATAGAATATAGTACAGCCCACCTCCCCATAGAATATAATGTACCCCCCCATAGAATATAATACAACCCACCTCCCCATAGAATATAATGTACCCCCCATAGAATATAATACAACCCACCTCCCCATAGAATATAATGTACCCCTCATAGAATATAGTACAGCCCACCTCCCCATAGAATATAATGTACCCCCCATAGAATATAGTACAGCCCACCTCCCCATAGAATATAATGTAGCACCCCATAGAAAATAATGTACCCCCCATAGAATATAGTACAGCCCACCTCCCCATAGAATATAATGTAGCACCCCATAGAATATAGTACAGCCCACCTCCCCATAGAATATAATGTACCCCCCATAGAATATAGTACAGCCCACCTCCCCATAGAATATAATGTATCTCCCCCCCGGTGTGTATATGTACACGCCGGTCTCCTCATCACCACCGGTGAAGCCGCTGCTGGCACAGAGCTGACATCGTGCAGATGGCCCCGATCACATCAGACAGCGCCGCCCTTTGCTCTCCAATAGAATAGCGTCGTAGTGCGGTATGCGCGCATGCTACGACTCCGGCGACACGGTCCGCAGGAGGATTCTGACAGAAGGACACATGTCCGGTCATATTATAGATATATAGTCACGAGGGAACGGGTTGACACCCTTTAAACTGTTCCAGAAAATGAGTGAAATTTACACTTGTTTTGTTCTATACCTGTTACTTATCAAAAGGTGTGTGCAGTGCGGTGGCTGGGCGCAGGCAGGCGCACGTGGAGGGAGGGACCGCCGGAATAGGCAGCTGCTGGATCAGACTATATTGCAACATGGGCAGCTGCTGTCACCGTCGCGATCCCACCAGCCTCCGAAGCCCACTGGTCTACATCCAGACACCACCGCACACATCTCTATAAGCAGACCTCAGCGCTATTTATGTCCCAGTAATGGCCAACCACTATAAATTATGGAGATTTTTTAAAATGCCACCAGAGTGATCTGCTGACAAACTGAATATCCCTGTTGTCAAAATGTCCCGCCCCTGCTGTGTATTTTGGAGAAACTAGGTGACACGTTTGTGTTTCCTGCAGCTCATTTGCATATATGGATGAGCAAGCGCTGTGATTGGCTGCTGTAGAATCCTAGTATGTTTCAGTTGGAAGAGAGGTCAAAGGCCATCGTGTCTGTCCGCCTGCTGCTCAATGCAGCAATGGCACGATTCACTAAACCCTCTCAGACAGATGTCTGTCCAGCCTCTGGGTGAACAGTCCCACCGAAGGAGAACTCGTCACCTCCTCTGGTGGCCGCCTGTTCCACTCATTGCTCACCCTCACTGTCAAAAAGTTTTTTTCTAATGTGTATCTTTTCCCTTTCATCCCATTGCTTCTCGTGCTTCCATGTGCAAATGAGAATAAGGATGATCCCTCTACATTGGGGCAACCCTTCAGATATTGGTGTCCTCCATCTTATAGAAGGGAACGCCTTTCCGACAGAACAGGCTGACTGAACGTGACGGCCGTCGCCATGATCCCTATGGCCGGCGCATACACACTGCTATGTTGCTGATGTTGTAGCACATTACTTCAATGAAATATTAATGGTGCTGACACGTGCCGGATTATCAGACGTTGTCAGTATTAATCGTGCTGACACGTGCCGGATTATCAGATGTTGTCAGTATTAATCGTGCTGACACGTGCCGGATTATCAGATATCATGAGTATTAATGGACCTGAAACATGTGCCAGATTATCAGATGTTATCGGTATTAATGGTGCTTACAGATGCTGGATTATCAGATGTTATCAGTATTAATGGTGTTGACAGGTGCCGGATTATCAGACTTCATCAGTATTAATGGTGCTAACACGTGCCGGATTATCAGATGTTGTCAGTATTAATCGTGCTGACAGGTGCCGGATTATCAGATGTTGTCAGTATTAATCGTGCCGGATTATCAGATGTTGTCAGTATTAATCGTGCTGACACGTGCCGGATTATCAGATGTTGTCAGTATTAATCGTGCTGACAGGTGCCGGATTATCAGATATCATGAGTATTAATGGACCTGACAAATGCCGGATTATCAGATGTTGTCAGTATTAATCGTGGTGACAGGTGCCGGATTATCAGATGTTGTCAGTATTAATCGTGCCTACACGTGCCGGATTATCAGATGTTGTCAGTATTAATCATGCTGACACGTGCCGGATTATCAGATATCATGAGTATTAATGGACCTGACAAATGCCAGATTATCAGATGTTATCGGTATTAATGGTGCTTACAGATGCTGGATTATCAGATGTTATCAGTATTAATGGTGTTGACAGGTGCCGGATTATCAGACTTCATCAGTATTAATGGTGCTGACACGTGCCGGATTATCAGATGTTGTCAGTATTAATCGTGCTGACAGGTGCGGGATTATCAGATGTTGTCAGGATTAATCGTGCCGGATTATCAGATGTTGTCAGTACTAATCGTGCTGACACGTGCCGGATTATCAGATGTTGTCAGTACTAATCGTGCTGACACGTGCCGGATTATCAGATGTTGTCAGTATTAATGGTGCTGACACGTGCCGGAATAACAGATATCATGAGTATTAATGAGCCTGACAAATGCCAGATTATCAGATGTTATCGGTATTAATGGTGCTTACAGATGCTGGATTATCAGATGTTATCAGTATTAATGGTGTTGACAGGTGCCGGATTATCAGACTTCATCAGTATTAATGGTGCTGACACGTGCCGGATTATCAGATGTTGTCAGTATTAATCGTGCTGACACGTGCCGGATTATCAGATGTTGTCAGTATTAATCGTGCTGACAGGTGCCGGATTATCAGATATCATGAGTATTAATGGACCTGACAAATGCCCGATTTTCAGATGTTATCGGTATTAATGGTGCTTACAGATGCTGGATTATCAGATGTTATCAGTATTAATGGTGTTGACAGGTGCCGGATTATCAGACTTCATCAGTATTAACCCCTTAACCCCCAAGGGTGGTTGGCACGTTAATGACCGGGCCAATTTTGACAATTCTTACCACTGTCCCTTTAAGAGGTCATAACTCTGGAACGCTTCCATGGATCCCGCCGGTGATTCTGACATTGCTTTTTTCTCACGACATAGTGTACTTCGTAGGGATGTACTATTGAAGAGAAATAGCGCAATAGTGCATTATCCAGTGTAGGTATATCAATTTAAAAATAATACACTCACCAGATGGAGCTTGTAATAAGCATGGAGGATTCGCTGCTGCAGAAACCACAGATCCACGAGGGACCAACGTAGAAGATGCAGGAGAGGAGAAAAAGTGGTCAGACAATCCGCGCTGCAAATCACTTTGAACACCCAAAGGGCTTCACAGAAGTTTATAACGTGCAGCCATCCAATTAAAGACATCATATTTTTTCCACAAAAATGATCTTTTCACCCCCAATTTTTATTTTCCCAAGAGTAACAGGACCCCAAAAGTTATTGTGCAATTCATCCTGAGTACGCTGATACCCCATATATGGGGGTTAAACCACTATTTGGGCACATGGCAGAGCTCGGAAGGGAAGCAGCGCCATTTAACTTTTTTGGCTGGAATTGAGATCGGACGCCATGTCGCGTTTGGAAAGCCCCTGAAGTGCCAAAACAGTGGAAACCCCCCAATTCTAACTCCCTCCCTAACCCTAGCCCTGACCCTAGCTCTGACCCTAGCCCTAATGGGAAAATGGAAATAAATACATTTTTTTTTAATTTTATTATTTTTGCCTAACTAAGGGGGTGATAAAGGGGGGGTTTGATTTACTATTTATGGCGGGTTTTAATTTTTGGCAGCTGTCATACGCTAAAAGACCCTTTTTATTGTAAAAATAGTTTATGCATCACCACATTTTGAGAGCTATAATTTTTCCTTATTTTGACCCACCGAGTCATGTGAGGTCATATTTTTTGCGGGACGAGTTGACGTTTTTATTGGTACCATTTTCGGGCACGTGACATTTTTTGGTCGCTTTTTACTCCGATTTTTGGGACGCAGTATGAACAAAAACCAGCTTTTCAGGAATTTCTTTTGTGGGGGGGTGCGTTTACACCGTTCCGCGTGCGGTAAAATTGATAAGGCGCTTTTATTCTTCGGGTCAGTATGATTACAGCGATACATCTTTTATGTCTTTTTTTATGTTTTGGCGGTTTTATGCTATGAAAATTTTTTTTTATAAAAAATAATTATTTTTGCATCGCTTTATTCTGCGAGCTATAACTTTTTTATTTTTTCTCTGATGATGCTGTGTGGTGGCTCGTTTGTTGCGGGACAAGATGTCGTTTTCAGCGGTACCATGGATATTTATATGCGTCTTTTTGATCGCGCGTTATTGCACTTTTTGTTCGTCGGTATGATAATAAATCATTAATTTTTGCGTCGTTTTTTATTTTTTAAGGGGAACGCTAAAGGGGTTAACTAATGGGACAGTTTTATAGGGTGGGTCATTACGGACGCGGGGATAACAAATAGGTGTACTTTTATTGTTTTTCTGTTTCTTTATTTTCAAAAAATGAATTTATTAGGGAATAATTTTTTTTCTTATTTATTTAACGATTTTATTAAAATTATTTTTACACTTTTTGTTTTTTACTTTATTATAATGTCCCATGGGGGACATCACTGTCCTGTGACAGATCGCTGATCTGTCACATCACAGATCGCTGTGACAGATCAGCGATCTGTCACAGGCACTGCTGCAGGCTTCCTCATGCCTGCGCTCTGCGGGCAGTGAGGAAGCCAGCTCCCTGCAGGCCCCCGAAGGTCCCCGTCGCCATATTGGATCCGGGAACCTGCAGGAAAGGCGACCCCCGCAGCGGCGCTGCACATCGCGCTGCTGTGGGGGTCGCAGGGAAGCACGGAGGGAGCCCCCTCCCTGCCGATGCTTCCTTTAACCCCCGGTACACCGCGATCATGTTTGATCGCGGTGTGCCAGGGGTTAACGTGTCGGGGGCGGTCACACATTGTGCCGGGTGTCAGCTGTGATAATCAGCTGACACCCGGCCGCGATCAGCTGCGCTCCCCCCGTGAGCGCAGCTGATCGCATTAGACGTACTATTCCGTCCTTGGGACTTAGGTCCCAGGTCACATGGACGGAATAGTACGTCTAATGTAGGAAAAGGGTTGATGGACCTGACAGATACTGGATTATCAGATATTATCAGTATTAACATTAGTTTTTTTCATGTTTCACATAGAAGCTTATAGGGAAAAAAACACCAAAATTCGCACAGTTCAGCAGCGTCTTCAGCCTCCCAGCGATCGCAGATCGCATGAAATCACATCCACTTTTCTTGCACATATAGGCCGTAGCGTAAATGCTGTGTCTTCCGCTGATTTTTTTGGGGGGGCAGAAATTCTGCTACGTTTAACTGTGTGAATAAATGCTGGGCAGGGTGCAATAGTTGACTGCTTTGTCTCCCATCCTTATAGGACCCCTAGCATGGTCCGCTGAGCTTTGAATGATCTTTTAATAGGCTTGGATTCTGATAAATAGTTGTTGCAATAATCGCTGGAACCAAGTCCTAGTGGCAGGGCTACAACCCACCTCCCCATAAAATATAATGTACCCCCCATAAGAATATAATACAACCCACCTCCCCATAGAATATAATGTACCCCCCATAGAATATAGTACAGCCCACCTCCCCATAGAATATAATGTACCCCCCCATAGAATATAATACAACCCACCTCCCCATAGAATATAATGTACCCCCCATAGAATATAGTACAGCCCACCTCCCCATAGAATATAATGTACCCCCCCATAGAATATAATACAACCCACCTCCCCATAGAATATAATGTACCCCCCCATAGAATATAATACAACCCACCTCCCCATAGAATATAATGTACCCCCCATAGAATATAGTACATCCCACCTCCCCATAGAATATAATGTACCCCCCTAGAATATAATACAACCCACCTCCCCATAGAATATAATGTACCCCCCATAGAATATAGTACAGCCCACCTCCCCATAGAATATAATGTACCCCCCATAGAATATAGTACAGCCCACCTCCCCATAGAATATAATGTAGCACCCCATAGAAAATAATGTACCCCCCATAGAATATAGTACAGCCCACCTCCCCATAGAATATAATGTAGCACCCCATAGAATATAGTACAGCCCACCTCCCCATAGAATATAATGTAGCACCCCATAGAATATAGTACAGCCCACCTCCCCATAGAATATAATGTACCCCCATAGAATATAGTACAGCCCACCTCCCCATAGAATATAATGTAGCACCCCACAGAATATAATGTATCTCCCCCCCGGTGTGTATATGTACACGCCGGTCTCCTCATCACCACCGGTGAAGCCGCTGCTGGCACAGAGCTGACATCGTGCAGATGGCCCCGATCACATCAGACAGCGCCGCCCTTTGCTCTCCAATAGAATAGCGTCGTAGTGCGGTATGCGCGCATGCTACGACTCCGGCGACACGGTCCGCAGGAGGATTCTGACAGAAGGACACATGTCCGGTCATATTATAGATATATAGTCACGAGCGAACGGGTTGACACCCTTTAAACTGTTCCAGAAAATGAGTGCAATTTACACTTGTTTTGTTCTATACCTGTTACTTATCAAAAGGTGTGTGCAGTGCGGTGGCTGGGCGCAGGCAGGCGCACGTGGAGGGAGGGACCGCCGGAATAGGCAGCTGCTGGATCAGACTATATTGCAACATGGGCAGCTGCTGTCACCGTTGCGATCCCACCAGCCTCCGAAGCCCACTGGTCTACATCCAGACACCACCGCACACATCTCTATAAGCAGACCTCAGCGCTATTTATGTCCCAGTAATGGCCAACCACTATAAATTATGGAGATTTTTTAAAATGCCACCAGAGTGATCTGCTGACAAACTGATGATCCCTATGGCCGGCGCATACACACTGCTATGTTGCTGATGTTGTAGCACATTACTTCAATGAAATATTAATGGTGCTGACACGTGCCGGATTATCAGACGTTGTCAGTATTAATCGTGGTGACAGGTGCCGGATTATCAGATGTTGTAAGTATTAATCGTGCTGACACGTGCCGGATTATCAGATGTTGTCAGTATTAATCGTGCTGACACGTGCCGGATTATCAGATATCATGAGTATTAATGGACCTGAAACATGTGCCAGATTATCAGATGTTATCGGTATTAATGGTGCTTACAGATGCTGGATTATCAGATGTTATCAGTATTAATGGTGTTGACAGGTGCCGGATTATCAGACTTCATCAGTATTAATGGTGCTGACACGTGCCGGATTATCAGATGTTGTCAGTATTAATCGTGCTGACAGGTGCCGGATTATCAGATGTTGTCAGTATTAATCGTGCCGGATTATCAGATGTTGTCAGTATTAATCGTGCTGACACGTGCCGGATTATCAGATGTTGTCAGTATTAATCGTGCTGACAGGTGCCGGATTATCAGATATCATGAGTATTAATGGACCTGACAAATGCCGGATTATCAGATGTTGTCAGTATTAATCGTGGTGACAGGTGCCGGATTATCAGATGTTGTCAGTATTAATCGTGCCTACACGTGCCGGATTATCAGATGTTGTCAGTATTAATCGTGCTGACACGTGCCGGATTATCAGATATCATGAGTATTAATGGACCTGACAAATGCCAGATTATCAGATGTTATCGGTATTAATGGTGCTTACAGATGCTGGATTATCAGATGTTATCAGTATTAATGGTGTTGACAGGTGCCGGATTATCAGACTTCATCAGTATTAATGGTGCTGACACGTGCCGGATTATCAGATGTTGTCAGTATTAATCGTGCTGACAGGTGCCGGATTATCAGATGTTGTCAGTATTTATCGTGCCGGATTATCAGATGTTGTCAGTACTAATCCTGCTGACACGTGCCGGATTATCAGATGTTGTCAGTACTAATCGTGCTGACACGTGCCGGATTATCAGATGTTGTCAGTATTAATCGTGCTGACACGTGCCGGAATAACAGATACAGTCATGGCCAAAAGTATTGACACCCCTGAAATTCTGTCAGATAATATTCAGTTTCTTCCTGAAAATGATTGCAAACACAAATTCTTTGGTATTATTATCTTCATTTAATTAGTCTTAAATGAAAAAACACAAAAGAGAATGAAGCAAAAAGCAAAACATTGATCATTTCACACAAAACTCCAAAAATGGGCCGGACAAAAGTATTGGCACCCTCAGCCTAATACTTGGTTGCACAACCTTTAGCCAAAATAACTGCCACCAACCGCTTCCGGTAACCATCAATGAGTTTCTTACAATGCTCTGCTGGAATTTTAGACCATTCTTCTTTGGCAAACTACTCCAGGTCCCTGATATTTGAAGGGTGCCTTCTCCAAAGTGCCATTTTTAGATCTCTCCACAGGTGTTCTATGGGATTCAGGTCTGGACTCATTGCTGGCCACCTTAGAAGTCTCCAGTGCTTTCTCTCAAACCATTTTCTAGTGCTTTTTGAAGTGTGTTTTGGGTTATTGTCCTGCTGGAAGACCCATGACCTCTGAGGTAGACCCAGCTTTCTCACACTGGGCCCTAAATTATGCTGCAAAATTTGTTGGTAGGCTTCTGACTTCATAATGCCATGCACACGGTCAAGCAGTCCAGTGCCAGAGGCAGCAAAGCAACCCCAAAACATCAGGGAACCTCCGCCATGTTTGACTGTAGGGACCGTGTACTTTTCTTTGAATGCCTCTTTTTTCTCCTGTAAACTCTATGTTGATGATTTTGCCCTAAAAGCTCTACTTTTGTCTCATCTGACCAAAGAACATTCTTCCAAAATGTTTTAGGCTTTTTCAGGTAAGTTTTCGCAAACTCCAGCCTGGCTTTTTTATGTCTCGGGGTAAGAAGTGGAGTCTTCCTGGGTCTCCTACCATACAGTCCCTTTTCATTCAGATGCCGACGGATAGTACGGGTTGACACCGTTGTACCCTCGGACTGCAGGGCAGCTTGAACTTGTTTGGATGTTAGTGGAGGTTCTTTATCCAACATCCGCACAATCTTGCGTTGAAATCTCTTGTCAATTTTTCTTTTCCGTCCACATCTAGGGAGGTTAGCCACAGTGCCAGGGGCTTTAAACTTCTTGATGACACTGCGCACGGTAGACACAGGAACATTCAGGTCTTTGGAGATGGATTTGTAGCCTTGAGATTGCTCATGCTTCCTCACAATTTGGTTTCTCAAGTCCTCAGACAGTTCTTTGGTCTTCTTTCTTTTCTCCATGCTCAATGTGGTACACACAAGGACACAGGACAGAGGTTGAGTCAACTTTAATCCATGTCAACTGACTGCAAGTGTGATTTAGTTATTGCCAACACCTGTTAGGTGCCACAGGTAAGTTACAGGTGCTGTTAATTACACAAATTAGAGAAGCATCACATGATTTTTCGCACAGTGCCAATACTTTTTTCCACCCTCTTTTTTATGTTTGGTGTGGAATTATATCCAATTTGGCTTTAGGACAATTCTTTTTGTGTTTTTTCATTTAAGACAAATTAAATGAAGATAATAATAACAAAGAATTTGTGTTTGCAATCATTTTCAGGAAGAAACTGAGTATTATCTGACAGAATTGCAGGGGTGTCAATACTTTTGGCCATGACTGTATCATGAGTATTAATGAGCCTGACAAATGCCAGATTATCAGATGTTATCGGTATTAATGGTGCTTACAGATGCTGGATTATCAGATGTTATCAGTATTAATGGTGTTGACAGGTGCCGGATTATCAGACTTCATCAGTATTAATGGTGCTGACACGTGCCGGATTATCAGATGTTGTCAGTATTAATCGTGCTGACACGTGCCGGATTATCAGATGTTGTCAGTATTAATCGTGCTGACAGGTGCCGGATTATCAGATATCATGAGTATTAATGGACCTGACAAATGCCGGATTATCAGATGTTATCAATATTAATGGTGCTTACAGATGCTGGATTATCAGATGTTATCAGTATTAATGGTGTTGACAGGTGCCGGATTATCAGACTTCATCAGTATTAACCCCTTAACCCCTAAGGGTGGTTGGCACGTTAATGACCGGGCCAATTTTGACAATTCTTACCACTGTCCCTTTAAGAGGTCATAACTCTGGAACGCTTCCATGGATCCCGCCGGTGATTCTGACATTGCTTTTTTCTCACGACATAGTGTACTTCGTAGGGATATACTATTGAAGAGAAATAGCGCAATAGTGCATTATCCAGTGTAGGTATATCAATTTAAAAATAATACACTCACCAGATGGAGCTTGTAATAAGCATGGAGGATTCGCTGCTGCAGAAACCACAGATCCACGAGGGACCAACGTAGAAGATGCAGGAGAGGAGAAAAAGTGGTCAGACAATCCGCGCTGCAAATCACTTTGAACCCCCAAAGGGCTTCACAGAAGTTTATAACGTGCAGCCATCCAATTAAAGACATCATATTTTTTCCACAAAAATGATCTTTTCACCCCCAATTTTTATTTTCCCAAGAGTAACAGGACCCCAAAAGTTATTGTGCAATTCATCCTGAGTACACTGATACCCCATATATGGGGGTAAACCACTATTTGGGCACATGGCAGAGCTCGGAAGGGAAGCAGCGCCATTTAACTTTTTTGGCTGGAATTGAGATCGGACGCCATGTCGCGTTTGGAAAGCCCCTGAAGTGCCAAAACAGTGGAAACCCCCCAATTCTAACTCCCACCCTAACCCTAGCCCTGACCCTAGCTCTGACCCTAGCCCTAATGGGAAAATGGAAATAAATACATTTTTTTTTTATTTTATTATTTTTGCCTAACTAAGGGGGTGATAAAGGGGGGGTTTGATTTACTATTTATGGCGGGTTTTAATTTTTGGCAGCTGTCATACGCTAAAAGACGCTTTTTATTGTAAAAATAGTTTATGCATCACCACATTTTGAGAGCTATAATTTTTCCTTATTTTGACCCACCGAGTCATGTGAGGTCATATTTTTTGCGGGACGAGTTGACGTTTTTATTGGTACCATTTTCGGGCACGTGACATTTTTTGGTCGCTTTTTACTCCGATTTTTGGGACGCAGTATGAACAAAAACCAGCTTTTCAGGAATTTCTTTTGGGGGGGGGTGCGTTTACACCGTTCCGCGTGCGGTAAAATTGATAAGGCGCTTTTATTCTTCGGGTCAGTATGATTACAGCGATACCTCTTTTATGTCTTTTTTTATGTTTTGGCGGTTTTATGCTATGAAAATGTTTTTTTATAAAAAATAATTATTTTTGCATCGCTTTATTCTGCGAGCTATAACTTTTTTATTTTTTCTCTGATGATGCTGTGTGGTGGCTCGTTTGTTGCGGGACAAGATGTCGTTTTCAGCGGTACCATGGATATTTATATGCGTCTTTTTGATCGCGCGTTATTGCACTTTTTGTTCGTCGGTATGATAATAAATCATTAATTTTTGCGTCGTTTTTTATTTTTTAAGGGGAACGCTAAAGGGGTTAACTAATGGGACAGTTTTATAGGGTGGGTCATTACGGACGCGGCGATAACAAATAGGTGTACTTTTATTGTTTTTCTGTTTCTTTATTTTCAAAAAATGAATTTATTAGGGAATATTTTTTTTTCTTATTTATTTAACGATTTTATTAAAATTATTTTTACACTTTTTGTTTTTTACTTTATTATAATGTCCCATGGGGGACATCACTGTCCTGTGACAGATCGCTGATCTGTCACATCACAGATCGCTGTGACCGATCAGCGATCTGTCACAGGCACTGCTGCAGGCTTCCTCATGCCTGCGCTCTGCGGGCAGTGAGGAAGCCAGCTCCCTGCAGGCCCCCGAAGGTCCCCGTCGCCATATTGGATCCGGGAACCTGCAGGAAAGGCGACCCCCGCAGCGGCGCTGCACATCGCGCTGCTGTGGGGGTCGCAGGGAAGCACGGAGGGAGCCCCCTCCCTGCCGATGCTTCCTTTAACCCCCGGTACACCGCGATCATGTTTGATCGCGGTGTCCCAGGGGTTAACGTGTCGGGGGCGGTCACACATTGTGCCGGGTGTCAGCTGTGATAATCAGCTGACACCCGGCCGCGATCAGCTGCGCTCCCCCCGTGAGCGCAGCTGATCGCATTAGACGTACTATTCCGTCCTTGGGACTTAGGTCCCAGGTCACATGGACGGAATAGTACGTCTAATGTAGGAAAGGGGTTGATGGACCTGACAGATATCCCGGATTATCAGATATTATCAGTATTAACATTAGTTTTTTTCATGTTTCACATAGAAGCTTATAGGGAAAAAAACACCAAAATTCGCACAGTTCAGCAGCGTCTTCAGCCTCCCAGCGATCGCAGATCGCATGAAATCACATCCTTTTTTCTTGCACATATAGGCCGTAGCGTAAATGCTGTGTCTTCCGCTGATTTTTTTGGGGGGGCAGAAATTCTGCTACGTTTAACTGTGTGAATAAATGCTGGGCAGGGTGCAATAGTTGACTGCTTTGTCTCCCATCCTTATAGGACCCCTAGCATGGTCCGCTGAGCTTTGAATGATCTTTTAATAGGCTTGGATTCTGATAAATAGTTGTTGCAATAATCGCTGGAACCAAGTCCTAGTGGCAGGGCTACAACCCACCTCCCCATAAAATATAATGTACCCCCCATAAGAATATAATACAACCCACCTCCCCATAAAATATAATGTACCCCCCATAAGAATATAATACAACCCACCTCCCCATAGAATATAATGTACCCCCCCATAGAATATAGTACAGCCCACCTCCCCATAGAATATAATGTACCCCCCCATAGAATATAATACAACCCACCTCCCCATAGAATATAATGTACCCCCCATAGAATATAGTACAGCCCACCTCCCCATAGAATATAATGTACCCCCCATAGAATATAATACAACCCACCTCCCCATAGAATATAATGTACCCCCCATAGAATATAATACAACCCACCTCCCCATAGAATATAATGTACCCCCCATAGAATATAGTACAGCCCACCTCCCCATAGAATATAATGTACCCCCCATAGAATATAGTACAGCCCACCTCCCCATAGAATATAATGTACCCCCCATAGAATATAGTACAGCCCACCTCCCCATAGAATATAATGTAGCACCCCATAGAAAATAATGTACCCCCATAGAATATAGTACAGCCCACCTCCCCATAGAATATAATGTAGCACCCCATAGAATATAGTACAGCCCACCTCCCCATAGAATATAATGTAGCACCCCATAGAATATAGTACAGCCCACCTCCCCATAGAATATAATGTAGCACCCCATAGAAAATAATGTACCCCCCATAGAATATAGTACAGCCCACCTCCCCATAGAATATAATGTACCCCCCCATAGAATATAATATAACCCACCTCCCCATAGAATGTAATGTACCCCCCATAGAATATAGTACAGCCCACCTCCCCAATAGAATATAATGTACCCCCCCATAGAATATAATACAACCCACCTCCCCATAGAATATAATGTACCCCCCATAGAATATAATACAACCCACCTCCCCATAGAATATAATGTACCCCCCATAGAATATAGTACAGCCCACCTCCCCATAGAATATAATGTACCCCCCATAGAATATAATGTAGCACCCCATAGAAAATAATGTACCCCCCATAGAATATAGTACAGCCCACCTCCCCATAGAATATAATGTAGCACCCCATAGAATATAGTACAGCCCACCTCCCCATAGAATATAATGTAGCACCCCATAGAAAATAATGTACCCCCCATAGAATATAGTACAGCCCACCTCCCCATAGAATATAATGTAGCACCCCACAGAATATAATGTATCTCCCCCCCGGTGTGTATATGTACACGCCGGTCTCCTCATCACCACCGGTGAAGCCGCTGCTGGCACAGAGCTGACATCGTGCAGATGGCCCCGATCACATCAGACAGCGCCGCCCTTTGCTCTCCAATAGAATAGCGTCGTAGTGCGGTATGCGCGCATGCTACGACTCCGGCGACACGGTCCGCAGGAGGATTCTGACAGAAGGACACATGTCCGGTCATATTATAGATATATAGTCACGAGCGAACGGGTTGACACCCTTTAAACTGTTCCAGAAAATGAGTGCAATTTACACTTGTTTTGTTCTATACCTGTTACTTATCAAAAGGTGTGTGCAGTGCGGTGGCTGAGCGCAGGCAGGCGCACGTGGAGGGAGGGACCGCCGGAATAGGCAGCTGCTGGATCAGACTATATTGCAACATGGGCAACTGCTGTCACCGTCGCGATCCCACCAGCCTCCGAAGCCCACTGGTCTACATCCAGACACCACCGCACACATCTCTATAAGCAGACCTCAGCGCTATTTATGTCCCAGTAATGGCCAACCACTATAAATTATGGAGATTTTTTAAAATGCCACCAGAGTGATCTGCTGACAAACTGAACATCCCTGTTGTCAAAATGTCCCGCCCCTGCTGTGTATTTTGGAGAAACTAGGTGACACGTTTGTGTTTCCTGCAGCTCATTTGCATATATGGATGAGCAAGCGCTGTGATTGGCTGCTGTAGAATCCTAGTATGTTTCAGTTGGAAGAGAGGTCAAAGGCCATCGTGTCTGTCCGCCTGCTGCTCAATGCAGCAATGGCAGGATTCACTAAACCCTCTCAGACAGATGTCTGTCCAGCCTCTGGGTGAACAGTCCCACCGAAGGAGAACTCGTCACCTCCTCTGGTGGCCGCCTGTTCCACTCATTGCTCACCCTCACTGTCAAAAAGTTTTTTTCTAATGTGTATCTTTTCCCTTTCATCCCATTGCTTCTCGTGCTTCCATGTGCAAATGAGAATAAGGATGATCCCTCTACATTGGGGCAACCCTTCAGATATTGGTGTCCTCCATCTTATAGAAGGGAACGCCTTTCCGACAGAACAGGCTGACTGAACGTGACGGCCGTCGCCATGATCCCTATGGCCGGCGCATACACACTGCTATGTTGCTGATGTTGTAGCACATTACTTCAATGAAATATTAATGGTGCTGACAGGTGCCGGATTATCAGACGTTGTCAGTATTAATCGTGGTGACAGGTGCCGGATTATCAGATGTTGTAAGTATTAATCGTGCTGACACGTGCCGGATTATCAGATGTTGTCAGTATTAATCGTGCTGACACGTGCCAGAATAACAGATATCATGAGAATTAATGAGCCTGACAAATGCCAGATTATCAGATGTTATCGGTATTAATGGTGCTTACAGATGCTGGATTATCAGATGTTATCAGTATTAATGGTGTTGACAGGTGCCGGATTATCAGACTTCATCAGTATTAATGGTGCTGACACGTGCCGGATTATCAGATGTCAGGATTAATCGTGCTGACAGGTGCCGGATTATCAGATGTTGTCAGTATTAATCGTGCCGGATTATCAGATGTTGTCAGTATTAATCGTGCTGACACGTGCCGGATTATCAGATGTTGTCAGTATTAATCGTGCTGACAGGTGCCGGATTATCAGATATCATGAGTATTAATGGACCTGACAAATGCCGGATTATCAGATGTTGTCAGTATTAATCGTGGTGACAGGTGCCGGATTATCAGATGTTGTCAGTATTAATCGTGCCTACACGTGTCGGATTATCAGATGTTGTCAGTATTAATCGTGCTGACACGTGCCGGATTATCAGATATCATGAGTATTAATGGACCTGACAAATGCCAGATTATCAGATGTTATCGGTATTAATGGTGCTTACAGATGCTGGATTATCAGATGTTATCAGTATTAATGGTGTTGACAGGTGCCGGATTATCAGACTTCATCAGTATTAATGGTGCTGACACGTGCCGGATTATCAGATGTTGTCAGTATTAATCGTGCTGACAGGTGCGGGATTATCAGATGTTGTCAGTATTAATCGTGCCGGATTATCAGATGTTGTCAGTACTAATCGTGCTGACACGTGCCGGATTATCAGATGTTGTCAATACTAATCGTGCTGACACGTGCCGGATTATCAGATGTTGTCAGTATTAATCGTGCTGACACGTGCCGGATTATCAGATGTTGTCAGTATTAATCGTGCTGACAGGTGCGGGATTTTCAGATGTTGTCAGTATTAATCGTGCCGGATTATCAGATGTTGTCAGTACTAATCGTGCTGACACGTGCCGGATTATCAGATGTTGTCAGTACTAATCGTGCTGACACGTGCCGGATTATCAGATGTTGTCAGTACTAATCGTGCTGACACGTGCCGGATTATCAGATGTTGTCAGTATTAATCGTGCTGACACGTGCCGGAATAACAGATATCATGAGTATTAATGGACCTGACAAATGCCGGATTATCAGATGTTATCGGTATTAATGGTGCTTACAGATGCTGGATTATCAGATGTTATCAGTATTAATGGTGTTGACAGGTGCCGGATTATCAGACTTCATCAGTATTAACCCCTTAACCCCCAAGGGTGGTTGGCACGTTAATGACGGGGCCAATTTTGACAATTCTTACCCCTGTCCCTTTAAGAGGTCATAACTCTGGAACGCTTCCATGGATCCCGCCGGTGATTCTGACATTGCTTTTTTCTCACGACATAGTGTACTTCGTAGGGATGTACTATTGAAGAGAAATAGCGCAATAGTGCATTATCCAGTGTAGGTATATCAATTTAAAAATAATACACTCACCAGATGGAGCTTGTAATAAGCATGGAGGATTCGCTGCTGCAGAAACCACAGATCCACGAGGGACCAACGTAGAAGATGCAGGAGAGGAGAAAAAGTGGTCAGACAATCCGCGCTGCAAATCACTTTGAACCCCCAAAGGGCTTCACAGAAGTTTATAACGTGCAGCCATCCAATTAAAGACATCATATTTTTTCCACAAAAATGATCTTTTCACCCCCAATTTTTATTTTCCCAAGAGTAACAGGACCCCAAAAGTTATTGTGCAATTCATCCTTAGTACGCTGATACCCCATATATGGGGGTAAACCACTATTTGGGCACATGGCAGAGCTCGGAAGGGAAGCAGTGCCATTTAACTTTTTTGGCTGGAATTGAGATCGGACGCCATGTCGCGTTTGGAAAGCCCCTGAAGTGCCAAAACAGTGGAAACCCCCCAATTCTAACTCCCACCCTAACCCTAGCCCTGACCCTAGCTCTGACCCTAGCCCTAATGGGAAAATGGAAATAAATACATTTTTTTTTTATTTTATTATTTTTGCCTAACTAAGGGGGTGATAAAGGGGGGGTTTGATTTACTATTTATGGCGGGTTTTAATTTTTGGCAGCTGTCATACGCTAAAAGACGCTTTTTATTGTAAAAATAGTTTATGCATCACCACATTTTGAGAGCTATAATTTTTCCTTATTTTGACCCACCGAGTCATGTGAGGTCATATTTTTTGTGGGACGAGTTGACGTTTTTATTGGTACCATTTTCGGGCACGTGACATTTTTTGGTCGCTTTTTACTCCGATTTTTGGGACGCAGTATGAATAAAAACCAGCTTTTCAGGAATTTCTTTTGGGGGGGGGGGGGTGCGTTTACACCGTTCCGCGTGCGGTAAAATTGATAAGGCGCTTTTATTCTTCGGGTCAGTATGATTACAGCGATACCTCTTTTATGTCTTTTTTTATGTTTTGGCGGTTTTATGCTATGAAAATTTTTTTTTATAAAAAATAATTATTTTTGCATTGCTTTATTCTGCGAGCTATAACTTTTTTATTTTTTCTCTGATGATGCTGTGTGGTGGCTCGTTTGGTGCGGGACAAGATGTCGTTTTCAGCGGTACCATGGATATTTATATGCGTCTTTTTGATCGCGCGTTATTGCACTTTTTGTTCGTCGGTATGATAATAAATCATTAATTTTTGCGTCGTTTTTTATTTTTTAAGGGGAACGCTAAAGGGGTTAACTAATGGGACAGTTTTATAGGGTGGGTCATTACGGACGCGGCGATAACAAATAGGTGTACTTTTATTGTTTTTCTGTTTCTTTATTTTCAAAAAATGAATTTATTAGGGAATAATTTTTTTTCTTATTTATTTAACGATTTTATTAAAATTATTTTTACACTTTTTGTTTTTTACTTTATTATAATGTCCCATGGGGGACATCACTGTCCTGTGACAGATCGCTGATCTGTCACATCACAGATCGCTGTGACAGATCAGCGATCTGTCACAGGCACTGCTGCAGGCTTCCTCATGCCTGCGCTCTGCGGGCAGTGAGGAAGCCAGCTCCCTGCAGGCCCCCGAAGGTCCCCGTCGCCATATTGGATCCGGGGACCTGCAGGAAAGGCGACCCCCGCAGCGGCGCTGCACATCGCGCTGCTGTGGGGGTCGCAGGGAAGCACGGAGGGAGCCCCCTCCCTGCCGATGCTTCCTTTAACCCCCGGTACACCGCGATCATGTTTGATCGCGGTGTCCCAGGGGTTAACGTGTCGGGGGCGGTCACACATTGTGCCGGGTGTCAGCTGTGATAATCAGCTGACACCCGGCCGCGATCAGCTGCGCTCCCCCTGTGAGCGCAGCTGATCGCATTAGACGTACTATTCCGTCCTTGGGACTTAGGTCCCAGGTCACATGGACGGAATAGTACGTCTAATGTAGGAAAGGGGTTGATGGACCTGACAGATACCGGATTATCAGATATTATCAGTATTAACATTAGTTTTTTTCATGTTTCACATAGAAGCTTATAGGGAAAAAAACACCAAAATTCGCACAGTTCAGCAGCGTCTTCAGCCTCCCAGCGATCGCAGATCGCATGAAATCACATCCACTTTTCTTGCACATATAGGCCGTAGCGTAAATGCTGTGTCTTCCGCTGATTTTTTTGGGGGGGCAGAAATTCTGCTACGTTTAACTGTGTGAATAAATGCTGGGCAGGGTGCAATAGTTGACTGCTTTGTCTCCCATCCTTATAGGACCCCTAGCATGGTCCGCTGAGCTTTGAATGATCTTTTAATAGGCTTGGATTCTGATAAATAGTTGTTGCAATAATCGCTGGAACCAAGTCCTAGTGGCAGGGCTACAACCCACCTCCCCATAAAATATAATGTACCCCCCATAAGAATATAATACAACCCACCTCCCCATAGAATATAATGTACCCCCCATAGAATATAGTACAGCCCACCTCCCCATAGAATATAATGTACCCCCCCATAGAATATAATACAACCCACCTCCCCATAGAATATAATGTACCCCCCATAGAATATAGTACAGCCCACCTCCCCATAGAATATAATGTACCCCCCCATAGAATATAATACAACTCACCTCCCCATAGAATATAATGTACCCCCATAGAATATAATACAACCCACCTCCCCATAGAATATAATGTACCCCCCATAGAATATAGTACAGCCCACCTCCCCATAGAATATAATGTACCCCCCATAGAATATAGTACAGCCAACCTCCCCATAGAATATAATGTAGCACCCCATAGAAAATAATGTACCCCCCATAGAATATAGTACAGCCCACCTCCCCATAGAATATAATGTAGCACCCCATAGAATATAGTACAGCCCACCTCCCCATAGAATATAATGTAGCACCCCATAGAATATAGTACAGCCCACCTCCCCATAGAATATAATGTACCCCCCATAGAATATAGTACAGCCCACCTCCCCATAGAATATAATGTAGCACCCCACAGAATATAATGTATCTCCCCCCCGGTGTGTATATGTACACGCCGGTCTCCTCATCACCACCGGTGAAGCCGCTGCTGGCACAGAGCTGACATCGTGCAGATGGCCCCGATCACATCAGACAGCGCCGCCCTTTGCTCTCCAATAGAATAGCGTCGTAGTGCGGTATGCGCGCATGCTACGACTCCGGCGACACGGTCCGCAGGAGGATTCTGACAGAAGGACACATGTCCGGTCATATTATAGATATATAGTCACGAGCGAACGGGTTGACACCCTTTAAACTGTTCCAGAAAATGAGTGCAATTTACACTTGTTTTGTTCTATACCTGTTACTTATCAAAAGGTGTGTGCAGTGCGGTGGCTGGGCGCAGGTAGGCGCACGTGGAGGGAGGGACCGCCGGAATAGGCAGCTGCTGGATCAGACTATATTGCAACATGGGCAGCTGCTGTCACCGTTGCGATCCCACCAGCCTCCGAAGCCCACTGGTCTACATCCAGACACCACCGCACACATCTCTATAAGCAGACCTCAGCGCTATTTATGTCCCAGTAATGCCCAACCACTATAAATTATGAAGATTTTTTAAAATGCCACCAGAGTGATCTTCTGACAAACTGAACATCCCTGTTGTCAAAATGTCCCGCCCCTGCTGTGTATTTTGGAGAAACTAGGTGACACGTTTGTGTTTCCTGCAGCTCATTTGCATATATGGATGAGCAAGCGCTGTGATTGGCTGCTGTAGAATCCTAGTATGTTTCAGTTGGAAGAGAGGTCAAAGGCCATCGTGTCTGTCCGCCTGCTGCTCAATGCAGCAATGGCAGGATTCACTAAACCCTCTCAGACAGATGTCTGTCCAGCCTCTGGGTGAACAGTCCCACCGAAGGAGAACTCGTCACCTCCTCTGGTGGCCGCCTGTTCCACTCATTGCTCACCCTCACTGTCAAAAAGTTTTTTTCTAATGTGTATCTTTTCCCTTTCATCCCATTGCTTCTCGTGCTTCCATGTGCAAATGAGAATAAGGATGATCCCTCTACATTGGGGCAACCCTTCAGATATTGGTGTCCTCCATCTTATAGAAGGGAACGCCTTTCCGACAGAACAGGCTGACTGAACGTGACGGCCGTCGCCATGATCCCTATGACCGGCGCATACACACTGCTATGTTGCTGATGTTGTAGCACATTACTTCAATGAAATATTAATGGTGCTGACACGTGCCGGATTATCAGACGTTGTCAGTATTAATCGCGGTGACAGGTGCCGGATTATCAGATGTTGTAAGTATTAATCGTGCTGACACGTGCCGGATTATCAGATATCATGAGTATTAATGGACCTGAAACATGTGCCAGATTATCAGATGTTATCGGTATTAATGGTGCTTACAGATGCTGGATTATCAGATGTTATCAGTATTAATGGTGTTGACAGGTGCCGGATTATCAGACTTCATCAGTATTAATGGTGCTGACACGTGCCGGATTATCAGATGTTGTCAGTATTAATCGTGCTGACAGGTGCCGGATTATCAGATGTTGTCAGTATTAATCGTGCCGGATTATCAGATGTTGTCAGTATTAATCGTGCTGACACGTGCCGGATTATCAGATGTTGTCAGTATTAATCGTGCTGACAGGTGCCGGATTATCAGATATCATGAGTATTAATGGACCTGACAAATGCCGGATTATCAGATGTTGTCAGTATTAATCGTGGTGACAGGTGCCGGATTATCAGATGTTGTCAGTATTAATCGTGCCTACACGTGCCGGATTATCAGATGTTGTCAGTATTAATCGTGCTGACACGTGCCGGATTATCAGATATCATGAGTATTAATGGACCTGACAAATGCCAGATTATCAGATGTTATCGGTATTAATGGTGCTTACAGATGCTGGATTATCAGATGTTATCAGTATTAATGGTGTTGACAGGTGCCGGATTATCAGACTTCATCAGTATTAATGGTGCTGACACGTGCCGGATTATCAGATGTTGTCAGTATTAATCGTGCTGACAGGTGCGGGATTATCAGATGTTGTCAGTATTAATCGTGCCGGATTATCAGATGTTGTCAGTACTAATCGTGCTGACACGTGCCGGATTATCAGATGTTGTCAGTACTAATCGTGCTGACACGTGCCGGATTATCAGATGTTGTCAGTATTAATCGTGCTGACACGTGCCGGAATAACAGATATCATGAGTATTAATGAGCCTGACAAATGCCAGATTATCAGATGTTATCGGTATTAATGGTGCTTACAGATGCTGGATTATCAGATGTTATCAGTATTAATGGTGTTGACAGGTGCCGGATTATCAGACTTCATCAGTATTAATGGTGCTGACACGTGCCGGATTATCAGATGTTGTCAGTATTAATCGTGCTGACACGTGCCGGATTATCAGATATCATGAGTATTAATGGACCTGAAACATGTGCCAGATTATCAGATGTTATCGGTATTAATGGTGCTTACAGATGCTGGATTATCAGATGTTATCAGTATTAATGGTGTTGACAGGTGCCGGATTATCAGACTTCATCAGTATTAATGGTGCTGACACGTGCCGGATTATCAGATGTTGTCAGTATTAATCGTGCTGACAGGTGCCGGATTATCAGATGTTGTCAGTATTAATCGTGCCGGATTATCAGATGTTGTCAGTATTAATCGTGCTGACACGTGCCGGATTATCAGATGTTGTCAGTATTAATCGTGCTGACAGGTGCCGGATTATCAGATATCATGAGTATTAATGGACCTGACAAATGCCGGATTATCAGATGTTGTCAGTATTAATCGTGGTGACAGGTGCCGGATTATCAGATGTTGTCAGTATTAATCGTGCCTACACGTGCCGGATTATCAGATGTTGTCAGTATTAATCGTGCTGACACGTGCCGGATTATCAGATATCATGAGTATTAATGGACCTGACAAATGCCAGATTATCAGATGTTATCGGTATTAATGGTGCTTACAGATGCTGGATTATCAGATGTTATCAGTATTAATGGTGTTGACAGGCGCCGGATTATCAGACTTCATCAGTATTAATGGTGCTGACACGTGCCGGATTATCAGATGTTGTCAGTATTAATCGTGCTGACAGGTGCGGGATTATCAGATGTTGTCAGTATTAATCGTGCCGGATTATCAGATGTTGTCAGTACTAATCGTGCTGACACGTGCCGGATTATCAGATGTTGTCAGTACTAATCGTGCTGACACGTGCCGGATTATCAGATGTTGTCAGTATTAATCATGCTGACACGTGCCGGAATAACAGATATCATGAGTATTAATGAGCCTGACAAATGCCAGATTATCAGATGTTATCGTTATTAATGGTGCTTACAGATGCTGGATTATCAGATGTTATCAGTATTAATGGTGTTGACAGGTGCCGGATTATCAGACTTGATCAGTATTAATGGTGCTGACACGTGCCGGATTATCAGATGTTGTCAGTATTAATCGTGCTGACACGTGCCGGATTATCAGATGTTGTCAGTATTAATCGTGCTGACAGGTGCCGGATTATCAGATATCATGAGTATTAATGGACCTGACAAATGCCGGATTATCAGATGTTATCGGTATTAATGGTGCTTACAGATGCTGGATTATCAGATGTTATCAGTATTAATGGTGTTGACAGGTGCCGGATTATCAGACTTCATCAGTATTAACCCCTTAACCCCCAAGGGTGGTTGGCACGTTAATGACCGGGCCAATTTTGACAATTCTTACCACTGTCCCTTTAAGAGGTCATAACTCTGGAACGCTTCCATGGATCCCGCCGGTGATTCTGACATTGCTTTTTTCTCACGACATAGTGTACTTCGTAGGGATATACTATTGAAGAGAAATAGCGCAATAGTGCATTATCCAGTGTAGGTATATCAATTTAAAAATAATACACTCACCAGATGGAGCTTGTAATAAGCATGGAGGATTCGCTGCTGCAGAAACCACAGATCCACGAGGGACCAACGTAGAAGATGCAGGAGAGGAGAAAAAGTGGTCAGACAATCCGCGCTGCAAATCACTTTGAACCCCCAAAGGGCTTCACAGAAGTTTATAACGTGCAGCCATCCAATTGAAGACATCATATTTTTTCCACAAAAATGATCTTTTCACCCCCAATTTTTATTTTCCCAAGAGTAACAGGACCCCAAAAGTTATTGTGCAATTCATCCTGAGTACGCTGATACCCCATATATGGGGGTAAACCACTATTTGGGCACATGGCAGAGCTCGGAAGGGAAGCAGCGCCATTTAACTTTTTTGGCTGGAATTGAGATCGGACGCCATGTCGCGTTTGGAAAGCCCCTGAAGTGCCAAAACAGTGGAAACCCCCCAATTCTAACTCCCACCGTAACCCTAGCCCTGACCCTAGCTCTGACCCTAGCCCTAATGGGAAAATGGAAATAAATACATTTTTTTTTTATTTTATTATTTTTGCCTAACTAAGGGGGTGATAAAGGGGGGGTTTGATTTACTATTTATGGCGGGTTTTAATTTGTGGCAGCTGTCATACGCTAAAAGACGCTTTTTATTGTAAAAATAGTTTATGCATCACCACATTTTGAGAGCTATAATTTTTCCTTATTTTGACCCACCGAGTCATGTGAGGTCATATTTTTTGCGGGACGAGTTGACGTTTTTATTGGTACCATTTTCGGGCACGTGACATTTTTTGGTCGCTTTTTACTCCGATTTTTGGGACGCAGTATGAACAAAAACCAGCTTTTCAGGAATTTCTTTTGGGGGGGGTGCGTTTACACCGTTCCGCGTGCGGTAAAATTGATAAGGCGCTTTTATTCTTCGGGTCAGTATGATTACAGCGATACCTCTTTTATGTCTTTTTTTATGTTTTGGCGGTTTTATGCTATGAAAATTTTTTTTTATAAAAAATAATTATTTTTGCATCGCTTTATTCTGCGAGCTATAACTTTTTTATTTTTTCTCTGATGATGCTGTGTGGTGGCTCGTTTGTTGCGGGACAAGATGTCGTTTTCAGCGGTACCATGGATATTTATATGCGTCTTTTTGATCGCGCGTTATTGCACTTTTTGTTCGTCGGTATGATAATAAATCATTAATTTTTGCGTCGTTTTTTATTTTTTAAGGGGAACGCTAAAGGGGTTAACTAATGGGACAGTTTTATAGGGTGGGTCATTACGGACCCGGCGATAACAAATAGGTGTACTTTTATTGTTTTTCTGTTTCTTTATTTTTAAAAAATTAATTTATTAGGGAATAATTTTTTTTCTTATTTATTTAACGATTTTATTAAAATTATTTTTACACTTTTTGCTTTTTACTTTATTATAATGTCCCATGGGGGACATCACTGTCCTGTGACAGATCGCTGATCTGTCACATCACAGATCGCTGTGACAGATCAGCGATCTGTCACAGGCACAGCTGCAGGCTTCCTCATGCCTGCGCTCTGCGGGCAGTGAGGAAGCCAGCTCCCTGCAGGCCCCCGAAGGTCCCCGTCGCCATATTGGATCCGGGGACCTGCAGGAAAGGCGACCCCCGCAGCGGCGCTGCACATCGCGCTGCTGTGGGGGTCGCAGGGAAGCACGGAGGGAGCCCCCTCCCTGCCGATGCTTCCTTTAACCCCCGGTACACCGCAATCATGTTTGATCGCGGTGTCCCAGGGGTTAACGTGTCGGGGGCGGTCACACATTGTGCCGGGTGTCAGCTGTGATAATCAGCTGACACCCGGCCGCGATCAGCTGCGCTCCCCCCGTGAGCGCAGCTGATCGCATTAGACGTACTATTCCGTCCTTGGGACTTAGGTCCCAGGTCACATGGACGGAATAGTACGTCTAATGTAGGAAAGGGGTTGATGGACCTGACAGATACCGGATTATCAGATATTATCAGTATTAACATTAGTTTTTTTCATGTTTCACATAGAAGCTTATAGGGAAAAAAACACCAAAATTCGCACAGTTCAGCAGCGTCTTCAGCCTCCCAGCGATCGCAGATCGCATGAAATCACATCCACTTTTCTTGCACATATAGGCCGTAGCGTAAATGCTGTGTCTTCCGCTGATTTTTTTGGGGGGGCAGAAATTCTGCTAAGTTTAACTGTGTGAATAAATGCTGGGCAGGGTGCAATAGTTGACTGCTTTGTCTCCCATCCTTATAGGACCCCTAGCATGGTCCGCTGAGCTTTGAATGATCTTTTAATAGGCTTGGATTCTGATAAATAGTTGTTGCAATAATCGCTGGAACCAAGTCCTAGTGGCAGGGCTACAACCCACCTCCCCATAAAATATAATGTACCCCCATAAGAATATAATACAACCCACCTCCCCATAGAATATAATGTACCCCCCATAGAATATAGTACAGCCCACCTCCCCATAGAATATAATGTACCCCCCCATAGAATATAATACAACCCACCTCCCCATAGAATATAATGTACCCCCCATAGAATATAGTACAGCCCACCTCCCCATAGAATATAATGTACCCCCCCATAGAATATAATACAACCCACCTCCCCATAGAATATAATGTACCCCCCATAGAATATAATACAACCCACCTCCCCATAGAATATAATGTACCCCTCATAGAATATAGTACAGCCCACCTCCCCATAGAATATAATGTACCCCCCATAGAATATAGTACAGCCCACCTCCCCATAGAATATAATGTAGCACCCCATAGAAAATAATGTACCCCCCATAGAATATAGTACAGCCCACCTCCCCATAGAATATAATGTAGCACCCCATAGAATATAGTACAGCCCACCTCCCCATAGAATATAATGTACCCCCCATAGAATATAGTACAGCCCACCTCCCCATAGAATATAATGTATCTCCCCCCCGGTGTGTATATGTACACGCCGGTCTCCTCATCACCACCGGTGAAGCCGCTGCTGGCACAGAGCTGACATCGTGCAGATGGCCCCGATCACATCAGACAGCGCCGCCCTTTGCTCTCCAATAGAATAGCGTCGTAGTGCGGTATGCGCGCATGCTACGACTCCGGCGACACGGTCCGCAGGAGGATTCTGACAGATGGACACATGTCCGGTCATATTATAGATATATAGTCACGAGCGAACGGGTTGACACCCTTTAAACTGTTCCAGAAAATGAGTGCAATTTACACTTGTTTTGTTCTATACCTGTTACTTATCAAAAGGTGTGTGCAGTGCGGTGGCTGGGCGCAGGCAGGCGCACGTGGAGGGAGGGACCGCCGGAATAGGCAGCTGCTGGATCAGACTATATTGCAACATGGGCAGCTGCTGTCACCGTCGCGATCCCACCAGCCTCCGAAGCCCACTGGTCTACATCCAGACACCACCGCACACATCTCTATAAGCAGACCTCAGCGCTATTTATGTCCCAGTAATGCCCAACCACTATAAATTATGAAGATTTTTTAAAATGCCACCAGAGTGATCTTCTGACAAACTGAACATCCCTGTTGTCAAAATGTCCCGCCCCTGCTGTGTATTTTGGAGAAACTAGGTGACACGTTTGTGTTTCCTGCAGCTCATTTGCATATATGGATGAGCAAGCGCTGTGATTGGCTGCTGTAGAATCCTAGTATGTTTCAGTTGGAAGAGAGGTCAAAGGCCATCGTGTCTGTCCGCCTGCTGCTCAATGCAGCAATGGCAGGATTCACTAAACCCTCTCAGACAGATGTCTGTCCAGCCTCTGGGTGAACAGTCCCACCGAAGGAGAACTCGTCACCTCCTCTGGTGGCCGCCTGTTCCACTCATTGCTCACCCTCACTGTCAAAAAGTTTTTTTCTAATGTGTATCTTTTCCCTTTCATCCCATTGCTTCTCGTGCTTCCATGTGCAAATGAGAATAAGGATGATCCCTCTACATTGGGGCAACCCTTCAGATATTGGTGTCCTCCATCTTATAGAAGGGAACGCCTTTCCGACAGAACAGGCTGACTGAACGTGACGGCCGTCGCCATGATCCCTATGGCCGGCGCATACACACTGCTATGTTGCTGATGTTGTAGCACATTACTTCAATGAAATATTAATGGTGCTGACACGTGCCGGATTATCAGACGTTGTCAGTATTAATCGCGGTGACAGGTGCCGGATTATCAGATGTTGTAAGTATTAATCGTGCTGACACGTGCCGGATTATCAGATGTTGTCAGTATTAATCGTGCTGACACGTGCCGGATTATCAGATATCATGAGTATTAATGGACCTGAAACATGTGCCAGATTATCAGATGTTATCGGTATTAATGGTGCTTACAGATGCTGGATTATCAGATGTTATCAGTATTAATGGTGTTGACAGGTGCCGGATTATCAGACTTCATCAGTATTAATGGTGCTGACACGTGCCGGATTATCAGATGTTGTCAGTATTAATCGTGCTGACAGGTGCCGGATTATCAGATGTTGTCAGTATTAATCGTGCCGGATTATCAGATGTTGTCAGTATTAATCGTGCTGACACGTGCCGGATTATCAGATGTTGTCAGTATTAATCGTGCTGACAGGTGCCGGATTATCAGATATCATGAGTATTAATGGACCTGACAAATGCCGGATTATCAGATGTTGTCAGTATTAATCGTGGTGACAGGTGCCGGATTATCAGATGTTGTCAGTATTAATCGTGCCTACACGTGCCGGATTATCAGATGTTGTCAGTATTAATCGTGCTGACACGTGCCGGATTATCAGATATCATGAGTATTAATGGACCTGACAAATGCCAGATTATCAGATGTTATCGGTATTAATGGTGCTTACAGATGCTGGATTATCAGATGTTATCAGTATTAATGGTGTTGACAGGTGCCGGATTATCAGACTTCATCAGTATTAATGGTGCTGACACGTGCCGGATTATCAGATGTTGTCAGTATTAATCGTGCTGACAGGTGCGGGATTATCAGATGTTGTCAGTATTAATCGTGCCGGATTATCAGATGTTGTCAGTACTAATCGTGCTGACACGTGCCGGATTATCAGATGTTGTCAGTACTAATCGTGCTGACACGTGCCGGATTATCAGATGTTGTCAGTATTAATCGTGCTGACACGTGCCGGAATAACAGATATCATGAGTATTAATGAGCCTGACAAATGCCAGATTATCAGATGTTATCGGTATTAATGGTGCTTACAGATGCTGGATTATCAGATGTTATCAGTATTAATGGTGTTGACAGGTGCCGGATTATCAGACTTTATCAGTATTAATGGTGCTGACACGTGCCGGATTATCAGATGTTGTCAGTATTAATCGTGCTGACACGTGCCGGATTATCAGATATCATGAGTATTAATGGACCTGAAACATGTGCCAGATTATCAGATGTTATCGGTATTAATGGTGCTTACAGATGCTGGATTATCAGATGTTATCAGTATTAATGGTGTTGACAGGTGCCGGATTATCAGACTTCATCAGTACTAATGGTGCTGACACGTGCCGGATTATCAGATGTTGTCAGTATTAATCGTGCTGACAGGTGCCGGATTATCAGATGTTGTCAGTATTAATCGTGCCGGATTATCAGATGTTGTCAGTATTAATCGTGCTGACACGTGCCGGATTATCAGATGTTGTCAGTATTAATCGTGCTGACAGGTGCCGGATTATCAGATATCATGAGTATTAATGGACCAGACAAATGCCGGATTATCAGATGTTGTCAGTATTAATCGTGGTGACAGGTGCCGGATTATCAGATGTTGTCAGTATTAATCGTGCCTACACGTGCCGGATTATCAGATGTTGTCAGTATTAATCGTGCTGACACGTGCCGGATTATCAGATATCATGAGTATTAATGGACCTGACAAATGCCAGATTATCAGATGTTATCGGTATTAATGGTGCTTACAGATGCTGGATTATCAGATGTTATCAGTATTAATGGTGTTGACAGGTGCCGGATTATCAGACTTCATCAGTATTAATGGTGCTGACACGTGCCGGATTATCAGATGTTGTCAGTATTAATCGTGCTGACAGGTGCGGGATTATCAGATGTTGTCAGTATTAATCGTGCCGGATTATCAGATGTTGTCAGTACTAATCGTGCTGACACGTGCCGGATTATCAGATGTTGTCAGTACTAATCGTGCTGACACGTGCCGGATTATCAGATGTCAGTATTAATCGTGCTGACACGTGCCGGAATAACAGATATCATGAGTATTAATGAGCCTGACAAATGCCAGATTATCAGATGTTATCGGTATTAATGGTGCTTACAGATGCTGGATTATCAGATGTTATCAGTATTAATGGTGTTGACAGGTGCCGGATTATCAGACTTGATCAGTATTAATGGTGCTGACACGTGCCGGATTATCAGATGTTGTCAGTATTAATCGTGCTGACACGTGCCGGATTATCAGATGTTGTCAGTATTAATCGTGCTGACAGGTGCCGGATTATCAGATATCATGAGTATTAATGGACCTGACAAATGCCGGATTATCAGATGTTATCGGTATTAATGGTGCTTACAGATGCTGGATTATCAGATGTTATCAGTATTAATGGTGTTGACAGGTGCCGGATTATCAGACTTCATCAGTATTAACCCCTTAACCCCCAAGGGTGGTTGGCACGTTAATGACCGGGCCAATTTTGACAATTCTTACCACTGTCCCTTTAAGAGGTCATAACTCTGGAACGCTTCCATGGATCCCGCCGGTGATTCTGACATTGCTTTTTTCTCACGACATAGTGTACTTCGTAGGGATGTACTATTGAAGAGAAATAGCGCAATAGTGCATTATCCAGTGTAGGTATATCAATTTAAAAATAATACACTCACCAGATGGAGCTTGTAATAAGCATGGAGGATTCGCTGCTGCAGAAACCACAGATCCACGAGGGACCAACGTAGAAGATGCAGGAGAGGAGAAAAAGTGGTCAGACAATCCGCGCTGCAAATCACTTTGAACCCCCAAAGGGCTTCACAGAAGTTTATAACGTGCAGCCATCCAATTGAAGACATCATATTTTTTCCACAAAAATGATCTTTTCACCCCCAATTTTTATTTTCCCAAGAGTAACAGGACCCCAAAAGTTATTGTGCAATTCATCCTGAGTACGCTGATACCCCATATATGGGGGTAAACCACTATTTGGGCACATGGCAGAGCTCGGAAGGGAAGCAGCGCCATTTAACTTTTTTGGCTGGAATTGAGATCGGACGCCATGTCGCGTTTGGAAAGCCCCTGAAGTGCCAAAACAGTGGAAACCCCCCAATTCTAACTCCCACCCTAACCCTAGCCCTGACCCTAGCTCTGACCCTAGCCCTAATGGGAAAATGGAAATAAATACATTTTTTTTTTATTTTATTATTTTTGCCTAACTAAGGGGGTGATAAAGGGGGGGTTTGATTTACTATTTATGGCGGGTTTTAATTTTTGGCAGCTGTCATACGCTAAAAGACGCTTTTTATTGTAAAAATAGTTTATGCATCACCACATTTTTGAGAGCTATAATTTTTCCTTATTTTGACCCACCGAGTCATGTGAGGTCATATTTTTTGCGGGACGAGTTGACGTTTTTATTGGTACCATTTTCGGGCACGTGACATTTTTTGGTCGCTTTTTACTCCGATTTTTGGGACGCAGTATGAACAAAAACCAGCTTTTCAGGAATTTCTTTTGGGGGGGGTGCGTTTACACCGTTCCGCGTGCGGTAAAATTGATAAGGCGCTTTTATTCTTCGGGTCAGTATGATTACAGCGATACCTCTTTTATGTCTTTTTTTATGTTTTGGCGGTTTTATGCTATGAAAATTTTTTTTTATAAAAAATAATTATTTTTGCATCGCTTTATTCTGCGAGCTATAACTTTTTTATTTTTTCTCTGATGATGCTGTGTGGTGGCTCGTTTGTTGCGGGACAAGATGTCGTTTTCAGCGGTACCATGGATATTTATATGCGTCTTTTTGATCGCGCGTTATTGCACTTTTTGTTCGTCGGTATGATAATAAATCATTAATTTTTGCGTCGTTTTTTATTTTTTAAGGGGAACGCTAAAGGGGTTAACTAATGGGACAGTTTTATAGGGTGGGTCATTACGGACCCGGCGATAACAAATAGGTGTACTTTTATTGTTTTTCTGTTTCTTTATTTTCAAAAAATGAATTTATTAGGGAATAATTTTTTTTCTTATTTATTTAACGATTTTATTAAAATTATTTTTACACTTTTTGTTTTTTACTTTATTATAATGTCCCATGGGGGACATCACTGTCCTGTGACAGATCGCTGATCTGTCACATCACAGATCGCTGTGACAGATCAGCGATCTGTCACAGGCACAGCTGCAGGCTTCCTCATGCCTGCGCTCTGCGGGCAGTGAGGAAGCCAGCTCCCTGCAGGCCCCCGAAGGTCCCCGTCGCCATATTGGATCCGGGGACCTGCAGGAAAGGCGACCCCCGCAGCGGCGCTGCACATCGCGCTGCTGTGGGGGTCGCAGGGAAGCACGGAGGGAGCCCCCTCACTGCCGATGCTTCCTTTAACCCCCGGTACACCGCAATCATGTTTGATCGCGGTGTCCCAGGGGTTAACGTGTCGGGGGCGGTCACACATTGTGCCGGGTGTCAGCTGTGATAATCAGCTGACACCCGGCCGCGATCAGCTGCGCTCCCCCCGTGAGCGCAGCTGATCGCATTAGACGTACTATTCCGTCCTTGGGACTTAGGTCCCAGGTCACATGGACGGAATAGTACGTCTAATGTAGGAAAGGGGTTGATGGACCTGACAGATACCGGATTATCAGATATTATCAGTATTAACATTAGTTTTTTTCATGTTTCACATAGAAGCTTATAGGGAAAAAAACACCAAAATTCGCACAGTTCAGCAGCGTCTTCAGCCTCCCAGCGATCGCAGATCGCATGAAATCACATCCACTTTTCTTGCACATATAGGCCGTAGCGTAAATGCTGTGTCTTCCGCTGATTTTTTTTGGGGGGCAGAAATTCTGCTACGTTTAACTGTGTGAATAAATGCTGGGCAGGGTGCAATAGTTGACTGCTTTGTCTCCCATCCTTATAGGACCCCTAGCATGGTCCGCTGAGCTTTGAATGATCTTTTAATAGGCTTGGATTCTGATAAATAGTTGTTGCAATAATCGCTGGAACCAAGTCCTAGTGGCAGGGCTACAACCCACCTCCCCATAAAATATAATGTACCCCCCATAAGAATATAATACAACCCACCTCCCCATAGAATATAATGTACCCCCCATAGAATATAGTACAGCCCACCTCCCCATAGAATATAATGTACCCCCCCATAGAATATAGTACAGCCCACCTCCCCATAGAATATAATGTACCCCCCCATAGAATATAATACAACCCACCTCCCCATAGAATATAATGTACCCCCCATAGAATATAATACAACCCACCTCCCCATAGAATATAATGTACCCCTCATAGAATATAGTACAGCCCACCTCCCCATAGAATATAATGTACCCCCCATAGAATATAGTACAGCCCACCTCCCCATAGAATATAATGTAGCACCCCATAGAAAATAATGTACCCCCCATAGAATATAGTACAGCCCACCTCCCCATAGAATATAATGTAGCACCCCATAGAATATAGTACAGCCCACCTCCCCATAGAATATAATGTACCCCCCATAGAATATAGTACAGCCCACCTCCCCATAGAATATAATGTATCTCCCCCCCGGTGTGTATATGTACACGCCGGTCTCCTCATCACCACCGGTGAAGCCGCTGCTGGCACAGAGCTGACATCGTGCAGATGGCCCCGATCACATCAGACAGCGCCGCCCTTTGCTCTCCAATAGAATAGCGTCGTAGTGCGGTATGCGCGCATGCTACGACTCCGGCGACACGGTCCGCAGGAGGATTCTGACAGAAGGACACATGTCCGGTCATATTATAGATATATAGTCACGAGGGAACGGGTTGACACCCTTTAAACTGTTCCAGAAAATGAGTGAAATTTACACTTGTTTTGTTCTATACCTGTTACTTATCAAAAGGTGTGTGCAGTGCAGTGGCTGGGCGCAGGCAGGCGCACGTGGAGGGAGGGACCGCCGGAATAGGCAGCTGCTGGATCAGACTATATTGCAACATGGGCAGCTGCTGTCACCGTCGCGATCCCACCAGCCTCCGAAGCCCACTGGTCTACATCCAGACACCACCGCACACATCTCTATAAGCAGACCTCAGCGCTATTTATGTCCCAGTAATGGCCAACCACTATAAATTATGGAGATTTTTTAAAATGCCACCAGAGTGATCTTCTGACAAACTGAACATCCCTGTTGTCAAAATGTCCCGCCCCTGCTGTGTATTCTGGAGAAACTAGGTGACACGTTTGTGTTTCCTGCAGCTCATTTGCATATATGGATGAGCAAGCGCTGTGATTGGCTGCTGTAGAATCCTAGTATGTTTCAGTTGGAAGAGAGGTCAAAGGCCATCGTGTCTGTCCGCCTGCTGCTCAATGCAGCAATGGCAGGATTCACTAAACCCTCTCAGACAGATGTCTGTCCAGCCTCTGGGTGAACAGTCCCACCGAAGGAGAACTCGTCACCTCCTCTGGTGGCCGCCTGTTCCACTCATTGCTCACCCTCACTGTCAAAAAGTTTTTTTCTAATGTGTATCTTTTCCCTTTCATCCCATTGCTTCTCGTGCTTCCATGTGCAAATGAGAATAAGGATGATCCCTCTACATTGGGGCAACCCTTCAGATATTGGTGTCCTCCATCTTATAGAAGGGAACGCCTTTCCGACAGAACAGGCTGACTGAACGTGACGGCCGTCGCCATGATCCCTATGGCCGGCGCATACACACTGCTATGTTGCTGATGTTGTAGCACATTACTTCAATGAAATATTAATGGTGCTGACACGTGCCGGATTATCAGACGTTGTCAGTATTAATCGTGCTGACACGTGCCGGATTATCAGATGTTGTCAGTATTAATCGTGCTGACACGTGCCGGATTATCAGATATCATGAGTATTAATGGACCTGAAACATGTGCCAGATTATCAGATGTTATCGGTATTAATGGTGCTTACAGATGCTGGATTATCAGATGTTATCAGTATTAATGGTGTTGACAGGTGCCGGATTATCAGACTTCATCAGTATTAATGGTGCTAACACGTGCCGGATTATCAGATGTTGTCAGTATTAATCGTGCTGACAGGTGCCGGATTATCAGATGTTGTCAGTATTAATCGTGCCGGATTATCAGATGTTGTCAGTATTAATCGTGCTGACACGTGCCGGATTATCAGATGTTGTCAGTATTAATCGTGCTGACAGGTGCCGGATTATCAGATATCATGAGTATTAATGGACCTGACAAATGCCGGATTATCAGATGTTGTCAGTATTAATCGTGGTGACAGGTGCCGGATTATCAGATGTTGTCAGTATTAATCGTGCCTACACGTGCCGGATTATCAGATGTTGTCAGTATTAATCATGCTGACACGTGCCGGATTATCAGATATCATGAGTATTAATGGACCTGACAAATGCCAGATTATCAGATGTTATCGGTATTAATGGTGCTTACAGATGCTGGATTATCAGATGTTATCAGTATTAATGGTGTTGACAGGTGCCGGATTATCAGACTTCATCAGTATTAATGGTGCTGACACGTGCCGGATTATCAGATGTTGTCAGTATTAATCGTGCTGACAGGTGCGGGATTATCAGATGTTGTCAGGATTAATCGTGCCGGATTATCAGATGTTGTCAGTACTAATCGTGCTGACACGTGCCGGATTATCAGATGTTGTCAGTACTAATCGTGCTGACACGTGCCGGATTATCAGATGTTGTCAGTATTAATGGTGCTGACACGTGCCGGAATAACAGATATCATGAGTATTAATGAGCCTGACAAATGCCAGATTATCAGATGTTATCGGTATTAATGGTGCTTACAGATGCTGGATTATCAGATGTTATCAGTATTAATGGTGTTGACAGGTGCCGGATTATCAGACTTCATCAGTATTAATGGTGCTGACACGTGCCGGATTATCAGATGTTGTCAGTATTAATCGTGCTGACACGTGCCGGATTATCAGATGTTGTCAGTATTAATCGTGCTGACAGGTGCCGGATTATCAGATATCATGAGTATTAATGGACCTGACAAATGCCCGATTTTCAGATGTTATCGGTATTAATGGTGCTTACAGATGCTGGATTATCAGATGTTATCAGTATTAATGGTGTTGACAGGTGCCGGATTATCAGACTTCATCAGTATTAACCCCTTAACCCCCAAGGGTGGTTGGCACGTTAATGACCGGGCCAATTTTGACAATTCTTACCACTGTCCCTTTAAGAGGTCATAACTCTGGAACGCTTCCATGGATCCCGCCGGTGATTCTGACATTGCTTTTTTCTCACGACATAGTGTACTTCGTAGGGATGTACTATTGAAGAGAAATAGCGCAATAGTGCATTATCCAGTGTAGGTATATCAATTTAAAAATAATACACTCACCAGATGGAGCTTGTAATAAGCATGGAGGATTCGCTGCTGCAGAAACCACAGATCCACGAGGGACCAACGTAGAAGATGCAGGATAGGAGAAAAAGTGGTCAGACAATCCGCGCTGCAAATCACTTTGAACCCCCAAAGGGCTTCACAGAAGTTTATAACGTGCAGCCATCCAATTAAAGACATCATATTTTTTCCACAAAAATGATCTTTTCACCCCCAATTTTTATTTTCCCAAGAGTAACAGGACCCCAAAAGTTATTGTGCAATTCATCCTGAGTACGCTGATACCCCATATATGGGGGTTAAACCACTATTTGGGCACATGGCAGAGCTCGGAAGGGAAGCAGCGCCATTTAACTTTTTTGGCTGGAATTGAGATCGGACGCCATGTCGCGTTTGGAAAGCCCCTGAAGTGCCAAAACAGTGGAAACCCCCCAATTCTAACTCCCTCCCTAACCCTAGCCCTGACCCTAGCTCTGACCCTAGCCCTAATGGGAAAATGGAAATAAATACATTTTTTTTTAATTTTATTATTTTTGCCTAACTAAGGGGGTGATAAAGGGGGGGTTTGATTTACTATTTATGGCGGGTTTTAATTTTTGGCAGCTGTCATACGCTAAAAGACCCTTTTTATTGTAAAAATAGTTTATGCATCACCACATTTTGAGAGCTATAATTTTTCCTTATTTTGACCCACCGAGTCATGTGAGGTCATATTTTTTGCGGGACGAGTTGACGTTTTTATTGGTACCATTTTCGGGCACGTGACATTTTTTGGTCGCTTTTTACTCCGATTTTTGGGACGCAGTATGAACAAAAACCAGCTTTTCAGGAATTTCTTTTGTGGGGGGGTGCGTTTACACCGTTCCGCGTGCGGTAAAATTGATAAGGCGCTTTTATTCTTCGGGTCAGTATGATTACAGCGATACATCTTTTATGTCTTTTTTTATGTTTTGGCGGTTTTATGCTATGAAAATTTTTTTTTATAAAAAATAATTATTTTTGCATCGCTTTATTCTGCGAGCTATAACTTTTTTATTTTTTCTCTGATGATGCTGTGTGGTGGCTCGTTTGTTGCGGGACAAGATGTCGTTTTCAGCGGTACCATGGATATTTATATGCGTCTTTTTGATCGCGCGTTATTGCACTTTTTGTTCGTCGGTATGATAATAAATCATTAATTTTTGCGTCGTTTTTTATTTTTTAAGGGGAACGCTAAAGGGGTTAACTAATGGGACAGTTTTATAGGGTGGGTCATTACGGACGCGGCGATAACAAATAGGTGTACTTTTATTGTTTTTCTGTTTCTTTATTTTCAAAAAATGAATTTATTAGGGAATAATTTTTTTTCTTATTTATTTAACGATTTTATTAAAATTATTTTTACACTTTTTGTTTTTTACTTTATTATAATGTCCCATGGGGGACATCACTGTCCTGTGACAGATCGCTGATCTGTCACATCACAGATCGCTGTGACAGATCAGCGATCTGTCACAGGCACTGCTGCAGGCTTCCTCATGCCTGCGCTCTGCGGGCAGTGAGGAAGCCAGCTCCCTGCAGGCCCCCGAAGGTCCCCGTCGCCATATTGGATCCGGGAACCTGCAGGAAAGGCGACCCCCGCAGCGGCGCTGCACATCGCGCTGCTGTGGGGGTCGCAGGGAAGCACGGAGGGAGCCCCCTCCCTGCCGATGCTTCCTTTAACCCCCGGTACACCGCGATCATGTTTGATCGCGGTGTGCCAGGGGTTAACGTGTCGGGGGCGGTCACACATTGTGCCGGGTGTCAGCTGTGATAATCAGCTGACACCCGGCCGCGATCAGCTGCGCTCCCCCCGTGAGCGCAGCTGATCGCATTAGACGTACTATTCCGTCCTTGGGACTTAGGTCCCAGGTCACATGGACGGAATAGTACGTCTAATGTAGGAAAAGGGTTGATGGACCTGACAGATACCGGATTATCAGATATTATCAGTATTAACATTAGTTTTTTTCATGTTTCACATAGAAGCTTATAGGGAAAAAAACACCAAAATTCGCACAGTTCAGCAGCGTCTTCAGCCTCCCAGCGATCGCAGATCGCATGAAATCACATCCACTTTTCTTGCACATATAGGCCGTAGCGTAAATGCTGTGTCTTCCGCTGATTTTTTTGGGGGGGCAGAAATTCTGCTACGTTTAACTGTGTGAATAAATGCTGGGCAGGGTGCAATAGTTGACTGCTTTGTCTCCCATCCTTATAGGACCCCTAGCATGGTCCGCTGAGCTTTGAATGATCTTTTAATAGGCTTGGATTCTGATAAATAGTTGTTGCAATAATCGCTGGAACCAAGTCCTAGTGGCAGGGCTACAACCCACCTCCCCATAAAATATAATGTACCCCCCATAAGAATATAATACAACCCACCTCCCCATAGAATATAATGTACCCCCCATAGAATATAGTACAGCCCACCTCCCCATAGAATATAATGTACCCCCCCATAGAATATAATACAACCCACCTCCCCATAGAATATAATGTACCCCCCATAGAATATAGTACAGCCCACCTCCCCATAGAATATAATGTACCCCCCCATAGAATATAATACAACCCACCTCCCCATAGAATATAATGTACCCCCCCATAGAATATAATACAACCCACCTCCCCATAGAATATAATGTACCCCCCATAGAATATAGTACATCCCACCTCCCCATAGAATATAATGTACCCCCCTAGAATATAATACAACCCACCTCCCCATAGAATATAATGTACCCCCCATAGAATATAGTACAGCCCACCTCCCCATAGAATATAATGTACCCCCCATAGAATATAGTACAGCCCACCTCCCCATAGAATATAATGTAGCACCCCATAGAAAATAATGTACCCCCCATAGAATATAGTACAGCCCACCTCCCCATAGAATATAATGTAGCACCCCATAGAATATAGTACAGCCCACCTCCCCATAGAATATAATGTAGCACCCCATAGAATATAGTACAGCCCACCTCCCCATAGAATATAATGTACCCCCATAGAATATAGTACAGCCCACCTCCCCATAGAATATAATGTAGCACCCCACAGAATATAATGTATCTCCCCCCCGGTGTGTATATGTACACGCCGGTCTCCTCATCACCACCGGTGAAGCCGCTGCTGGCACAGAGCTGACATCGTGCAGATGGCCCCGATCACATCAGACAGCGCCGCCCTTTGCTCTCCAATAGAATAGCGTCGTAGTGCGGTATGCGCGCATGCTACGACTCCGGCGACACGGTCCGCAGGAGGATTCTGACAGAAGGACACATGTCCGGTCATATTATAGATATATAGTCACGAGCGAACGGGTTGACACCCTTTAAACTGTTCCAGAAAATGAGTGCAATTTACACTTGTTTTGTTCTATACCTGTTACTTATCAAAAGGTGTGTGCAGTGCGGTGGCTGGGCGCAGGCAGGCGCACGTGGAGGGAGGGACCGCCGGAATAGGCAGCTGCTGTCACCGTTGCGATCCCACCAGCCTCCGAAGCCCACTGGTCTACATCCAGACACCACCGCACACATCTCTATAAGCAGACCTCAGCGCTATTTATGTCCCAGTAATGGCCAACCACTATAAATTATGGAGATTTTTTAAAATGCCACCAGAGTGATCTGCTGACAAACTGAATATCCCTGTTGTCAAAATGTCCCGCCCCTGCTGTGTATTTTGGAGAAACTAGGTGACACGTTTGTGTTTCCTGCAGCTCATTTGCATATATGGATGAGCAAGCGCTGTGATTGGCTGCTGTAGAATCCTAGTATGTTTCAGTTGGAAGAGAGGTCAAAGGCCATCGTGTCTGTCCGCCTGCTGCTCAATGCAGCAATGGCAGGATTCACTAAACCCTCTCAGACAGATGTCTGTCCAGCCTCTGGGTGAACAGTCCCACCGAAGGAGAACTCGTCACCTCCTCTGGTGGCCGCCTGTTCCACTCATTGCTCACCCTCACTGTCAAAAAGTTTTTTTCTAATGTGTATCTTTTCCCTTTCATCCCATTGCTTCTCGTGCTTCCATGTGCAAATGAGAATAAGGATAATCCCTCTACATTGGGGCAACCCTTCAGATATTGGTGTCCTCCATCTTATAGAAGGGAACGCCTTTCCGACAGAACAGGCTGACTGAACGTGACGGCCGTCGCCATGATCCCTATGGCCGGCGCATACACACTGCTATGTTGCTGATGTTGTAGCACATTACTTCAATGAAATATTAATGGTGCTGACACGTGCCGGATTATCAGACGTTGTCAGTATTAATCGTGGTGACAGGTGCCGGATTATCAGATGTTGTAAGTATTAATCGTGCTGACACGTGCCGGATTATCAGATGTTGTCAGTATTAATCGTGCTGACACGTGCCGGATTATCAGATATCATGAGTATTAATGGACCTGAAACATGTGCCAGATTATCAGATGTTATCGGTATTAATGGTGCTTACAGATGCTGGATTATCAGATGTTATCAGTATTAATGGTGTTGACAGGTGCCGGATTATCAGACTTCATCAGTATTAATGGTGCTGACACGTGCCGGATTATCAGATGTTGTCAGTATTAATCGTGCTGACAGGTGCCGGATTATCAGATGTTGTCAGTATTAATCGTGCCGGATTATCAGATGTTGTCAGTATTAATCGTGCTGACACGTGCCGGATTATCAGATGTTGTCAGTATTAATCGTGCTGACAGGTGCCGGATTATCAGATATCATGAGTATTAATGGACCTGACAAATGCCGGATTATCAGATGTTGTCAGTATTAATCGTGGTGACAGGTGCCGGATTATCAGATGTTGTCAGTATTAATCGTGCCTACACGTGCCGGATTATCAGATGTTGTCAGTATTAATCGTGCTGACACGTGCCGGATTATCAGATATCATGAGTATTAATGGACCTGACAAATGCCAGATTATCAGATGTTATCGGTATTAATGGTGCTTACAGATGCTGGATTATCAGATGTTATCAGTATTAATGGTGTTGACAGGTGCCGGATTATCAGACTTCATCAGTATTAATGGTGCTGACACGTGCCGGATTATCAGATGTTGTCAGTATTAATCGTGCTGACAGGTGCCGGATTATCAGATGTTGTCAGTATTTATCGTGCCGGATTATCAGATGTTGTCAGTACTAATCCTGCTGACACGTGCCGGATTATCAGATGTTGTCAGTACTAATCATGCTGACACGTGCCGGATTATCAGATGTTGTCAGTATTAATCGTGCTGACACGTGCCGGAATAACAGATACAGTCATGGCCAAAAGTATTGACACCCCTGAAATTCTGTCAGATAATATTCAGTTTCTTCCTGAAAATGATTGCAAACACAAATTCTTTGGTATTATTATCTTCATTTAATTAGTCTTAAATGAAAAAACACAAAAGAGAATGAAGCAAAAAGCAAAACATTGATCATTTCACACAAAACTCCAAAAATGGGCCGGACAAAAGTATTGGCACCCTCAGCCTAATACTTGGTTGCACAACCTTTAGCCAAAATAACTGCCACCAACCGCTTCCGGTAACCATCAATGAGTTTCTTACAATGCTCTGCTGGAATTTTAGACCATTCTTCTTTGGCAAACTACTCCAGGTCCCTGATATTTGAAGGGTGCCTTCTCCAAAGTGCCATTTTTAGATCTCTCCACAGGTGTTCTATGGGATTCAGGTCTGGACTCATTGCTGGCCACCTTAGAAGTCTCCAGTGCTTTCTCTCAAACCATTTTCTAGTGCTTTTTGAAGTGTGTTTTGGGTTATTGTCCTGCTGGAAGACCCATGACCTCTGAGGTAGACCCAGCTTTCTCACACTGGGCCCTAAATTATGCTGCAAAATTTGTTGGTAGGCTTCTGACTTCATAATGCCATGCACACGGTCAAGCAGTCCAGTGCCAGAGGCAGCAAAGCAACCCCAAAACATCAGGGAACCTCCGCCATGTTTGACTGTAGGGACCGTGTACTTTTCTTTGAATGCCTCTTTTTTCTCCTGTAAACTCTATGTTGATGCTTTTGCCCTAAAAGCTCTACTTTTGTCTCATCTGACCAAAGAACATTCTTCCAAAATGTTTTAGGCTTTTTCAGGTAAGTTTTCGCAAACTCCAGCCTGGCTTTTTTATGTCTCGGGGTAAGAAGTGGAGTCTTCCTGGGTCTCCTACCATACAGTCCCTTTTCATTCAGATGCCGACGGATAGTACGGGTTGACACCGTTGTACCCTCGGACTGCAGGGCAGCTTGAACTTGTTTGGATGTTAGTGGAGGTTCTTTATCCAACATCCGCACAATCTTGCGTTGAAATCTCTTGTCAATTTTTCTTTTCCGTCCACATCTAGGGAGGTTAGCCACAGTGCCAGGGGCTTTAAACTTCTTGATGACACTGCGCACGGTAGACACAGGAACATTCAGGTCTTTGGAGATGGATTTGTAGCCTTGAGATTGCTCATGCTTCCTCACAATTTGGTTTCTCAAGTCCTCAGACAGTTCTTTGGTCTTCTTTCTTTTCTCCATGCTCAATGTGGTACACACAAGGACACAGGACAGAGGTTGAGTCAACTTTAATCCATGTCAACTGGCTGCAAGTGTGATTTAGTTATTGCCAACACCTGTTAGGTGCCACAGGTAAGTTACAGGTGCTGTTAATTACACAAATTAGAGAAGCATCACATGATTTTTCGCACAGTGCCAATACTTTTGTCCACCCTCTTTTTTATGTTTGGTGTGGAATTATATCCAATTTGGCTTTAGGACAATTCTTTTTGTGTTTTTTCATTTAAGACAAATTAAATGAAGATAATAATAACAAAGAATTTGTGTTTGCAATCATTTTCAGGAAGAAACTGAGTATTATCTGACAGAATTGCAGGGGTGTCAATACTTTTGGCCATGACTGTATCATGAGTATTAATGAGCCTGACAAATGCCAGATTATCAGATGTTATCGGTATTAATGGTGCTTACAGATGCTGGATTATCAGATGTTATCAGTATTAATGGTGTTGACAGGTGCCGGATTATCAGACTTCATCAGTATTAATGGTGCTGACACGTGCCGGATTATCAGATGTTGTCAGTATTAATCGTGCTGACACGTGCCGGATTATCAGATGTTGTCAGTATTAATCGTGCTGACAGGTGCCGGATTATCAGATATCATGAGTATTAATGGACCTGACAAATGCCGGATTATCAGATGTTATCGGTATTAATGGTGCTTACAGATGCTGGATTATCAGATGTTATCAGTATTAATGGTGTTGACAGGTGCCGGATTATCAGACTTCATCAGTATTAACCCCTTAACCCCCAAGGGTGGTTGGCACGTTAATGACCGGGCCAATTTTGACAATTCTTACCACTGTCCCTTTAAGAGGTCATAACTCTGGAACGCTTCCATGGATCCCGCCGGTGATTCTGACATTGCTTTTTTCTCACGACATAGTGTACTTCGTAGGGATATACTATTGAAGAGAAATAGCGCAATAGTGCATTATCCAGTGTAGGTATATCAATTTAAAAATAATACACTCACCAGATGGAGCTTGTAATAAGCATGGAGGATTCGCTGCTGCAGAAACCACAGATCCACGAGGGACCAACGTAGAAGATGCAGGAGAGGAGAAAAAGTGGTCAGACAATCCGCGCTGCAAATCACTTTGAACCCCCAAAGGGCTTCACAGAAGTTTATAACGTGCAGCCATCCAATTAAAGACATCATATTTTTTCCACAAAAATGATCTTTTCACCCCCAATTTTTATTTTCCCAAGAGTAACAGGACCCCAAAAGTTATTGTGCAATTCATCCTGAGTACACTGATACCCCATATATGGGGGTAAACCACTATTTGGGCACATGGCAGAGCTCGGAAGGGAAGCAGCGCCATTTAACTTTTTTGGCTGGAATTGAGATCGGACGCCATGTCGCGTTTGGAAAGCCCCTGAAGTGCCAAAACAGTGGAAACCCCCCAATTCTAACTCCCACCCTAACCCTAGCCCTGACCCTAGCTCTGACCCTAGCCCTAATGGGAAAATGGAAATAAATACATTTTTTTTTTATTTTATTATTTTTGCCTAACTAAGGGGGTGATAAAGGGGGGGTTTGATTTACTATTTATGGCGGGTTTTAATTTTTGGCAGCTGTCATACGCTAAAAGACGCTTTTTATTGTAAAAATAGTTTATGCATCACCACATTTTGAGAGCTATAATTTTTCCTTATTTTGACCCACCGAGTCATGTGAGGTCATATTTTTTGCGGGACGAGTTGACGTTTTTATTGGTACCATTTTCGGGCACGTGACATTTTTTGGTCGCTTTTTACTCCGATTTTTGGGACGCAGTATGAACAAAAACCAGCTTTTCAGGAATTTCTTTTGGGGGGGGGTGCGTTTACACCGTTCCGCGTGCGGTAAAATTGATAAGGCGCTTTTATTCTTCGGGTCAGTATGATTACAGCGATACCTCTTTTATGTCTTTTTTTATGTTTTGGCGGTTTTATGCTATGAAAATGTTTTTTTATAAAAAATAATTATTTTTGCATCGCTTTATTCTGCGAGCTATAACTTTTTTATTTTTTCTCTGATGATGCTGTGTGGTGGCTCGTTTGTTGCGGGACAAGATGTCGTTTTCAGCGGTACCATGGATATTTATATGCGTCTTTTTGATCGCGCGTTATTGCACTTTTTGTTCGTCGGTATGATAATAAATCATTAATTTTTGCGTCGTTTTTTATTTTTTAAGGGGAACGCTAAAGGGGTTAACTAATGGGACAGTTTTATAGGGTGGGTCATTACGGACGCGGCGATAACAAATAGGTGTACTTTTATTGTTTTTCTGTTTCTTTATTTTCAAAAAATGAATTTATTAGGGAATATTTTTTTTTCTTATTTATTTAACGATTTTATTAAAATTATTTTTACACTTTTTGTTTTTTACTTTATTATAATGTCCCATGGGGGACATCACTGTCCTGTGACAGATCGCTGATCTGTCACATCACAGATCGCTGTGACCGATCAGCGATCTGTCACAGGCACTGCTGCAGGCTTCCTCATGCCTGCGCTCTGTGGGCAGTGAGGAAGCCAGCTCCCTGCAGGCCCCCGAAGGTCCCCGTCGCCATATTGGATCCGGGAACCTGCAGGAAAGGCGACCCCCGCAGCGGCGCTGCACATCGCGCTGCTGTGGGGGTCGCAGGGAAGCACGGAGGGAGCCCCCTCCCTGCCGATGCTTCCTTTAACCCCCGGTACACCGCGATCATGTTTGATCGCGGTGTCCCAGGGGTTAACGTGTCGGGGGCGGTCACACATTGTGCCGGGTGTCAGCTGTGATAATCAGCTGACACCCGGCCGCGATCAGCTGCGCTCCCCCCGTGAGCGCAGCTGATCGCATTAGACGTACTATTCCGTCCTTGGGACTTAGGTCCCAGGTCACATGGACGGAATAGTACGTCTAATGTAGGAAAGGGGTTGATGGACCTGACAGATATCCCGGATTATCAGATATTATCAGTATTAACATTAGTTTTTTTCATGTTTCACATAGAAGCTTATAGGGAAAAAAACACCAAAATTCGCACAGTTCAGCAGCGTCTTCAGCCTCCCAGCGATCGCAGATCGCATGAAATCACATCCTTTTTTCTTGCACATATAGGCCGTAGCGTAAATGCTGTGTCTTCCGCTGATTTTTTTGGGGGGGCAGAAATTCTGCTACGTTTAACTGTGTGAATAAATGCTGGGCAGGGTGCAATAGTTGACTGCTTTGTCTCCCATCCTTATAGGACCCCTAGCATGGTCCGCTGAGCTTTGAATGATCTTTTAATAGGCTTGGATTCTGATAAATAGTTGTTGCAATAATCGCTGGAACCAAGTCCTAGTGGCAGGGCTACAACCCACCTCCCCATAAAATATAATGTACCCCCCATAAGAATATAATACAACCCACCTCCCCATAAAATATAATGTACCCCCCATAAGAATATAATACAACCCACCTCCCCATAGAATATAATGTACCCCCCCATAGAATATAGTACAGCCCACCTCCCCATAGAATATAATGTACCCCCCCATAGAATATAATACAACCCACCTCCCCATAGAATATAATGTACCCCCCATAGAATATAGTACAGCCCACCTCCCCACAGAATATAATGTACCCCCCATAGAATATAATACAACCCACCTCCCCATAGAATATAATGTACCCCCCATAGAATATAATACAACCCACCTCCCCATAGAATATAATGTACCCCCCATAGAATATAGTACAGCCCACCTCCCCATAGAATATAATGTACCCCCCATAGAATATAGTACAGCCCACCTCCCCATAGAATATAATGTACCCCCCATAGAATATAGTACAGCCCACCTCCCCATAGAATATAATGTAGCACCCCATAGAAAATAATGTACCCCCATAGAATATAGTACAGCCCACCTCCCCATAGAATATAATGTAGCACCCCATAGAATATAGTACAGCCCACCTCCCCATAGAATATAATGTAGCACCCCATAGAATATAGTACAGCCCACCTCCCCATAGAATATAATGTAGCACCCCATAGAAAATAATGTACCCCCCATAGAATATAGTACAGCCCACCTCCCCATAGAATATAATGTACCCCCCCATAGAATATAATATAACCCACCTCCCCATAGAATGTAATGTACCCCCCATAGAATATAGTACAGCCCACCTCCCCATAGAATATAATGTACCCCCCCATAGAATATAATACAACCCACCTCCCCATAGAATATAATGTACCCCCCATAGAATATAATACAACCCACCTCCCCATAGAATATAATGTACCCCCCATAGAATATAGTACAGCCCACCTCCCCATAGAATATAATGTACCCCCCATAGAATATAGTACAGCCCACCTCCCCATAGAATATAATGTAGCACCCCATAGAAAATAATGTACCACCCATAGAATATAGTACAGCCCACCTCCCCATAGAATATAATGTAGCACCCCATAGAATATAGTACAGCCCACCTCCCCATAGAATATGATGTAGCACCCCATAGAATATAGTACAGCCCACCTCCCCATAGAATATAATGTAGCACCCCACAGAATATAATGTATCTCCCCCACGGTGTGTATATGTACACGCCGGTCTCCTCATCACCACCGGTGAAGCCGCTGCTGGCACAGAGCTGACATCGTGCAGATGGCCCCGATCACATCAGACAGCGCCGCCCTTTGCTCTCCAATAGAATAGCGTCGTAGTGCGGTATGCGCGCATGCTACGACTCCGGCGACACGGTCCGCAGGAGGATTCTGACAGAAGGACACATGTCCGGTCATATTATAGATATATAGTCACGAGCGAACGGGTTGACACCCTTTAAACTGTTCCAGAAAATGAGTGCAATTTACACTTGTTTTGTTCTATACCTGTTACTTATCAAAAAGTGTGTGCAGTGCGGTGGCTGGGCGCAGGCAGGCGCACGTGGGGGGAGGGACCGCCGGAATGGGCAGCTGCTGGATCAGACTATATTGCAACATGGGCAGCTGCTGTCACCGTCGCGATCCCACCAGCCTCCGAAGCCCACTGGTCTACATCCAGACACCACCGCACACATCTCTATAAGCAGACCTCAGTGCTATTTATGTCCCAGTAATGGCCAACCACTATAAATTATGGAGATTTTTTAAAATGCCAACAGAGTGATCTGCTGACAAACTGAACATCCCTGTTGTCAAAATGTCCCGCCCCTGCTGTGTATTTTGGAGAAACTAGGTGACACGTTTGTGTTTCCTGCAGCTCATTTGCATATATGGATGAGCAAGCGCTGTGATTGGCTGCTGTAGAATCCTAGTATGTTTCAGTTGGAAGAGAGGTCAAAGGCCATCGTGTCTGTCCGCCTGCTGCTCAATGCAGCAATGGCAGGATTCACTAAACCCTCTCAGACAGATGTCTGTCCAGCCTCTGGGTGAACAGTCCCACCGAAGGAGAACTCGTCACCTCCTCTGGTGGCCGCCTGTTCCACTCATTGCTCACCCTCACTGTCAAAAAGTTTTTTTCTAATGTGTATCTTTTCCCTTTCATCCCATTGCTTCTCGTGCTTCCATGTGCAAATGAGAATAAGGATGATCCCTCTACATTGGGGCAACCCTTCAGATATTGGTGTCCTCCATCTTATAGAAGGGAACGCCTTTCCGACAGAACAGGCTGACTGAACGTGACGGCCGTCGCCATGATCCCTATGGCCGGTGCATACACACTGCTATGTTGCTGATGTTGTAGCACATTACTTGAATGAAATATTAATGGTGCTGACACGTGCCGGATTATCAGACGTTGTCAGTATTAATCGTGGTGACAGGTGCCGGATTATCAGATGTTGTAAGTATTAATCGTGCTGACACGTGCCGGATTATCAGATGTTGTCAGTATTAATCGTGCTGACACGTGCCGGATTATCAGATATCATGAGTATTAATGGACCTGAAACATGTGCCAGATTATCAGATGTTATCGGTATTAATGGTGCTTACAGATGCTGGATTATCAGATGTTATCAGTATTAATGGTGTTGACAGGTGCCGGATTATCAGACTTCATCAGTATTAATGGTGCTGACACGTGCCGGATTATCAGATGTTGTCAGTATTAATCGTGCTGACAGGTGCCGGATTATCAGATGTTGTCAGTATTAATCGTGCCGGATTATCAGATGTTGTCAGTATTAATCGTGCTGACACGTGCCGGATTATCAGATGTTGTCAGTATTAATCGTGCTGACAGGTGCCGGATTATCAGATATCATGAGTATTAATGGACCTGACAAATGCCGGATTATCAGATGTTGTCAGTATTAATCGTGGTGACAGGTGCCGGATTATCAGATGTTGTCAGTATTAATCGTGCCTACACGTGCCGGATTATCAGATGTTGTCAGTATTAATCGTGCTGACACGTGCCGGATTATCAGATATCATGAGTATTAATGGACCTGACAAATGCCAGATTATCAGATGTTATCGGTATTAATGGTGCTTACAGATGCTGGATTATCAGATGTTATCAGTATTAATGGTGTTGACAGGTGCCGGATTATCAGACTTCATCAGTATTAATGGTGCTGACACGTGCCGGATTATCAGATGTTGTCAGTATTAATCGTGCTGACAGGTGCGGGATTATCAGATGTTGTCAGTATTTATCGTGCCGGATTATCAGATGTTGTCAGTACTAATCGTGCTGACACGTGCCGGATTATCAGATGTTGTCAGTACTAATCGTGCTGACACGTGCCGGATTATCAGATGTTGTCAGTATTAATCGTGCTGACACGTGCCGGATTATCAGATGTTGTCAGTATTAATCGTGCTGACACGTGCCGGAATAACAGATATCATGAGTATTAATGAGCCTGACAAATGCCAGATTATCAGATGTTATCGGTATTAATGGTGCTTACAGATGCTGGATTATCAGATGTTATCAGTATTAATGGTGTTGACAGGTGCCGGATTATCAGACTTCATCAGTATTAATGGTGCTGACACGTGCCGGATTATCAGATGTTGTCAGTATTAATCGTGCTGACACGTGCCGGATTATCAGATGTTGTCAGTATTAATCGTGCTGACAGGTGCCGGATTATCAGATATCATGAGTATTAATGGACCTGACAAATCCCGGATTATCAGATGTTATCGGTATTAATGGTGCTTACAGATGCTGGATTATCAGATGTTATCAGTATTAATGGTGTTGACAGGTGCCGGATTATCAGACTTCATCAGTATTAACCCCTTAACCACCAAGGGTGGTTGGCACGTTAATGACCGGGACAATTTTGACAATTCTTACCACTGTCCCTTTAAGAGGTCATAACTCTGGAACGCTTCCATGGATCCCGCCGGTGATTCTGACATTGCTTTTTTCTCACGACATAGTGTACTTCGTAGGGATATACTATTGAAGAGAAATAGCGCAATAGTGCATTATCCAGTGTAGGTATATCAATTTAAAAATAATACACTCACCAGATGGAGCTTGTAATAAGCATGGAGGATTCGCTGCTGCAGAAACCACAGATCCACGAGGGACCAACGTAGAAGATGCAGGATAGGAGAAAAAGTGGTCAGACAATCCGCGCTGCAAATCACTTTGAACCCCCAAAGGGCTTCACAGAAGTTTATAACGTGCAGCCATCCAATTAAAGACATCATATTTTTTACACAAGAATGATCTTTTCACCCCCAATTTTTATTTTCCCAAGAGTAACAGGACCCCAAAAGTTATTGTGCAATTCATCCTGAGTACGCTGATACCCCATATATGGGGGTAAACCACCATTTGGGCACATGGCAGAGCTCGGAAGGGAAGCAGCGCCATTTAACTTTTTTGGCTGGAATTGAGATCGGACGCCATGTCGCGTTTGGAAAGCCCCTGAAGTGCCAAAACAGTGGAAACCCCCCAATTCTAACTCCCACCCTAACCCTAGCCCTGACCCTAGCTCTGACCCTAGCCCTAATGGGAAAATGGAAATAAATACATTTTTTTTTTATTTTATTATTTTTGCCTAACTAAGGGGGTGATAAAGGGGGGGTTTGATTTACTATTTATGGCGGGTTTTAATTTTTGGCAGCTGTCATACGCTAAAAGACGCTTTTTATTGTAAAAATAGTTTATGCATCACCACATTTTGAGAGCTATAATTTTTCCTTATTTTGACCCACCGAGTCATGTGAGGTCATATTTTTTGCGGGACGAGTTGACATTTTTATTGGTACCATTTTCGGGCACGTGACATTTTTTGGTCGCTTTTTACTCCGATTTTTGGGACGCAGTATGAACAAAAACCAGCTTTTCAGGAATTTCTTTTGGGGGGGGGTGCGTTTACACCGTTCCGCGTGCGGTAAAATTGATAAGGCGCTTTTATTCTTCGGGTCAGTATGATTACAGCGATACCTCTTTTATGTCTTTTTTTATGTTTTGGCGGTTTTATGCTATGAAAATTTTTTTTTATAAAAAATAATTATTTTTGCATCGCTTTATTCTGCGAGCTATAACTTTTTTATTTTTTCTCTGATGATGCTGTGTGGTGGCTCGTTTGTTGCGGGACAAGATGTCGTTTTCAGCGGTACCATGGATATTTATATGCGTCTTTTTGATCGCGCGTTATTGCACTTTTTGTTCGTCGGTATGATAATAAATCATTAGTTTCTGCGTCGGTTTTTATTTTTTAAGGGGAACGCTAAAAAGGTTAACTAATGGGACAGTTTTATAGGGTGGGTCATTACGGACGCGGCGATAACAAATAGGTGTACTTTTATTGTTTTTCTGTTTCTTTATTTTCAAAAAATGAATTTATTAGGGAATAATTTTTTTTCTTATTTATTTAACGATTTTATTAAAATTATTTTTACACTTTTTGTTTTTTACTTTATTATAATGTCCCATGGGGGACATCACTGTCCTGTGACAGATAGCTGATCTGTCACATCACAGATCGCTGTGACAGATCAGCTGATCTGTCACAGGCACTGCTGCAGGCTTCCTCATGCCTGCGCTCTGCGGGAAGTGAGGAAGCCGGCTCCCTGCAGGCCCCCGAAGGTCCCCGTCGCCATATTGGATCCGGGGACCTGCAGGAAAGGCGACCCCCGCAGCGGCGCTGCACATCGCGCCGCTGTGGGGGTCGCAGGGAAGCACGGAGGGAGCCCCCTCCCTGCCGATGCTTCCTTTAACCCCCGGTACACCGCTATCATGTTTGATCGCGGTGTGCCAGGTGTTAACGTGTCGGGGGCGGTCACACATTGTGCCGGGTGTCAGCTGTGATAATCAGCTGACACCCGGCCGCGATCAGCTGCGCTCCCCCCGTGAGCGCAGCTGATCGCATTAGACGTACTATTCCGTCCTTGGGACTTAGGTCCCAGGTCACATGGACGGAATAATACGTCTAATGTAGGAAAGGGGTTGATGGACCTGACAGATACCGGATTATCAGATATTATCAGTATTAACATTAGTTTTTTTCATGTTTCACATAGAAGCTTATAGGGAAAAAAACACCAAAATTCGCACAGTTCAGCAGCGTCTTCAGCCTCCCAGCGATCGCAGATCGCATGAAATCACATCCACTTTTCTTGCACATATAGGCCGTAGCGTAAATGCTGTGTCTTCCGCTGATTTTTTTGGGGGGGCAGAAATTCTGCTACGTTTAACTGTGTGAATAAATGCTGGGCAGGGTGCAATAGTTGACTGCTTTGTCTCCCATCCTTATAGGACCCCTAGCATGGTCCGCTGAGCTTTGAATGATCTTTTAATAGGCTTGGATTCTGATAAATAGTTGTTGCAATAATCGCTGGAACCAAGTCCTAGTGGCAGGGCTACAACCCACCTCACCATAAAATATAATGTACACCCCATAAGAATGTAATACAACCCACCTCCCCATAGAATATAATGTACCCCCCATAGAATATAGTACAGCCCACCTCCCCATAGAATATAATGTACCCCCCCATAGAATATAATACAACCCACCTCCCCATAGAATATAATGTACCCCCCATAGAATATAGTACAGCCCACCTCCCCATAGAATATAATGTACCCCCCCCATAGAATATAATACAACCCACCTCCCCATAGAATATAATGTACCCCCATAGAATATAATACAACCCACCTCCCCATAGAATATAATGTACCCCCCATAGAATATAGTACAGCCCACCTCCCCATAGAATATAATGTACCCCCCATAGAATATAGTACAGCCCACCTCCCCATAGAATATAATGTAGCACCCCATAGAAAATAATGTACCCCCATAGAATATAGTACAGCCCACCTCCCCATAGAATATAATGTAGCACCCCATAGAATATAGTACAGCCCACCTCCCCATAGAATATAATGTAGCACCCCATAGAATATAGTACAGCCCACCTCCCCATAGAATATAATGTAGCACCCCATAGAAAATAATGTACCCCCCATAGAATATAGTACAGCCCACCTCCCCATAGAATATAATGTACCCCCCCATAGAATATAATATAACCCACCTCCCCATAGAATGTAATGTACCCCCCATAGAATATAGTACAGCCCACCTCCCCATAGAATATAATGTACCCCCCCATAGAATATAATACAACCCACCTCCCCATAGAATATAATGTACCCCCCATAGAATATAATACAACCCACCTCCCCATAGAATATAATGTACCCCCCATAGAATTTAGTACAGCCCACCTCCCCATAGAATATAATGTACCCCCCATAGAATATAGTACAGCCCACCTCCCCATAGAATATAATGTAGCACCCCATAGAAAATAATGTACCACCCATAGAATATAGTACAGCCCACCTCCCCATAGAATATAATGTAGCACCCCATAGAATATAGTACAGCCCACCTCCCCATAGAATATGATGTAGCACCCCATAGAATATAGTACAGCCCACCTCCCCATAGAATATAATGTAGCACCCCATAGAATTTAGTACAGCCCACCTCCCCATAGAATATGATGTAGCACCCCATAGAATATAGTACAGCCCACCTCCCCATAGAATATAATGTAGCACCCCATAGAAAATAATGTACCCCCCATAGAATATAGTACAGCCCACCTCCCCATAGAATATAATGTAGCACCCCACAGAATATAATGTATCTCCCCCTCCGGTGTGTATATGTACACGCCGGTCTCCTCATCACCACCGGTGAAGCCGCTGCTGGCACAGAGCTGACATCGTGCAGATGGCCCCGATCACATCAGACAGCGCCGCCCTTTGCTCTCCAATAGAATAGCGTCGTAGTGCGGTATGCGCGCATGCTACGACTCCGGCGACACGGTCCGCAGGAGGATTCTGACAGAAGGACACATGTCCGGTCATATTATAGATATATAGTCACGAGCGAACGGGTTGACACCCTTTAAACTGTTCCAGAAAATGAGTGCAATTTACACTTGTTTTGCTCTATACCTGTTACTTATCAAAAGGTGTGTGCAGTGCGGTGGCTGAGCGCAGGCAGGCGCACGTGGAGGGAGGGACTGCCGGAATAGGCAGCTGCTGGATCAGACTATATTGCAACATGGGCAGCTGCTGTCACCGTTGCGATCCCACCAGCCTCCGAAACCCACTGGTCTACATCCAGACACCACCGCACACATCTCTATAAGCAGACCTCAGCGCTATTTATGTCCCAGTAATGGCCAACCACTATAAATTATGGAGATTTTTTAAAATGCCACCAGAGTGATCTGCTGACAAACTGAACATCCCTGTTGTCAAAATGTCCCGCCCCTGCTGTGTATTTTGGAGAAACTAGGTGACACGTTTGTGTTTCCTGCAGCTCATTTGCATATATGGATGAGCAAGCGCTGTGATTGGCTGCTGTAGAATCCTAGTATGTTTCAGTTGGAAGAGAGGTCAAAGGCCATCGTGTCTGTCCGCCTGCTGCTCAATGCAGCAATGGCAGGATTCACTAAACCCTCTCAGACAGATGTCTGTCCAGCCTCTGGGTGAACAGTCCCACCGAAGGAGAACTCGTCACCTCCTCTGGTGGCCGCCTGTTCCACTCATTGCTCACCCTCACTGTCAAAAAGTTTTTTTCTAATGTGTATCTTTTCCCTTTCATCCCATTGCTTCTCGTGCTTCCATGTGCAAATGAGAATAAGGATGATCCCTCTACATTGGGGAAACCCTTCAGATATTGGTGTCCTCCATCTTATAGAAGGGAACGCCTTTCCGACAGAACAGGCTGACTGAACGTGACGGCCGTCGCCATGATCCCTATGGCCGGCGCATACACACTGCTATGTTGCTGATGTTGTAGCACATTACTTCAATGAAATATTAATGGTGCTGACAGGTGCCGGATTATCAGACATTGTCAGTATTAATCGTGGTGACAGGTGCCGGATTATCAGATGTTGTAAGTATTAATCGTGCTGACACGTGCCGGATTATCAGATGTTGTCAGTATTAATCGTGCTGACACGTGCCGGAATAACAGATATCATGAGAATTAATGAGCCTGACAAATGCCAGATTATCAGATGTTATCGGTATTAATGGTGCTTACAGATGCTGGATTATCAGATGTTATCAGTATTAATGGTGTTGACAGGTGCCGGATTATCAGACTTCATCAGTATTAATGGTGCTGACACGTGCCGGATTATCAGATGTTGTCAGGATTAATCGTGCTGACAGGTGCCGGATTATCAGATGTTGTCAGTATTAATCGTGCCGGATTATCAGATGTTGTCAGTATTAATCGTGCTGACACGTGCCGGATTATCAGATGTTGTCAGTTTTAATCGTGCTGACAGGTGCCGGATTATCAGATATCATGAGTATTAATGGACCTGACAAATGCCGGATTATCAGATGTTGTCAGTATTAATCGTGGTGACAGGTGCCGGATTATCAGATGTTGTCAGTATTAATCGTGCCTACACGTGTCGGATTATCAGATGTTGTCAGTATTAATCGTGCTGACACGTGCCGGATTATCAGATATCATGAGTATTAATGGACCTGACAAATGCCAGATTATCAGATGTTATCGGTATTAATGGTGCTTACAGATGCTGGATTATCAGATGTTATCAGTATTAATGGTGTTGACAGGTGCCGGATTATCAGACTTCATCAGTATTAATGGTGCTGACACGTGCCGGATTATCAGATGTTGTCAGTATTAATCGTGCTGACAGGTGCGGGATTATCAGATGTTGTCAGTATTAATCGTGCCGGATTATCAGATGTTGTCAGTACTAATCGTGCTGACACGTGCCGGATTATCAGATGTTGTCAGTACTAATCGTGCTGACACGTGCCGGATTATCAGATGTTGTCAGTATTAATCGTGCTGACACGTGCCGGAATAACAGATATCATGAGTATTAATGAGCCTGACAAATGCCAGATTATCAGATGTTATCGGTATTAATGGTGCTTACAGATGCTGGATTATCAGATGTTATCAGTATTAATGGTGTTGACAGGTGCCGGATTATCAGACTTCATCAGTATTAACCTCTTAACCCCCAAGGGTGGTTGGCACGTTAATGACCGGGCCAATTTTGACAATTCTTACCACTGTCCCTTTAAGAGGTCATAACTCTGGAACGCTTCCATGGATCCCGCCGGTGATTCTGACATTGCTTTTTTCTCACGACATAGTGTACTTCGTAGGGATATACTATTGAAGAGAAATAGCGCAATAGTGCATTATCCAGTGTAGGTATATCAATTTACAAATAATACACTCACCAGATGGAGCTTGTAATAAGCATGGAGGATTCGCTGCTGCAGAAACCACAGATCCACGAGGGACCAACGTAGAAGATGCAGGAGAGGAGAAAAACTGGTCAGACAATCCGCGCTGCAAATCACTTTGAACCCCCAAAGAGCTTCACAGAAGTTTATAACGTGCAGCCATCCAATTAAAGACATCATATTTTTTCCACAAAAATGATCTTTTCACCCCCAATTTTTATTTTCCCAAGAGTAACAGGACCCCAAAAGTTATTGTGCAATTCATCCTGAGTACGCTGATACCCCATATATGGGGGTAAACCACTATTTGGGCACATGGCAGAGCTCGGAAGGGAAGCAGCGCCATTTAACTTTTTTGGCTGGAATTGAGATCGGACGCCATGTCGCGTTTGGAAAGCCCCTGAAGTGCCAAAACAGTGGAAACCCCCCAATTCTAACTCCCACCCTAACCCTAGCCCTGACCCTAGCTCTGATCCTAGCCCTAATGGGAAAATGGAAATAAATACATTTTTTTTTAATTTTATTATTTTTGCCTAACTAAGGGGGAGATAAAGGGGGGGTTTGATTTACTATTTATGGCGGGTTTTAATTTTTGGCAGCTGTCATACGCTAAAAGACGCTTTTTATTGTAAAAATAGTTTATGCATCACCACATTTTGAGAGCTATAATTTTTCCTTATTTTGACCCACCGAGTCATGTGAGGTCATATTTTTTGCGGGACGAGTTGACATTTTTATTGGTACCATTTTCGGGCACGTGACATTTTTTGGTCGCTTTTTACTCCGATTTTTGCGACGCAGTATGAACAAAAACCAGCTTTTCAGGAATTTCTTTTGGGGGGGGTGCGTTTACACCGTTCCGCGTGCGGTAAAATTGATAAGGCGCTTTTATTCTTCGGGTCAGTATGATTACAGCGATACCTCTTTTATGTCTTTTTTTATGTTTTGGCGGTTTTATGCTATGAAAATTTTTTTTTATAAAAAATAATTATTTTTGCATCGCTTTATTCTGCGAGCTATAACTTTTTTATTTTTTCTCTGATGATGCTGTGTGGTGGCTCGTTTGTTGCGGGACAAGATGTCGTTTTCAGCGGTACCATGGATATTTATATGCGTCTTTTTGATCGCGCGTTATTGCACTTTTTGTTCGTCGGTATGATAATAAATCATTAATTTTTGCGTCGTTTTTTATTTTTTAAGGGGAACGCTAAAGGGGTTAACTAATGGGACAGTTTTATAGGGTGGGTCATTACGGACGCGGCGATAACAAATAGGTGTACTTTTATTGTTTTTCTGTTTCTTTATTTTCAAAAAATGAATTTATTAGGGAATAATTTTTTTTCTTATTTATTTAACGATTTTATTAAAATTATTTTTACACTTTTTGTTTTTTACTTTATTATAATGTCCCATGGGGGACATCACTGTCCTGTGACAGATCGCTGATCTGTCACATCACAGATCGCTGTGACAGATCAGCGATCTGTCACAGGCACTGCTGCAGGCTTCCTCATGCCTGCGCTCTGCGGGCAGTGAGGAAGCCGGCTCCCTGCAGGCCCCCGAAGGTCCCCGTCGCCATATTGGATCCGGGGACCTGCAGGAAAGGCGACCCCCGCAGCGGCGCTGCACATCGCGCTGCTGTGGGGGTCGCAGGGAAGCACGGAGGGAGCCCCCTCCCTGCCGATGCTTCCTTTAACCCCCGGTACACCGCGATCATGTTTGATCGCGGTGTGCCAGGGGTTAACGTGTCGGGGGCGGTCACACATTGTGCCGGGTGTCAGCTGTGATAATCAGCTGACACCCGGCCGCGATCAGCTGCGCTCCCCCCGTGAGCGCAGCTGATCGCATTAGACGTACTATTCCGTCCTTGGGACTTAGGTCCCAGGTCACATGGACGGAATAGTACGTCTAATGTAGGAAAGGGGTTGATGGACCTGACAGATACCGGATTATCAGATATTATCAGTATTAACATTAGTTTTTTTCATGTTTCACATAGAAGCTTATAGGGAAAAAAACACCAAAATTCGTACAGTTCAGCAGCGTCTTCAGCCTCCCAGCGATCGCATGAAATCACATCCACTTTTCTTGCACATATAGGCCGTAGCGTAAATGCTGTGTCTTCCGCTGATTTTTTTGGGGGGGCAGAAATTCTGCTACGTTTAACTGTGTGAATAAATGCTGGGCAGGGTGCAATAGTTGACTGCTTTGTCTCCCATCCTTATAGGACCCCTAGCATGGTCCGCTGAGCTTTGAATGATCTTTTAATAGGCTTGGATTCTGATAAATAGTTGTTGCAATAATCGCTGGAACCAAGTCCTAGTGGCAGGGCTACAACCCACCTCCCCATAAAATATAATGTACCCCCCATAAGAATATAATACAACCCACCTCCCCATAGAATATAATGTACCCCCATAGAATATAGTACAGCCCACCTCCCCATAGAATATAATGTACACCCCCATAGAATATAATACAACCCACCTCCCCATAGAATATAATGTACCCCCCATAGAATATAGTACAGCCCACCTCCCCATAGAATATAATGTACCCCCCCATAGAATATAATACAACCCACCTCCCCATAGAATATAATGTACCCCCCATAGAATATAATACAACCCACCTCCCCATAGAATATAATGTACCCCCCATAGAATATAGTACAGCCCACCTCCCCATAGAATATAATGTACCCCCCATAGAATATAGTACAGCCCACCTCCCCATAGAATATAATGTAGCACCCCATAGAAAATAATGTACCCCCCATAGAATATAGTACAGCCCACCTCCCCATAGAATATAATGTAGCACCCCATAGAATATAGTACAGCCCACCTCCCCATAGAATATAATGTAGCACCCCATAGAATATAGTACAGCCCACCTCCTCATAGAATATAATGTAGCACCCCATAGAAAATAATGTACCCCCCATAGAATATAGTACAGCCCACCTCCCCATAGAATATAATGTAGCACCCCACAGAATATAATGTATCTCCCCCCCGGTGTGTATATGTACACGCCGGTCTCCTCATCACCACCGGTGAAGCCGCTGCTGGCACAGAGCTGACATCGTGCAGATGGCCCCGATCACATCAGACAGCGCCGCCCTTTGCTCTCCAATAGAATAGCGTCGTAGTGCGGTATGCGCGCATGCTACGACTCCGGCGACACGGTCCGCAGGAGGATTCTGACAGAAGGACACATGTCCGGTCATATTATAGATATATAGTCACGAGCGAACGGGTTGACACCCTTTAAACTGTTCCAGAAAATGATTGCAATTTACACTTGTTTTGTTCTATACCTGTTACTTCTCAAAAAGTGTGTGCAGTGCGGTGGCTGAGCGCAGGCAGGCGCACATGGAGGGAGGGACCACCGGAATAGGCAGCTGCTGTCACCGTCGTGATCCCACCAGCCTCCGAAGCCCACTGGTCTACATCCAGACACCACCGCACACATCTCTATAAGCAGACCTCAGCGCTATTTATGTCCCAGTAATGGCCAACCACTATAAATTATGGAGATTTTGTAAAATGCCACCAGAGTGATCTGCTGACAAACTGAACATCCCTGTTGTCAAAATGTCCCGCCCCTGCTGTGTATTTTGGAGAAACTGGGTGACACGTTTGTGTTTCCTGCAGCTCATTTGCATATATGGATGAGCAAGCGCTGTGATTGGCTGCTGTAGAATCCTAGTATGTTTCAGTTGGAAGAGAGGTCAAAGGCCATCGTGTCTGTCCGCCTGCTGCTCAATGCAGCAATGGCAGGATTCACTAAACCCTCTCAGACAGATGTCTGTCCAGCCTCTGGGTGAACAGTCCCACCGAAGGAGAACTCGTCACCTCCTCTGGTGGCCGCCTGTTCCACTCATTGCTCACCCTCACTGTCAAAAAGTTTTTTTCTAATGTGTATCTTTTCCCTTTCATCCCATTGCTTCTCGTGCTTCCATGTGCAAATGAGAATAAGGATGATCCCTCTACATTGGGGCAACCCTTCAGATATTGGTGTCCTCCATCTTATAGAAGGGAACGCCTTTCCGACAGAACAGGCTGACTGAACGTGACGGCCGTCGCCATGATCCCTATGGCTGGCGCATACACACTGCTATGTTGCTGATGTTGTAGCACATTACTTCAATGAAATATTAATGGTGCTGACACGTGCCGGATTATCAGACGTTGTCAGTATTAATCGTGGTGACAGGTGCCGGATTATCAGATGTTGTAAGTATTAATCGTGCTGACACGTGCCGGATTATCAGATGTTGTCAGTATTAATCGTGCTGACACGTGCCGGAATAACAGATATCATGAGAATTAATGAGCCTGACAAATGCCAGATTATCAGATGTTATCGGTATTAATGGTGCTTACACATGCTGGATTATCAGATGTTATCAGTATTAATGGTGTTGACAGGTGCCGGATTATCAGACTTCATCAGTATTAATGGTGCTGACACGTGCCGGATTATCAGATGTTGTCAGTATTAATCGTGGTGACAGGTGCCGGATTATCAGATGTTGTCAGTATTAATCGTGCCTACACGTGCCGGATTATCAGATGTTGTCAGTATTAATCGTGGTGACAGGTGCCGGATTATCAGATGTTGTCAGTATTAATCGTGCCTACACGTGCCGGATTATCAGATGTTGTCAGTATTAATCGTGCCGACACGTGCCGGATTATCAGATGTTGTCAGTATTAATCGTGCCTACACGTGCCGGATTATCAGATGTTATCAGTATTAATGGTGTTGACAGGTGCCGGATTATCAGACTTCATCAGTATTAATGGTGCTGACACGTGCCGGATTATCAGATGTTGTCAGTATTAATCGTGCTGACACGTGCCGGATTATCAGATGTTGTCAGTATTAATCGTGCTGACAGGTGCCGGATTATCAGATATCATGAGAATTAATGGACCTGACAAATGCCGGATTATCAGATGTTATCGGTATTAATGGTGCTTACAGATGCTGGATTATCAGATGTTATCAGTATTAATGGTGTTGACAGGTGCCGGATTATCAGACTTCATCAGTATTAACCCCTTAACCCCCAAGGGTGGTTGGCACGTTAATGACCAGGCCAATTTTGACAATTCTTACCACTGTCCCTTTAAGAGGTCATAACTCTGGAACGCTTCCATGGATCCCGCCGGTGATTCTGACATTGCTTTTTTCTCACGACATAGTGTACTTCGTAGGGATATACTATTGAAGAGAAATAGCGCAATAGTGCATTATCCAGTGTAGGTATATCAATTTAAAAATAATACACTCACCAGATGGAGCTTGTAATAAGCATGGAGGATTCGCTGCTGCAGAAACCACAGATCCACGAGGGACCAACGTAGAAGATGCAGGAGAGGAGAAAAAGTGGTCAGACAATCCGCGCTGCAAATCACTTTGAACCCCCAAAGGGCTTCACAGAAGTTTATAACGTGCAGCCATCCAATTAAAGACATCATATTTTTTCCACAAAAATGATCTTTTCACCCCCAATTTTTATTTTCCCAAGAGTAACAGGACCCCAAAAGTTATTGTGCAATTCATCCTGAGTACGCTGATACCCCATATATGGGGGTAAACCACTATTTGGGCACATGGCAGAGCTCGGAAGGGAAGCAGCGCCATTTAACTTTTTTGGCTGGAATTGAGATCGGACGCCATGTCGCGTTTGGAAAGCCCCTGAAGTGCCAAAACAGTGGAAACCCCCCAATTCTAACTCCCACCCTAACCCTAGCCCTGACCCTAGCTCTGACCCTAGCCCTAATGGGAAAATGGAAATAAATACATTTTTTTTTTATTTTATTATTTTTGCCTAACTAAGGGGGTGATAAAGGGGGGGTTTGATTTACTATTTATGGCGGGTTTTAATTTTTGGCAGCTGTCATACGCTAAAAGACGCTTTTTATTGTAAAAATAGTTTATGCATCACCACATTTTGAGAGCTATAATTTTTCCTTATTTTGACCCACCGAGTCATGTGAGGTCATATTTTTTGCGGGACGAGTTGACGTTTTTATTGGTACCATTTTCGGGCACGTGACATTTTTTGGTCGCTTTTTACTCCGATTTTTGGGACGCAGTATGAACAAAAACCAGCTTTTCAGGAATTTCTTTTGGGGGGGGGTGCGTTTACACCGTTCCGCGTGCGGTAAAATTGATAAGGCGCTTTTATTCTTCGGGTCAGTATGATTACAGCGATACCTCTTTTATGTCTTTTTATGTTTTGGCGGTTTTATGCTATGAAAATTTTTTTTTATAAAAAATAATTATTTTTGCATCGCTTTATTCTGCGAGCTATAACTTTTTTATTTTTTCTCTGATGATGCTGTGTGGTGGCTCGTTTGTTGCGGGACAAGATGTAGTTTTCAGCGGTACCATGGATATTTATATGCGTCTTTTTGATCGCGCGTTATTGCACTTTTTGTTCGTCGGTATGATAATAAATCATTAATTTTTGCGTCGTTTTTTATTTTTTAAGGGGAACGCTAAAGGGGTTAACTAATGGGACAGTTTTATAGGGTGGGTCATTACGGACGCGGCGATAACAAATAGGTGTACTTTTATTGTTTTTCTGTTTCTTTATTTTCAAAAAATGAATTTATTAGGGAATAATTTTTTTTCTTATTTATTTAACGATTTTATTAAAATTATTTTTACACTTTTTGTTTTTTACTTTATTATAATGTCCCATGGGGGACATCACTGTCCTGTGACAGATCGCTGATCTGTCACATCACAGATCGCTGTGACAGATCAGCGATCTGTCACAGGCACTGCTGCAGGCTTCCTCATGCCTGCGCTCTGCGGGCAGTGAGGAAGCCAGCTCCCTGCAGGCCCCCGAAGGTCCCCGTCGCCATATTGGATCCGGGAACCTGCAGGAAAGGCGACCCCCGCAGCGGCGCTGCACATCGCGCTGCTGTGGGGGTCGCAGGGAAGCACGGAGGGAGCCCCCTCCCTGCCGATGCTTCCTTTAACCCCCGGTACACCGCGATCATGTTTGATCGCGGTGTCCCAGGGGTTAACGTGTCGGGGGCGGTCACACATTGTGCCGGGTGTCAGCTGTGATAATCAGCTGACACCCGGCCGCGATCAGCTGCGCTCCCCCCGTGAGCGCAGCTGATCGCATTAGACGTACTATTCCGTCCTTGGGACTTAGGTCCCAGGTCACATGGACGGAATAGTACGTCTAATGTAGGAAAGGGGTTGATGGACCTGACAGATATCCCGGATTATCAGATATTATCAGTATTAACATTAGTTTTTTTCATGTTTCACATAGAAGCTTATAGGGAAAAAAACACCAAAATTCGCACAGTTCAGCAGCGTCTTCAGCCTCCCAGCGATCGCAGATCGCATGAAATCACATCCATTTTTCTTGCACATATAGGCCGTAGCGTAAATGCTGTGTCTTCCGCTGATTTTTTTTGGGGGGGCAGAAATTCTGCTACGTTTAACTGTGTGAATAAATGCTGGGCAGGGTGCAATAGTTGACTGCTTTGTCTCCCATCCTTATAGGACCCCTAGCATGGTCCGCTGAGCTTTGAATGATCTTTTAATAGGCTTGGATTCTGATAAATAGTTGTTGCAATAATCGCTGGAACCAAGTCCTAGTGGCAGGGCTACAACCCACCTCCCCATAAAATATAATGTACCCCCCATAAGAATATAATACAACCCACCTCCCCATAAAATATAATGTACCCCCCATAAGAATATAATACAACCCACCTCCCCATAGAATATAATGTACCCCCCATAGAATATAGTACAGCCCACCTCCCCATAGAATATAATGTACCCCCCCATAGAATATAATACAACCCACCTCCCCATAGAATATAATGTACCCCCCATAGAATATAGTACAGCCCACCTCCCCATAGAATATAATGTACCCCCCCATAGAATATAATACAACCCACTTCCCCATAGAATATAATGTACCCCCCATAGAATATAATACAACCCACCTCCCCATAGAATATAATGTACCCCCCATAGAATATAGTACAGCCCACCTCCGCATAGAATATAATGTACCCCCCATAGAATATAGTACAGCCCACCTCCCCATAGAATATAATGTACCCCCCATAGAATATAGTACAGCCCACCTCCCCATAGAATATAATGTACCCCCCATAGAATATAGTACAGCCCACCTCCCCATAGAATATAATGTAGCACCCCACAGAATATAATGTATCTCCCCCCCGGTGTGTATATGTACACGCCGGTCTCCTCATCACCACCGGTGAAGCCGCTGCTGGCACAGAGCTGACATCGTGCAGATGGCCCCGATCACATCAGACAGCGCCGCCCTTTGCTCTCCAATAGAATAGCGTCGTAGTGCGGTATGCGCGCATGCTACGACTCCGGCGACACGGTCCGCAGGAGGATTCTGACAGAAGGACACATGTCCGGTCATATTATAGATATATAGTCACGAGCGAACGGGTTGACACCCTTTAAACTGTTCCAGAAAATGAGTGCAATTTACACTTGTTTTGTTCTATACCTGTTACTTATCAAAAGGTGTGTGCAGTGCAGTGGCTGGGCGCAGGCAGGCGCACGTGGAGGGAGGGACCGCCGGAATAGGCAGCTGCTGGATCAGACTATATTGCAACATGGGCAGCTGCTGTCACCGTCGCGATCCCACCAGCCTCCGAAGCCCACTGGTCTACATCCAGACACCACCGCACACATCTCTATAAGCAGACCTCAGCGCTATTTATGTCCCAGTAATGGCCAACCACTATAAATTATGGAGATTTTTTAAAATGCCACCAGAGTGATCTGCTGACAAACTGAACATCCCTGTTGTCAAAATGTCCCGCCCCTGCTGTGTATTTTGGAGAAACTAGGTGACACGTTTGTGTTTCCTGCAGCTCATTTGCATATATGGATGAGCAAGCGCTGTGATTGGCTGCTGTAGAATCCTAGTATGTTTCAGTTGGAAGAGAGGTCAAAGGCCATCGTGTCTGTCCGCCTGCTGCTCAATGCAGCAATGGCAGGATTCACTAAACCCTCTCAGACAGATGTCTGTCCAGCCTCTGGGTGAACAGTCCCACCGAAGGAGAACTCGTCACCTCCTCTGGTGGCCGCCTGTTCCACTCATTGCTCACCCTCACTGTCAAAAAGTTTTTTTCTAATGTGTATCTTTTCCCTTTCATCCCATTGCTTCTCGTGCTTCCATGTGCAAATGAGAATAAGGATGATCCCTCTACATTGGGGCAACCCTTCAGATATTGGTGTCCTCCATCTTATAGAAGGGAACGCCTTTCCGACAGAACAGGCTGACTGAACGTGACGGCCGTCGCCATGATCCCTATGGCCGGCGCATACACACTGCTATGTTGCTGATGTTGTAGCACATTACTTCAATGAAATATTAATGGTGCTGACACGTGCCGGATTATCAGACGTTGTCAGTATTAATCGTGCTGACACGTGCCGGATTATCAGATGTTGTCAGTATTAATCGTGCTGACACGTGCCGGATTATCAGATATCATGAGTATTAATGGACCTGAAACATGTGCCAGATTATCAGATGTTATCGGTATTAATGGTGCTTACAGATGCTGGATTATCAGATGTTATCAGTATTAATGGTGTTGACAGGTGCCGGATTATCAGACTTCATCAGTATTAATGGTGCTAACACGTGCCGGATTATCAGATGTTGTCAGTATTAATCGTGCTGACAGGTGCCGGATTATCAGATGTTGTCAGTATTAATCGTGCCGGATTATCAGATGTTGTCAGTATTAATCGTGCTGACACGTGCCGGATTATCAGATGTTGTCAGTATTAATCGTGCTGACAGGTGCCGGATTATCAGATATCATGAGTATTAATGGACCTGACAAATGCCGGATTATCAGATGTTGTCAGTATTAATCGTGGTGACAGGTGCCGGATTATCAGATGTTGTCAGTATTAATCGTGCCTACACGTGCCGGATTATCAGATGTTGTCAGTATTAATCATGCTGACACGTGCCGGATTATCAGATATCATGAGTATTAATGGACCTGACAAATGCCAGATTATCAGATGTTATCGGTATTAATGGTGCTTACAGATGCTGGATTATCAGATGTTATCAGTATTAATGGTGTTGACAGGTGCCGGATTATCAGACTTCATCAGTATTAATGGTGCTGACACGTGCCGGATTATCAGATGTTGTCAGTATTAATCGTGCTGACAGGTGCGGGATTATCAGATGTTGTCAGGATTAATCGTGCCGGATTATCAGATGTTGTCAGTACTAATCGTGCTGACACGTGCCGGATTATCAGATGTTGTCAGTACTAATCGTGCTGACACGTGCCGGATTATCAGATGTTGTCAGTATTAATGGTGCTGACACGTGCCGGAATAACAGATATCATGAGTATTAATGAGCCTGACAAATGCCAGATTATCAGATGTTATCGGTATTAATGGTGCTTACAGATGCTGGATTATCAGATGTTATCAGTATTAATGGTGTTGACAGGTGCCGGATTATCAGACTTCATCAGTATTAATGGTGCTGACACGTGCCGGATTATCAGATGTTGTCAGTATTAATCGTGCTGACACGTGCCGGATTATCAGATGTTGTCAGTATTAATCGTGCTGACAGGTGCCGGATTATCAGATATCATGAGTATTAATGGACCTGACAAATGCCCGATTTTCAGATGTTATCGGTATTAATGGTGCTTACAGATGCTGGATTATCAGATGTTATCAGTATTAATGGTGTTGACAGGTGCCGGATTATCAGACTTCATCAGTATTAACCCCTTAACCCCCAAGGGTGGTTGGCACGTTAATGACCGGGCCAATTTTGACAATTCTTACCACTGTCCCTTTAAGAGGTCATAACTCTGGAACGCTTCCATGGATCCCGCCGGTGATTCTGACATTGCTTTTTTCTCACGACATAGTGTACTTCGTAGGGATATACTATTGAAGAGAAATAGCGCAATAGTGCATTATCCAGTGTAGGTATATCAATTTAAAAATAATACACTCACCAGATGGAGCTTGTAATAAGCATGGAGGATTCGCTGCTGCAGAAACCACAGATCCACGAGGGACCAACGTAGAAGATGCAGGAGAGGAGAAAAAGTGGTCAGACAATCCGCGCTGCAAATCACTTTGAACCCCCAAAGGGCTTCACAGAAGTTTATAACGTGCAGCCATCCAATTAAAGACATCATATTTTTTCCACAAAAATGATCTTTTCACCCCCAATTTTTATTTTCCCAAGAGTAACAGGACCCCAAAAGTTATTGTGCAATTCATCCTGAGTACGCTGATACCCCATATATGGGGGTTAAACCACTATTTGGGCACATGGCAGAGCTCGGAAGGGAAGCAGCGCCATTTAACTTTTTTGGCTGGAATTGAGATCGGACGCCATGTCGCGTTTGAAAAGCCCCTGAAGTGCCAAAACAGTGGAAACCCCCCAATTCTAACTCCCACCCTAACCCTAGCCCTGACCCTAGCTCTGACCCTAGCCCTAATGGGAAAATGGAAATAAATACATTTTTTTTTTATTTTATTATTTTTGCCTAACTAAGGGGGTGATAAAGGGGGGTTTGATTTACTATTTATGGCGGGATTTAATTTTTGGCAGCTGTCATACGCTAAAAGACGCTTTTTATTGTAAAAATAGTTTATGCATCACCACATTTTGAGAGCTATAATTTTTCCTTATTTTGACCCACCGAGTCATGTGAGGTCATATTTTTTGCGGGACGAGTTGACGGTTTTATTGGTACCATTTTCGGGCACGTGACATTTTTTGGTCGCTTTTTACTCCGATTTTTGGGACGCAGTATGAACAAAAACCAGCTTTTCAGGAATTTCTTTTGGTGGGGGGGTGCGTTTACACCGTTCCGCGTGCGGTAAAATTGATAAGGCGCTTTTATTCTTCGGGTCAGTATGATTACAGCGATACCTCTTTTATGTCTTTTTTTATGTTTTGGCGGTTTTATGCTATGAAAATTTTTTTTTTATAAAAAATAATTATTTTTGCATCGCTTTATTCTGCGAGCTATAACTTTTTTTATTTTTTCTCTGATGATGCTGTGTGGTGGCTCGTTTGTTGCGGGACAAGATGTCGTTTTCAGCGGTACCATGGATATTTATATGCGTCTTTTTGATCGCGCGTTATTGCACTTTTTGTTCGTCGGTATGATAATAAATCATTAATTTTTGCGTCGTTTTTTATTTTTTAAGGGGAACGCTAAAGGGGTTAACTAATGGGACAGTTTTATAGGGTGGGTCATTACGGACGCGGCGATAACAAATAGGTGTACTTTTATTGTTTTTCTGTTTCTTTATTTTCAAAAAATGAATTTATTAGGGAATAATTTTTTTTCTTATTTATTTAACGATTTTATTAAAATTATTTTTACACTTTTTGTTTTTTACTTTATTATAATGTCCCATGGGGGACATCACTGTCCTGTGACAGATCGCTGATCTGTCACATCACAGATCGCTGTGACAGATCAGCGATCTGTCACAGGCACTGCTGCAGGCTTCCTCATGCCTGCGCTCTGCGGGCAGTGAGGAAGCCAGCTCCCTGCAGGCCCCCGAAGGTCCCCGTCGCCATATTGGATCCGGGGACCTGCAGGAAAGGCGACCCCCGCAGCGGCGCTGCACATCGCGCTGCTGTGGGGGTCGCAGGGAAGCACGGAGGGAGCCCCCTCCCTGCCGATGCTTCCTTTAACCCCCGGTACACCGCGATCATGTTTGATCGCGGTGTGCCAGGGGTTAACGTGTCGGGGGCGGTCACACATTGTGCCGGGTGTCAGCTGTGATAATCAGCTGACACCCGGCCGCGATCAGCTGCGCTCCCCCCGTGAGCGCAGCTGATCGCATTAGACGTACTATTCCGTCCTTGGGACTTAGGTCCCAGGTCACATGGACGGAATAGTACGTCTAATGTAGGAAAAGGGTTGATGGACCTGACAGATACCGGATTATCAGATATTATCAGTATTAACATTAGTTTTTTTCATGTTTCACATAGAAGCTTATAGGGAAAAAAACACCAAAATTCGCACAGTTCAGCAGCGTCTTCAGCCTCCCAGCGATCGCAGATCGCATGAAATCACATCCACTTTTCTTGCACATATAGGCCGTAGCGTAAATGCTGTGTCTTCCGCTGATTTTTTTGGGGGGGCAGAAATTCTGCTACGTTTAACTGTGTGAATAAATGCTGGGCAGGGTGCAATAGTTGACTGCTTTGTCTCCCATCCTTATAGGACCCCTAGCATGGTCCGCTGAGCTTTGAATGATCTTTTAATAGGCTTGGATTCTGATAAATAGTTGTTGCAATAATCGCTGGAACCAAGTCCTAGTGGCAGGGCTACAACCCACCTCCCCATAAAATATAATGTACCCCCCATAAGAATATAATACAACCCACCTCCCCATAGAATATAATGTACCCCCCATAGAATATAGTACAGCCCACCTCCCCATAGAATATAATGTACCCCCCCATAGAATATAATACAACCCACCTCCCCATAGAATATAATGTACCCCCCATAGAATATAGTACAGCCCACCTCCCCATAGAATATAATGTACCCCCCCCATAGAATATAATACAACCCACCTCCCCATAGAATATAATGTACCCCCCCATAGAATATAATACAACCCACCTCCCCATAGAATATAATGTACCCCCCATAGAATATAGTACAGCCCACCTCCCCATAGAATATAATGTAGCACCCCATAGAATATAGTACAGCCCACCTCCCCATAGAATATAATGTAGCACCCCATAGAATATAGTACAGCCCACCTCCCCATAGAATATAATGTAGCACCCCATAGAAAATAATGTACCCCCCATAGAATATAGTACAGCCCACCTCCCCATAGAATATAATGTAGCACCCCACAGAATATAATGTATCTCCCCCCCGGTGTGTATATGTACACGCCGGTCTCCTCATCACCACCGGTGAAGCCGCTGCTGGCACAGAGCTGACATCGTGCAGATGGCCCCGATCACATCAGACAGCGCCGCCCTTTGCTCTCCAATAGAATAGCGTCGTAGTGCGGTATGCGGCATGCTACAACTCCGGCGAAACGGTCCGCAGGAGGATTCTGACAGAAGGACACATGTCCGGTCATATTATAGATATATAGTCACGAGCGAACGGGTTGACACCCTTTAAACTGTTCCAGAAAATGAGTGCAATTTACACTTGTTTTGTTCTATACCTGTTACTTATCAAAAAGTGTGTGCAGTGCGGTGGCTGGGCGCAGGCAGGCGCACGTGGAGGGAGGGACCGCCGGAATAGGCAGCTGCTGGATAAGACTATATTGCAACATGGGCAGCTGCTGTCACCGTTGCGATCCCACCAGCTTCCGAAGCCCACTGGTCTACATCCAGACACCACCACACACATCTCTATAAGCAGACCTCAGCGCTATTTATGTCCCAGTAATGGCCAACCACTATAAATTATGGAGATTTTTTAAAATGCCACCAGAGTGATCTGCTGACAAACTGAACATCCCTGTTGTCAAAATGTCCCGCCCCTGCTGTGTATTTTGGAGAAACTAGGTGACACGTTTGTGTTTCCTGCAGCTCATTTGCATATATGGATGAGCAAGCGCTGTGATTGGCTGCTGTAGAATCCTAGTATGTTTCAGTTGGAAGAGAGGTCAAAGGCCATCGTGTCTGTCCGCCTGCTGCTCAATGCAGCAATGGCAGGATTCACTAAACCCTCTCAGACAGATGTCTGTCCAGCCTCTGGGTGAACAGTCCCACCGAAGGAGAACTCGTCACCTCCTCTGGTGGCCGCCTTTTCCACTCATTGCTCACCCTCACTGTCAAAAAGTTTTTTTCTAATGTGTATCTTTTCCCTTTCATCCCATTGCTTCTCGTGCTTCCATGTGCAAATGAGAATAAGGATGATCCCTCTACATTGGGGCAACCCTTCAGATATTGGTGTCCTCCATCTTATAGAAGGGAACGCCTTTCCGACAGAACAGGCTGACTGAACGTGACGGCCGTCGCCATGATCCCTATGGCCGGCGCATACACACTGCTATGTTGCTGATGTTGTAGCACATTACTTCAATGAAATATTAATGGTGCTGACAGGTGCCGGATTATCAGACGTTGTCAGTATTAATCGTGGTGACAGGTGCCGGATTATCAGATGTTGTAAGTATTAATCGTGCTGACACGTGCCGGATTATCAGATGTCAGTATTAATCGTGCTGACACGTGCCGGATTATCAGATATCATGAGTGTTAATGGACCTGACAAATGCCGGATTATCAGATGTTATCGGTATTAATGGTGCTTACAGATGCTGGATTATCAGATGTTATCAGTATTAATGGTGTTGACAGGTGCCGGATTATCAGACTTCATCTGTATTAACCCCTTAACCCCCAAGGGTGGTTGGCACGTTAATGACCGGGCAAATTTTGACAATTCTTACCACTGTCCCTTTAAGAGGTCATAACTCTGGAACGCTTCCATGGATCCCGCCGGTGATTCTGACATTGCTTTTTTCTCACGACATAGTGTACTTCGTAGGGATATACTATTGAAGAGAAATAGCGCAATAGTGCATTATCCAGTGTAGGTATATCAATTTAAAAATAATACACTCACCAGATGGAGCTTGTAATAAGCATGGAGGATTCGCTGCTGCAGAAACCACAGATCCACGAGGGACCAACGTAGAAGATGCAGGAGAGGAGAAAAAGTGGTCAGACAATCCGCGCTGCAAATCACTTTGAACCCCCAAAGGGCTTCACAGAAGTTTATAACGTGCTGCCATCCAATTAAAGACATCATATTTTTTCCACAAAAATGATCTTTTCACCCCCAATTTTTAATTTCCCAAGAGTAACAGGACCCCAAAAGTTATTGTGCAATTCATCCTGAGTACGCTGATACCCCATATATGGGGGTAAACCACTATTTGGGCACATGGCAGAGCTCGGAAGGGAAGCAGCGCCATTTAACTTTTTTGGCTGGAATTGAGATCGGACGTCATGTCGCGTTTGGAAAGCCCCTGAAGTGCCAAAACAGTGGAAACCCCCCAATTCTAACTCCCACCCTAACCCTAGCCCTGACCCTAGCTCTGACCCTAGCCCTAATGGGAAAATGGAAATAAATACATTTTTTTTTTATTTTATTATTTTTGCCTAACTAAGGGGGTGATAAAGGGGGGGTTTGATTTACTATTTATGGCGGGTTTTAATTTTTGGCAGCTGTCATACGCTAAAAGACGCTTTTTATTGTAAAAATAGTTTATGCATCACCACATTTTGAGAGCTATAATTTTTCCTTATTTTGACCCACCGAGTCATGTGAGGTCATATTTTTTGCGGGACGAGTTGACGTTTTTATTGGTACCATTTTCGGGCACGTGACATTTTTTGGTCGCTTTTTACTCCGATTTTTGGGACGCAGTATGAACAAAAACCAGCTTTTCAGGAATTTCTTTTGGGGGGGGGTGCGTTTACACCGTTCCGCGTGCGGTAAAATTGATAAGGCGCTTTTATTCTTCGGGTCAGTATGATTACAGCGATACCTCTTTTATGTCTTTTTTTATGTTTTGGCGGTTTTATGCTATGAAAATTTTTTTTTATAAAAAATAATTATTTTTGCATCGCTTTATTCTGCGAGCTATAACTTTTTCATTTTTTCTCTGATGATGCTGTGTGGTGGCTCGTTTGTTGCGGGACAAGATGTCGTTTTCAGCGGTACCATGGATATTTATATGCGTCTTTTTGATCGCGCGTTATTGCACTTTTTGTTCGTCGGTATGATAATAAATCATTAATTTTTGCGTCGTTTTTTATTTTTTAAGGGGAACGCTAAAGGGGTTAACTAATGGGACAGTTTTATAGGGTGGGTCATTACGGACGCGGCGATAACAAATAGGTGTACTTTTATTGTTTTTCTGTTTCTTTATTTTCAAAAAATGAATTTATTAGGGAATAATTTTTTTTCTTATTTATTTAACGATTTTATTAAAATTATTTTTACACTTTTTGTTTTTTACTTTATTATAATGTCCCATGGGGGACATCACTGTCCTGTGACAGATCGCTGATCTGTCACATCACAGATCGCTGTGACAGATCAGCGATCTGTCACAGGCACTGCTGCAGGCTTCCTCATGCCTGCGCTCTGCGGGCAGTGAGGAAGCCAGCTCCCTGCAGGCCCCCGAAGGTCCCCGTCGCCATATTGGATCCGGGGACCTGCAGGAAAGGCGACCCCCGCAGCGGCGCTGCACATCGCGCTGCTGTGGGGGTCGCAGGGAAGCACGGAGGGAGCCCCCTCCCTGCCGATGCTTCCTTTAACCCCCAGTACACCGCGATCATGTTTGATCGCGGTGTGCCAGGGGTTAACGTGTCGGGGGCGGTCACACATTGTGCCGGGTGTCAGCTGTGATAATCAGCTGACACCCGGCCGCGATCAGCTGCGCTCCCCCCGTGAGCGCAGCTGATCGCATTAGACGTACTATTCCGTCCTTGGGACTTAGGTCCCAGGTCACATGGACGGAATAGTACGTCTAATGTAGGAAAGGGGTTGATGGACCTGACAGATACCGGATTATCAGATATTATCAGTATTAACATTAGTTTTTTTCATGTTTCACATAGAAGCTTATAGGGAAAAAAACACCAAAATTCGCACAGTTCAGCAGCGTCTTCAGCCTCCCAGCGATCGCAGATCGCATGAAATCACATCCACTTTTCTTGCACATATAGGCCGTAGCGTAAATGCTGTGTCTTCTGCTGATTTTTTTGGGGGGGCAGAAATTCTGCTACGTTTAACTGTGTGAATAAATGCTGGGCAGGGTGCAATAGTTGACTGCTTTGTCTCCCATCCTTATAGGACCCCTAGCATGGTCCGCTGAGCTTTGAATGATCTTTTAATAGGCTTGGATTCTGATAAATAGTTGTTGCAATAATCGCTGGAACCAAGTCCTAGTGGCAGGGCTACAACCCACCTCCCCATAAAATATAATGTACCCCCCATAAGAATATAATACAACCCACCTCCCCATAGAATATAATGTACCCCCCATAGAATATAGTACAGCCCACCTCCCCATAGAATATAATGTACCCCCCATAGAATATAATACAACCCACCTCCCCATAGAATATAATGTACCCCCCATAGAATATAGTACAGCCCACCTCCCCATAGAATATAATGTACCCCCCATAGAATATAGTACAGCCCACCTCCCCATAGAATATAATGTAGCACCCCTTAGAAAATAATGTACCCCCCATAGAATATAGTACAGCCCACCTCCCCATAGAATATAATGTAGCACCCCATAGAATATAGTACAGCCCACCTCCCCATAGAATATAATGTAGCACCCCATAGAATATAGTACAGCCCACCTCCCCATAGAATACAATGTAGCACCCCATAGAAAATAATGTACCCCCCATAGAATATAGTACAGCCCACCTCCCCATAGAATATAATGTAGCACCCCACAGAATATAATGTATCTCCCCCCCGATGTGTATATGTACACGCCGGTCTCCTCATCACCACCGGTGAAGCCGCTGCTGGCACAGAGCTGACATCGTGCAGATGGCCCCGATCACATCAGACAGCGCCGCCCTTTGCTCTCCAATAGAATAGCGTCGTAGTGCGGTATGCGCACATGCTACGACTCCGGCGACACGGTCCGCAGAAGGATTCTGACAGAAGGACACATGTCCGGTCATATTATAGATATATAGTCACGAGCGAACGGGTTGACACCCTTTAAACTGTTCCAGAAAATGAGTGCAATTTACACTTGTTTTGTTCTATACCTGTTACTTATCAAAAAGTGTGTGCAGTGCGGTGGCTGGGCGCAGGCAGGCGCACGTGGAGGGAGGGACCGCCGGAATGGGCAGCTGCTGTCACCGTCGCGATCCCACCAGCCTCCGAAGCCCACTGGTCTACATCCAGACACCACCGCACACATCTCTATAAGCAGACCTCAGCGCTATTTATGTCCCAGTAATGTCCAACCACTATAAATTATGGAGATTTTTTAAAATGCCACCAGAGTGATCTGCTGACAAACTGAACATCCCTGATGTCAAAATGTCCCGCCCCTGCTGTGTATTTTGGAGAAACTAGGTGACACGTTTGTGTTTCCTGCAGCTCATTTGCATATATGGATGAGCAAGCGCTGTGATTGGCTGCTGTAGAATCCTAGTATGTTTCAGTTGGAAGAGAGGTCAAAGGCCATCGTGTCTGTCCGCCTGCTGCTCAATGCAGCAATGGCAGGATTCACTAAACCCTCTCAGACAGATGTCTGTCCAGCCTCTGGGTGAACAGTCCCACCGAAGGAGAACTCGTCACCTCCTCTGGTGGCCGCCTGTTCCAATCATTGCTCACCCTCACTGTCAAAAAGTTTTTTTCTAATGTGTATCTTTTCCCTTTCATCCCATTGCTTCTCGTGCTTCCATGTGCAAATGAGAATAAGGATGATCCCTCTACATTGGGGCAACCCTTCAGATATTGGTGTCCTCCATCTTATAGAAGGGAACGCCTTTCCGACAGAACAGGCTGACTGAACGTGACGGCCGTCGCCATGATCCCTATGGCCGGCGCATACACACTGCTATGTTGCTGATGTTGTAGCACATTACTTCAATGAAATATTAATGGTGCTGACACGTGCCGGATTATCAGACGTTGTCAGTATTAATCGTGGTGACAGGTGCAGGATTATCAGATGTTGTAAGTATTAATCGTGCTGACACGTGCCAGATTATCAGATGTTGTCAGTATTAATCGTGCTGACACGTGCCGGATTATCAGATATCATGAGTATTAATGGACCTGAAACATGTGCCAGATTATCAGATGTTATCGGTATTAATGGTGCTTACAGATGCTGGATTATCAGATGTTATCAGTATTAATGGTGTTGACAGGTGCCGGATTATCAGACTTCATCAGTATTAATGGTGCTGACACGTGCCGGATTATCAGATGTTGTCAGTATTAATCGTGCTGACAGGTGCCGGATTATCAGATGTTGTCAGTATTAATCGTGCCGGATTATCAGATGTTGTCAGTATTAATCGTGCTGACACGTGCCGGATTATCAGATGTTGTCAGTATTAATCGTGCTGACAGGTGCCGGATTATCAGATATCATGAGTATTAATGGACCTGACAAATGCCGGATTATCCGATGTTGTCAGTATTAATCGTGGTGACAGGTGCCGGATTATCAGATGTTGTCAGTATTAATCGTGCCTACACGTGCCGGATTATCAGATGTTGTCAGTATTAATCGTGCTGACACGTGCCGGATTATCAGATATCATGAGTATTAATGGACCTGACAAATGCCAAATTATCAGATGTTATCGGTATTAATGGTGCTTACAGATGCTGGATTATCAGATGTTATCAGTATTAATGGTGTTGACAGGTGCCGGATTATCAGACTTCATCAGTATTAATGGTGCTAACACTTGCCGGATTATCAGATGTTGTCAGTATTAATCGTGCTGACAGGTGCGGGATTATCAGATGTTGTCAGTATTAATCGTGCCGGATTATCAGATGTTGTCAGTACTAATCGTGCTGACACGTGCCGGATTATCAGATGTTGTCAGTACTAATCGTGCTGACACGTGCCGGATTATCAGATGTTGTCAGTATTAATCGTTCTGACACGTGCCGGAATAACAGATATCATGAGTATTAATGAGCCTGACAAATGCCATATTATCAGATGTTATCGGTATTAATGGTGCTTACAGATGCTGGATTATCAGATGTTATCAGTATTAATGGTGTTGACAGGTGCCGGATTATCAGACTTCATCAGTATTAATGGTGCTGACACGTGCCGGATTATCAGATGTTGTCAGTATTAATCGTGCTGACACGTGACGGATTATCAGATGTTGTCAGTATTAATCGTGCTGACAGGTGCCGGATTATCAGATATCATGAGTATTAATGGACCTGACAAATGCCGGATTATCAGATGTTATCGGTATTAATGGTGCTTACAGATGCTGGATTATCAGATGTTATCAGTATTAATGGTGTTGACAGGTGCCGGATTATCAGACTTCATCAGTATTAACCCCTTAACCCCCAAGGGTGGTTGGCACGTTAATGACCGGGCCAATTTTGACAATTCTTACCACTGTCCCTTTAAGAGGTCATAACTCTGGAACGCTTCCATGGATCCTGCCGGTGATTCTGACATTGCTTTTTTCTCACGACATAGTGTACTTCGTAGGGATATACTATTGAAGAGAAATAGCGCAATAGTGCATTATCCAGTGTAGGTATATCAGTTTAAAAATAATACACTCACCAGATGGAGCTTGTAATAAGCATGGAGGATTCGCTGCTGCAGAAACCACAGATCCACGAGGGACCAACGTAGAAGATGCAGGAGAGGAGAAAAAGTGGTCAGACAATCCGCGCTGCAAATCACTTTGAACCCCCAAAGGGCTTCACAGAAGTTTATAACGTGCAGCCATCCAATTAAAGACATCATATTTTTTCCACAAAAATGATCTTTTCACCCCCAATTTTTATTTTCCCAAGAGTAACAGGACCCCAAAAGTTATTGTGCAATTCATCCTGAGTACGCTGATACCCCATATATGGGGGTAAACCACTATTTGGGCACATGGCAGAGCTCGGAAGGGAAGCAGCGCCATTTAACTTTTTTGGCTGGAATTGAGAGCGGACGCCATGTCGCGTTTGGAAAGCCCCTGAAGTGCCAAAACAGTGGAAACCCCCCAATTCTAACTCCCACCCTAACCCTAGCCCTGACCCTAGCTCTGACCCTAGCCCTAATGGGAAAATGGAAATAAATACATTTTTTTTTTATTTTATTATTTTTGCCTAACTAAGGGGGTGATAAAGGGGGGGTTTGATTTACTATTTATGGCGGGTTTTAATTTTTGGCAGCTGTCATACGCTAAAAGACGCTTTTTATTGTAAAAATAGTTTATGCATCACCACATTTTGAGAGCTATAATTTTTCCTTATTTTGACCCACCGAGTCATGTGAGGTCATATTTTTTGCGGGACGAGTTGACGTTTTTATTGGTACCATTTTCGGGCACGTGACATTTTTTGGTCGCTTTTTACTCCGATTTTTGGGACGCAGTATGAACAAAAACCAGCTTTTCAGGAATTTCTTTTGAGGGGGGGTGCGTTTACACCGTTCCGCGTGCGGTAAAATTGATAAGGCGCTTTTATTCTTCGGGTCAGTATGATTACAGCGATACCTCTTTTATGTCTTTTTTTATGTTTTGGCGGTTTTATGCTATGAAAATTTTTTTTTATAAAAAATAATTATTTTTGCATCGCTTTATTCTGCGAGCTATAACTTTTTTATTTTTTCTCTGATGATGCTGTGTGGTGGCTCGTTTGTTGCGGGACAAGATGTCGTTTTCAGCGGTACCATGGATATTTATATGCGTCTTTTTGATCGCGCGTTATTGCACTTTTTGTTCGTCGGTATGATAATAAATCATTAATTTTATGTGTCGTTTTTTATTTTATAAGGGGAACGCTAAAGGGGTTAACTAATGGGACAGTTTTATAGGGTGGGTCATTACGGACGCGGCGATAACAAATAGGTGTACTTTTATTGTTTTTCTGTTTCTTTATTTTCAAAAAATGAATTTATTAGGGAATAATTTTTTTTCTTATTTATTTAACGATTTTATTAAAATTATTTTTACACTTTTTGTTTTTTACTTTATTATAATGTCCCATGGGGGACATCACTGTCCTGTGACAGATCGCTGATCTGTCACATCACAGATCGCTGTGACAGATCAGCGATCTGTCACAGGCACTGCTGCAGGCTTCCTCATGCCTGCGCTCTGCGGGCAGTGAGGAAGCCAGCTCCCTGCAGGCCCCCGAAGGTCCCCATCGCCATATTGGATCCGGGGACCTGCAGGAAAGGCGACCCCCGCAGCGGCGCTGCACATCGCGCTGCTGTGGGGGGGTCGCAGGCAGCGTCGGACTGGCCCACCGGGGAACCGGAGGATTCTCCGGTGGGCCCTGGCATCTGGTGGGCCCTGGCACCTGCAGGCATACAGGGCCAGTAGTTGCCTAGGGCCCCCGCTGCTCCAGGGGCCCCCAGCCAGTGGTGTGTCGCACACCATGCAGCTGCTATGGGGGGCCCTGCCAGCGGAGCAGCAGCGGGTGTCAGGAGGCAGGAGCCCCTGTCCCCGCTGCTAAAGAGAAATGTATATTCACTGCGAAGCAGTGAATATCATTTCAGGTCTCCACCCCCAGAGGCCCCGCCCCCAGCCCAGTAAGCCGCTCTGCATCTGTAAATCAGGGCCGGCGCCGCCCTCAGTCCTCTCTGCTCCTGGCTCACAGCCAGTGCGCGATGACGTCACTACATCGCGCACCCGCTGTGTGTCTGGCAGAGGGGGCAGCTCCTGACACTGAAGCCGGGATCAGCGTGGGAGCGAGGAGGAGAGGTGAGTATTGTTTTTTTTTTTTTTTTATATCTCTCGCTCTCTCTATCTGTCTCTCTCTATCTATCTATCTCTATTTCTCAATATATCTCTCTATCTTATATCTATCTATCTTTCTATCTCTATCTATTATCTATATCTATCTCTATCTATATCTATCTCTATCGCTCTATCTTTATATCTATCTTTCTATCTCTACATCTATCTCTATATCTATCTATCTCTATATCTTTCTATATCTATATATTATGTCTATCTATCTATCTCTATATCTATCTATCTTACTCTATCTATCTCTATATCTATTATCTCTATATTTATTTATCTAGCTACCATCTATATCTATCTATCTTTATCTATATATATCTCTATCTAATATCTATATCTATCTATCTCTATACCTATCTATCTATTTATCCGTTATCTATCTCTATATCTTTTCTCTCTATCTATCTATCTCTATATCTATATCTCTCGCTATCTATCGCTCTATCTCTATATCTATCTTTATATCTATATCTATATATCTATCTCTATCTATCTCTATATCTATCTCTATTTCTCTCTATATCTATCTCTATATCTCTATAGCTATCTATCTATATATCTCTATCTCCATATCTATCTCTCTATCTATCTTTCTATCTCTATATCTATATATCTATCTATCTTTATCTATTTATCTCTATATCTTTTCTCTGTATCTATCTCTCTATATCTATATCTATCTATCTTTATATATATCTATTATCTCTATATCTATTTCTCTCTATATCTCTCTCTATATCTATCTATCTATTTATCTCTATCTCTATATCGATCTCTCTGTATATCTATCTTTCTATCTCTATATCTATCTATCTTTCTCTATCTATTTATCTCTATCTATTATCTATATCTATCTATCGCTCTATCTCTATATCTATCTTTCTATCTCTACATCTATCTCTATATCTATCTTTCTATCTATATCTATCTATTATGTCTATCTAGCTATCTCTATTATCTATATCTACCTATCTCTATATCTTTCTATCTTACTCTATCTCTATATCTATCTGTTATCTCTATATTTATTATCTATCTTTATCTATCTATCTCTATCTATATCTATCTCTATCTAGATACAGGAAAGATGTATATCTTTGTACCGTGTTAGCCAGTAAATAGAAAAATATTCAGGATTGAGAGTCCTCAGTAGTTGATACCTTTTATCTCTATCTATTTATCGATCTCTGTATCTATCTCTCTCTATATCTATCTCTCTCTCTATCTACCGCTCTCTCTATCTCTATCTATCTTTATATCTATATCTATCTATCTATCTCTATATCTATTATCTCTATATCTATCTACCTATCTATCTCTATATCTATCTATCTATATATATATATATATATATATCTGTTTCTCTCTATATCTATCTCTATATCGCTCTCTCTATAGCTATCTATATATTATCTCTATATCTATCTATCTATATATTATCTCTATATCTATCTCTATATCTATCTATCTCTATATCTATCTATCTCTATATCTGTTATCTCTATATCCATATCTATCTCTAGATCTATCTTTCTATCTAACACTATATCTCTATATCTATCTCTATATCTCATTATCTATCAATCTCTATCTCTCTCTCTTTATCTATCTATCCATCTATCTCTATATCTATCCATCTATCTCTATATCTATCCATCTATCTCTATATCTATCTATCTATTATCTCTATTATCTATATCTATCTATCCATCTATCTAGCTATCTCTATCTATCTCTATATCTCTCTATATCTATCTTTCTAACTCTATATCTATCTATCTCTATACATATCTCTATATCTAGCTATTATCTCTATATCTATCGCTATATCTATCTTTCTATATCTATCTGTCTCTATATCTATCTATCTATCTCTATATCTATTATCTCTATATCTATCTATCTCTATATATCTCTATATCTATTTTTATTTATATCCATCTATCTATATATATTTATCTCTATATCTATCTATATATGTCTATATTATTATTATTATTATTATTATATCTGTATATCTCTATCTATTATCTATCTCTATCTATTATCTTTCTCTATCTATATATATATCTATCTCTATATCTTTCTATCTATAGCTATCTATCTCTATATCTATCTATCTATCTATCTATCCATTATCTATTTTCTATCTATCTCTATATCTATCTACCTATCGATCTATCTATCTATATTTCTTTATATATCTATCTTTATATCTATCTCTATGAATCTTTCTATCTATATCTATCCATTATCTACTTTCTATCCATTATCTACTATCTATCTCTATATCTATCTATTTCTACATCTATCTTTCTATCTATTTCTATCTAACTCTATATCTATATATCTATATAGCATTATACCCTATGAGGGGGTGCATTATTCCCTATGAGGGGGCAGCATTATACCCTATGAGGAGGCAGCATTATACCCTATGAGGAGGCAGCATTATACCCTATGAGGAGGGCAGCATTATTCCCTATGAGGGGACGCATTATTCCCTATGAGGGGGGCAGTATTATACCCTATGAGGGGGGGCAGTATTATACCCTATGAGGGGGGCAGCATTATACCCTATGAGGGGGCAGCATTATTCCCTATGAGGGGATGCATTATTCCCTATGAGGGGGGCAGTATTATACCCTATGAGGGGGGCAGTATTATACCCTATGAGGGGGGCAGTATTATACCCTATGAGGGGGGCAGTATTATACCCTATGAGGGGGGCAGTATTATACCCTATGAGGGGGTGCATTATACCCTATGAGGGGATGCATTATTCCCTATGAGGGGGGCAGTATTATACCCTATGAGGAGGCAGTATTATACCCTATGAGGGGGGCAGCATTATTCCCTATGAGGGGGGCAGTATTATACCCTATGAGGGGGCAGCATTATACCCTATGAGGGGGCAGCGTTATACCCTATGAGGGGGGCAGTATTATACCCTATGAGGAGGCAGCATTATACCCTATGAGGGGGTGCATTATTCCCTATGAGGGGGGCAGTATTATACCCTATGAGGCGGCAGCATTATACCCTATGAGGAGGCAGCATTATACCCTATGAGGAGGGCAGCATTATTCCCTATGAGGGGGTGCATTATACCCTATGAGGGGGCAGTATTATACCCTATGAGGGGGCAGCATTATTCCCTATGAGGGGATGCATTATTCCCTATGAGGGGGGCAGTATTATACCCTATGAGGAGGCAGCATTATACCCTATGAGGGGGTGCATTATTCCCTATGAGGGGGGCAGTATTATACCCTATGAGGGGGGCAGTATTATACCCTATGAGGGGGCAGCATTATTCCCTATGAGGGGGTGCATTATTCCCTATGAGGGGGGCAGTATTATACCCTATGAGGGGGGCAGTATTATACCCTATGAGGGGGGCAGTATTATACCCTATGAGGGGGTGCATTATACCCTATGAGGGGGTGCATTATACCCTATGAGGGGGTGCATTATTCCCTATGAGGGGGGCAGTATTATACCCTATGAGGGGGGCAGTATTATATTCTATGAGATGGCTGCATTATATTCTATGAGATGGCTGCATTATACTATGTGAGGGGGCTGCTTTATATTCTATGAGGGGGCTACCCCAACTCCTGCTACATAATTAAGACATGTACAACCTTATATTATACCCGGATATTAGCGTGTTTTACCGCATAATTGGTGGTCTGGTATTTAACTCTATGCAGCTACATAGTGGGCCCTAAGAATGATTTTCTCTGGTGGGCCCAAGGTGTTCCAGTCCGACGCTGGTCGCAGGGAAGCACGGAGGGAGCCCCCTCCCTGCCGATGCTTCCTTTAACCCCCGGTACACCGCGATCATGTTTGATCGCGGTGTCCCAGGGGTTAACGTGTCGGGGGCGGTCACACATTGTGCCGGGTGTCAGCTGTGATAATCAGCTGACACCCGGCCGCGATCAGCTGCGCTCCCCCCGTGAGCGCAGCTGATCGCATTAGACGTACTATTCCGTCCTTGGGACTTAGGTCCCAGGTCACATGGACGGAATAGTACGTCTAATGTAGGAAAGGGGTTGATGGACCTGACAGATATCCCGGATTATCAGATATTATCAGTATTAACATTAGTTTTTTCATGTTTCACATAGAAGCTTATAGGGAAAAAAACACCAAAATTCGCACAGTTCAGCAGCGTCTTCAGCCTCCCAGCGATCGCAGATCGCATGAAATCACATCCACTTTTCTTGCACATATAGGCCGTAGCGTAAATGCTGTGTCTTCCGCTGATTTTTTTTGGGGGGCAGAAATTCTGCTACGTTTAACTGTGTGAATAAATGCTGGGCAGGGTGCAATAGTTGACTGCTTTGTCTCCCATCCTTATAGGACCCCTAGCATGGTCCGCTGAGCTTTGAATGATCTTTTAATAGGCTTGGATTCTGATAAATAGTTGTTGCAATAATCGCTGGAACCAAGTCCTAGTGGCAGGGCTACAACCCACCTCCCCATAAAATATAATGTACCCCCCATAAGAATATAATACAACCCACCTCCCCATAGAATATAATGTACCCCCCATAGAATATAGTACAGCCCACCTCCCCATAGAATATAATGTACCCCCCCATAGAATATAATACAACCCACCTCCCCATAGAATATAATGTACCCCCCATAGAATATAGTACAGCCCACCTCCCCATAGAATATAATGTACCCCCCCATAGAATATAATACAACCCACCTCCCCATAGAATATAATGTACCCCCCATAGAATATAATACAACCCACCTCCCCATAGAATATAATGTACCCCCCATAGAATATAGTACAGCCCACCTCCCCATAGAATATAATGTACCCCCCATAGAATATAGTACAGCCCACCTCCCCATAGAATATAATGTAGCACCCCATAGAAAATAATGTACCCCCCATAGAATATAGTACAGCCCACCTCCCCATAGAATATAATGTAGCACCCCATAGAATATAGTACAGCCCACCTCCCCATAGAATATAATGTAGCACCCCATAGAATATAGTACAGCCCACCTCCCCATAGAATATAATGTACCCCCCATAGAATATAGTACAGCCCACCTCCCCATAGAATATAATGTAGCACCCCACAGAATATAATGTATCTTCCCCCCGGTGTGTATATGTACACGCCGGTCTCCTCATCACCACCGGTGAAGCCGCTGCTGGCACAGAGCTGACATCGTGCAGATGGCCCCGATCACATCAGACAGCGCCGCCCTTTGCTCTCCAATAGAATAGCGTCGTAGTGCGGTATGCGCGCATGCTACGACTCCGGCGACACGGTCCGCAGGAGGATTCTGACAGAAGGACACATGTCCGGTCATATTATAGATATATAGTCACGAGCGAACGGGTTGACACCCTTTAAACTGTTCCAGAAAATGAGTGCAATTTACACTTGTTTTGTTCTATACATGTTACTTATCAAAAAGTGTGTGCAGTGCGGTGGCTGGGCGCAGGCAGGCGCACATGGAGGGAGGGACCGCCGGAATAGGCAGCTGCTGTCACCGTCGCGATCCCACCAGCCTCCGAAGCCCACTGGTCTACATCCAGACACCACCGCACACATCTCTATAAGCAGACCTCAGCGCTATTTATGTCCCAGTAATGGCCAACCACTATAAATTATGGAGATTTTTTAAAATGCCACCAGAGTGATCTTCTGACAAACTGAACATCCCTGTTGTCAAAATGTCCCGCCCCTGCTGTGTATTCTGGAGAAACTAGGTGACACGTTTGTGTTTCCTGCAGCTCATTTGCATATAAGGATGAGCAAGCGCTGTGATTGGCTGCTGTAGAATCATAGTATGTTTCAGTTGGAAGAGAGGTCAAAGGCCATCGTGTCTGTCCGCCTGCTGCTCAATGCAGCAATGGCAGGATTCACTAAACCCTCTCAGACAGATGTCTGTCCAGCCTCTGGGTGAACAGTCCCACCGAAGGAGAACTCGTCACCTCCTCTGGTGGCCGCCTGTTCCACTCATTGCTCACCCTCACTGTCAAAAAGTTTTTTTCTAATGTGTATCTTTTCCCTTTCATCCCATTGCTTCTCGTGCTTCCATGTGCAAATGAGAATAAGGATGATCCCTCTACATTGGGGCAACCCTTCAGATATTGGTGTCCTCCATCTTATAGAAGGGAACGCCTTTCCGACAGAACAGGCTGACTGAACGTGACGGCCGTCGCCATGATCCCTATGGCCGGCGCATACACACTGCTATGTTGCTGATGTTGTAGCACATTACTTCAATGAAATATTAATGGTGCTGACACGTGCCGGATTATCAGACGTTGTCAGTATTAATCGTGGTGACAGGTGCCGGATTATCAGATGTTGTAAGTATTAATCGTGCTGACACGTGCCGGATTATCAGATGTTGTCAGTATTAATCGTGCTGACACGTGCCGGATTATCAGATATCATGAGTATTAATGGACCTGAAACGTGCCAGATTATCAGATGTTATCGGTATTAATGGTGCTTACAGATGCTGGATTATCAGATGTTATCAGTATTAATGGTGTTGACAGGTGCCGGATTATCAGACTTCATCAGTATTAATCGTGCTGACACGTGCCGGATTATCAGATGTTGTCAGTATTAATCGTGCTGACACGTGCCGGATTATCAGATATCATGAGTATTAATGGACCTGAAACATGTGCCAGATTATCAGATGTTATCGGTATTAATGGTGCTTACAGATGCTGGATTATCAGATGTTGTCAGTATTAATCGTGCTGACAGGTGCCGGATTATCAGATGTTGTCAGTATTAATCGTGCCGGATTATCAGATGTTGTCAGTATTAATCGTGCTGACACGTGCCGGATTATCAGATGTTGTCAGTATTAATCGTGCTGACAGGTGCCGGATTATCAGATATCATGAGTATTAATGGACCTGACAAATGCCGGATTATCAGATGTTGTCAGTATTAATCGTGGTGACAGGTGCCGGATTATCAGATGTTGTCAGTATTAATCGTGCCTACACGTGCCGGATTATCAGATGTTGTCAGTATTAATCGTGCTGACACATGCCGGATTATCAGATATCATGAGTATTAATGGACCTGACAAATGCCAGATTATCAGATGTTATCGGTATTAATGGTGCATACAGATGCTGGATTATCAGATGTTATCAGTATTAATGGTGTTGACAGGTGCCGGATTATCAGACTTCATCAGTATTAATGGTGCTGACACGTGCCGGATTATCAGATGTTGTCAGTATTAATCGTGCTGACAGGTGCGGGATTATCAGATGTTGTCAGTATTAATCGTGCCGGATTATCAGATGTTGTCAGTACTAATCGTGCTGACACGTGCCGGATTATCAGATGTTGTCAGTACTAATCGTGCTGACACGTGCAGGATTATCAGATGTTGTCAGTATTAATCGTGCTGACACGTGCCGGATTATCAGATGTTGTCAGTATTAATCGTGCTGACACGTGCCGGAATAACAGATATCATGAGTATTAATGAGCCTGACAAATGCCAGATTATCAGATGTTATCGGTATTAATGGTGCTTACAGATGCTGGATTATCAGATGTTATCAGTATTAATGGTGTTGACAGGTGCCGGATTATCAGACTTCATCAGTATTAATGGTGCTGACACGTGCCGGATTATCAGATGTTGTCAGTATTAATCGTGCTGACATGTGCCGGATTATCAGATGTTGTCAGTATTAATCGTGCTGACAGGTGCCGGATTATCAGATATCATGAGTATTAATGGACCTGACAAATGCCGGATTATCAGATGTTATCGGTATTAATGGTGCTTACAGATGCTGGATTATCAGATGTTATCAGTATTAATGGTGTTGACAGGTGCCGGATTATCAGACTTCATCAGTATTAACCCCTTAACCCCCAAGGGTGGTTGGCACGTTAATGACCGGGCCAATTTTGACAATTCTTACCCCTGTCCCTTTAAGAGGTCATAACTCTGGAACGCTTCCATGGATCCCGCCGGTGATTCTGACATTGCTTTTTTCTCACGACATAGTGTACTTCGTAGGGATGTACTATTGAAGAGAAATAGCGCAATAGTGCATTATCCAGTGTAGGTATATCAATTTAAAAATAATACACTCACCAGATGGAGCTTGTAATAAGCATGGAGGATTCGCTGCTGCAGAAACCACAGATCCACGAGGGACCAACGTAGAAGATGCAGGATAGGAGAAAAAGTGGTCAGACAATCCGCGCTGCAAATCACTTTGAACCCCCAAAGGGCTTCACAGAAGTTTATAACGTGCAGCCATCCAATTGAAGACATCATATTTTTTCCACAAAAATGATCTTTTCACCCCCAATTTTTATTTTCCCAAGAGTAACAGGACACCAAAAGTTATTGTGCAATTCATCCTGAGTACGCTGATACCCCATATATGGGGGTAAACCACTATTTGGGCACATGGCAGAGCTCGGAAGGGAAGCAGCGCCATTTAACTTTTTTGGCTGGAATTGAGAGCGGACGTCATGTCGCGTTTGGAAAGCCCCTGAAGTGCCAAAACAGTGGAAACCCCCCAATTCTAACTCCCACCCTAACCCTAGCCCTGACCCTAGCCCTAATGGGAAAATGGAAATAAATACATTTTTTTTTTATTTTATTATTTTTGCCTAACTAAGGGGGTGATAAAGGGGGGGTTTGATTTACTATTTATGGCGGGTTTTAATTTTTGGCAGCTGTCATACGCTAAAAGACGCTTTTTATTGTAAAAATAGTTTATGCATCACCACATTTTGAGAGCTATAATTTTTCCTTATTTTGACCCACCGAGTCATGTGAGGTCATATTTTTTGCGGGACGAGTTGACGTTTTTATTGGTACCATGTTCGGGCACGTGACATTTTTTGGTCGCTTTTTACTCCGATTTTTGGGACGCAGTATGAACAAAAACCAGCTTTTCAGGAATTTCTTTTGGGGGTGGGGGTGCGTTTACACCGTTCCGCGTGCGGTAAAATTGATAAGGCACTTTTATTCTTCGGGTCAGTATGATTACAGCGATACCTCTTTTATGTCTTTTTTTATGTTTTGGCGGTTTTATGCTATGAAAATTTTTTTTTATAAAAAATAATTATTTTTGCATCGCTTTATTCTGCGAGCTATAACTTTTTTATTTTTTCTCTGATGATGCTGTGTGGTGGCTCGTTTGTTGCGGGACAAGATGTCGTTTTCAGCGGTACCATGGATATTTATATGCGTCTTTTTGATCGCGCGTTATTGCACTTTTTGTTCGTCGGTATGATAATAAATCATTAATTTTTGCGTCGTTTTTTATTTTTTAAGGGGAACGCTAAAGGGGTTAACTAATGGGACAGTTTTATAGGGTGGGTCATTACGGACGCGGCGATAACAAATAGGTGTACTTTTATTGTTTTTCTGTTTCTTTATTTTCAAAAAATGAATTTATTAGGGAATAATTTTTTTTCTTATTTATTTAACGATTTCATTAAAATTATTTTTACACTTTTTGTTTTTTACTTTATTATAATGTCCCATGGGGGACATCACTGTCCTGTGACAGATCGCTGATCTGTCACATCACAGATCGCTGTGACAGATCAGCGATCTGTCACAGGCACTGCTGCAGGCTTCCTCATGCCTGCGCTCTGCGGGCAGTGAGGAAGCCAGCTCCCTGCAGGCCCCCGAAGGTCCCCGTCGCCATATTGGATCCGGGGACCTGCAGGAAAGGCGACCCCCGCAGCGGCGCTGCACATCGCGCTGCTGTGGGGGTCGCAGGGAAGCACGGAGGGAGCCCCCTCCCTGCCGATGCTTCCTTTAACCCCCGGTACACCGCGATCATGTTTGATCGCGGTGTCCCAGGGGTTAACGTATCGGGGGCGGTCACACATTGTGCCGGGTGTCAGCTGTGATAATCAGCTGACACCCGGCCGCGATCAGCTGCGCTCCCCCTGTGAGCGCAGCTGATCGCATTAGACATACTATTCCGTCCTTGGGACTTAGGTCCCAGGTCACATGGACGGAATAGTACGTCTAATGTAGGAAAGGGGTTGATGGACCTGACAGATACCGGATTATCAGATATTATCAGTATTAACATTAGTTTTTTTCATGTTTCACATAGAAGCTTATAGGGAAAAAAACACCAAAATTCGCACAGTTCAGCAGCGTCTTCAGCCTCCCAGCGATCGCAGATCGCATGAAATCACATCCACTTTTCTTGCACATATAGGCCGTAGCGTAAATGCTGTGTCTTCCGCTGATTTTTTTGGGGGGGCAGAAATTCTGCTACGTTTAACTGTGTGAATAAATGCTGGGCAGGGTGCAATAGTTGACTGCTTTGTCTCCCATCCTTATAGGACCCCTAGCATGGTCCGCTGAGCTTTGAATGATCTTTTAATAGGCTTGGATTCTGATAAATAGTTGTTGCAATAATCGCTGGAACCAAGTCCTAGTGGCAGGGCTACAACCCACCTCCCCATAAAATATAATGTACCCCCCATAAGAATATAATACAACCCACCTCCCCATAGAATATAATGTACCCCCCATAGAATATAGTACAGCCCACCTCCCCATAGAATATAATGTACCCCCCCATAGAATATAATACAACCCACCTCCCCATAGAATATAATGTACCCCCCATAGAATATAGTACAGCCCACCTCCCCATAGAATATAATGTACCCCCCCCCATAGAATATAATACAACTCACCTCCCCATAGAATATAATGTACCCCCATAGAATATAATACAACCCACCTCCCCATAGAATATAATGTACCCCCCATAGAATATAGTACAGCCCACCTCCCCATAGAATATAATGTACCCCCCATAGAATATAGTACAGCCAACCTCCCCATAGAATATAATGTAGCACCCCATAGAAAATAATGTACCCCCCATAGAATATAGTACAGCCCACCTCCCCATAGAATATAATGTAGCACCCCATAGAATATAGTACAGCCCACCTCCCCATAGAATATAATGTAGCACCCCATAGAATATAGTACAGCCCACCTCCCCATAGAATATAATGTACCCCCCATAGAATATAGTACAGCCCACCTCCCCATAGAATATAATGTAGCACCCCACAGAATATAATGTATCTCCCCCCCGGTGTGTATATGTACACGCCGGTCTCCTCATCACCACCGGTGAAGCCGCTGCTGGCACAGAGCTGACATCGTGCAGATGGCCCCGATCACATCAGACAGCGCCGCCCTTTGCTCTCCAATAGAATAGCGTCGTAGTGCGGTATGCGCGCATGCTATGACTCCGGCGACACGGTCCGCAGGAGGATTCTGACAGAAGGACACATGTCCGGTCATATTATAGATATATAGTCACGAGCGAACGGGTTGACACCCTTTAAACTGTTCCAGAAAATGAGTGCAATTTACACTTGTTTTGTTCTATACCTGTTACTTATCAAAAGGTGTGTGCAGTGCGGTGGCTGGGCGCAGGCAGGCGCACGTGGAGGGAGGGACCGCCGGAATAGGCAGCTGCTGGATCAGACTATATTGCAACATGGGCAGCTGCTGTCACCGTCGCGATCCCACCAGCCTCCGAAGCCCACTGGTCTACATCCAGACACCACCGCACACATCTCTATAAGCAGACCTCAGCGCTATTTATGTCCCAGTAATGGCCAACCACTATAAATTATGGGGATTTTTTAAAATGCCACCAGAGTGATCTTCTGACAAACTGAACATCCCTGTTGTCAAAATGTCCCGCCCCTGCTGTGTATTTTGGAGAAACTAGGTGACACGTTTGTGTTTCCTGCAGCTCATTTGCATATATGGATGAGCAAGCGCTGTGATTGGCTGCTGTAGAATCCTAGTATGTTTCAGTTGGAAGAGAGGTCAAAGGCCATCGTGTCTGTCCGCCTGCTGCTCAATGCAGCAATGGCAGGATTCACTAAACCCTCTCAGACAGATGTCTGTCCAGCCTCTGGGTGAACAGTCCCACCGAAGGAGAACTCGTCACCTCCTCTGGTGGCCGCCTGTTCCACTCATTGCTCACCCTCACTGTCAAAAAGTTTTTTTCTAATGTGTATCTTTTCCCTTTCATCCCATTGCTTCTCGTGCTTCCATGTGCAAATGAGAATAAGGATGATCCCTCTACATTGGGGCAACCCTTCAGATATTGGTGTCCTCCATCTTATAGAAGGGAACGCCTTTCCGACAGAACAGGCTGACTGAACGTGACGGCCGTCGCCATGATCCCTATGGCCGGCGCATACACACTGCTATGTTGCTGATGTTGTAGCACATTACTTCAATGAAATATTAATGGTGCTGACACGTGCCGGATTATCAGACGTTGTCAGTATTAATCGCGGTGACAGGTGCCGGATTATCAGATGTTGTAAGTATTAATCGTGCTGACACGTGCCGGATTATCAGATGTTGTCAGTATTAATCGTGCTGACACGTGCCGGATTATCAGATATCATGAGTATTCATGGACCTGAAACATGTGCCAGATTATCAGATGTTATCGGTATTAATGGTGCTTACAGATGCTGGATTATCAGATGTTATCAGTATTAATGGTGTTGACAGGTGCCGGATTATCAGACTTCATCAGTATTAATGGTGCTGACACGTGCCGGATTATCAGATGTTGTCAGTATTAATCGTGCTGACAGGTGCCGGATTATCAGATGTTGTCAGTATTAATCGTGCCGGATTATCAGATGTTGTCAGTATTAATCGTGCTGACACGTGCCGGATTATCAGATGTTGTCAGTATTAATCGTGCTGACAGGTGCCGGATTATCAGATATCATGAGTATTAATGGACCTGACAAATGCCGGATTATCAGATGTTATCGGTATTAATGGTGCTTACAGATGCTGGATTATCAGATGTTATCAGTATTAATGGTGTTGACAGGTGCCGGATTATCAGACTTCATCAGTATTAACCCCTTAACCCCCAAGGGTGGTTGGCACGTTAATGACCGGGCCAATTTTGACAATTCTTACCACTGTCCCTTTAAGAGGTCATAACTCTGGAACGCTTCCATGGATCCCGCCGGTGATTCTGACATTGCTTTTTTCTCACGACATAGTGTACTTCGTAGGGATATACTATTGAAGAGAAATAGCGCAATAGTGCATTATCCAGTGTAGGTATATCAATTTAAAAATAATACACTCACCAGATGGAGCTTGTAATAAGCATGGAGGATTCGCTGCTGCAGAAACCACAGATCCACGAGGGACCAACGTAGAAGATGCAGGAGAGGAGAAAAAGTGGTCAGACAATCCGCGCTGCAAATCACTTTGAACCCCCAAAGGGCTTCACAGAAGTTTATAACGTGCAGCCATCCAATTGAAGACATCATATTTTTTCCACAAAAATGATCTTTTCACCCCCAATTTTTATTTTCCCAAGAGTAACAGGACCCCAAAAGTTATTGTGCAATTCATCCTGAGTACGCTGATACCCCATATATGGGGGTAAACCACTATTTGGGCACATGGCAGAGCTCGGAAGGGAAGCAGCGCCATTTAACTTTTTTGGCTGGAATTGAGATCGGACGCCATGTCGCGTTTGGAAAGCCCCTGAAGTGCCAAAACAGTGGAAACCCCCCAATTCTAACTCCCACCGTAACCCTAGCCCTGACCCTAGCTCTGACCCTAGCCCTAATGGGAAAATGGAAATAAATACATTTTTTTTTTATTTTATTATTTTTGCCTAACTAAGGGGGTGATAAAGGGGGGGTTTGATTTACTATTTATGGCGGGTTTTAATTTTTGGCAGCTGTCATACGCTAAAAGACGCTTTTTATTGTAAAAATAGTTTATGCATCACCACATTTTGAGAGCTATATTTTTTCCTTATTTTGACTCACCGAGTCATGTGAGGTCATATTTTTTGCGGGACGAGTTGACGTTTTTATTGGTACCATTTTCGGGCACGTGACATTTTTTGGTCGCTTTTTTACTCCGATTTTTGGGACGCAGTATGAACAAAAACCAGCTTTTCAGGAATTTCTTTTGGGGGGGGTGCGTTTACACCGTTCCGCGTGCGGTAAAATTGATAAGGCGCTTTTATTCTTCGGGTCAGTATGATTACAGCGATACCTCTTTTATGTCTTTTTTTATGTTTTGGCGGTTTTATGCTATGAAAATTTTTTTTTATAAAAAATAATTATTTTTGCATCGCTTTATTCTGCGAGCTATAACTTTTTTATTTTTTCATCGCTTTATTCTGCGAGCTATAACTTTTTTATTTTTTCTCTGATGATGCTGTGTGGTGGCTCGTTTGTTGAGGGACAAGATGTCGTTTTCAGCGGTACCATGGATATTTATATGCGTCTTTTTGATCGCGCGTTATTGCACTTTTTGTTCGTCGGTATGATAATAAATCATTAATTTTTGCGTCGTTTTTTATTTTTTAAGGGGAACGCTAAAGGGGTTAACTAATGGGACAGTTTTATAGGGTGGGTCATTACGGACCCGGCGATAACAAATAGGTGTACTTTTATTGTTTTTCTGTTTCTTTATTTTCAAAAAATTAATTTATTAGGGAATAATTTTTTTTCTTATTTATTTAACGATTTTATTAAAATTATTTTTACACTTTTTGTTTTTTACTTTATTATAATGTCCCATGGGGGACAGCGATCTGTCACAGGCACAGCTGCAGGCTTCCTCATGCCTGCGCTCTGCGGGCAGTGAGGAAGCCAGCTCCCTGCAGGCCCCCGAAGGTCCCCGTCGCCATATTGGATCCGGGGACCTGCAGGAAAGGCGACCCCCGCAGCGGCGCTGCACATCGCGCTGCTGTGGGGGTCGCAGGGAAGCACGGAGGGAGCCCCCTCCCTGCCGATGCTTCCTTTAACCCCCGGTACACCGCAATCATGTTTGATCGCGGTGTCCCAGGGGTTAACGTGTCGGGGGCGGTCACACATTGTGCCGGGTGTCAGCTGTGATAATCAGCTGACACCCAGCCGCGATCAGCTGCGCTCCCCCCGTGAGCGAAGCTGATCGCATTAGACGTACTATTCCGTCCTTGGGACTTAGGTCCCAGGTCACATGGACGGAATAGTACGTCTAATGTAGGAAAGGGGTTGATGGACCTGACAGATACCGGATTATCAGATATTATCAGTATTAACATTAGTTTTTTTCATGTTTCACATAGAAGCTTATAGGGAAAAAAACACCAAAAAATTCGCACAGTTCAGCAGCGTCTTCAGCCTCCCAGCGATCGCAGATCGCATGAAATCACATCCACTTTTCTTGCACATATAGGCCGTAGCGTAAATGCTGTGTCTTCCGCTGATTTTTTTTGGGGGGCAGAAATTCTGCTACGTTTAACTGTGTGAATAAATGCTGGGCAGGGTGCAATAGTTGACTGCTTTGTCTCCCATCCTTATAGGACCCCTAGCATGGTCCGCTGAGCTTTGAATGATCTTTTAATAGGCTTGGATTCTGATAAATAGTTGTTGCAATAATCGCTGGAACCAAGTCCTAGTGGCAGGGCTACAACCCACCTCCCCATAAAATATAATGTACCCCCCATAAGAATATAATACAACCCACCTCCCCATAGAATATAATGTACCCCCCATAGAATATAGTACAGCCCACCTCCCCATAGAATATAATGTACCCCCCCATAGAATATAATACAACCCACCTCCCCATAGAATATAATGTACCCCCCATAGAATATAGTACAGCCCACCTCCCCATAGAATATAATGTACCCCCCTATAGAATATAATACAACCCACCTCCCCATAGAATATAATGTACCCCCCATAGAATATAATACAACCCACCTCCCCATAGAATATAATGTACCCCTCATAGAATATAGTACAGCCCACCTCCCCATAGAATATAATGTACCCCCCATAGAATATAGTACAGCCCACCTCCCCATAGAATATAATGTAGCACCCCATAGAAAATAATGTACCCCCCATAGAATATAGTACAGCCCACCTCCCCATAGAATATAATGTAGCACCCCATAGAATATAGTACAGCCCACCTCCCCATAGAATATTATGTACCCCCCATAGAATATAGTACAGCCCACCTCCCCATAGAATATAATGTATCTCCCCCCCGGTGTGTATATGTACACGCCGGTCTCCTCATCACCACCGGTGAAGCCGCTGCTGGCACAGAGCTGACATCGTGCAGATGGCCCCGATCACATCAGACAGCGCCGCCCTTTGCTCTCCAATAGAATAGCGTCGTAGTGCGGTATGCGCGCATGCTACGACTCCGGCGACACGGTCCGCAGGAGGATTCTGACAGAAGGACACATGCCCGGTCATATTATAGATATATAGTCACGAGCGAACGGGTTGACACCCTTTAAACTGTTCCAGAAAATGAGTGAAATTTACACTTGTTTTGTTCTATACCTGTTACTTATCAAAAGGTGTGTGCAGTGCAGTGGCTGGGCGCAGGCAGGCGCACGTGGAGGGAGGGACCGCCGGAATAGGCAGCTGCTGTCACCGTCGCGATCCCACCAGCCTCCGAAGCCCACTGGTCTACATCCAGACATCACCGCACACATCTCTATACGCAGACCTCAGCGCTATTTATGTCCCAGTAATGGCCAACCACTATAAATTATGGAGATTTTTTAAAATGCCACCAGAGTGATCTGCTGACAAACTGAACATCCCTGTTGTCAAAATGTCCCGCCCCTGCTGTGTATTTTGGAGAAACTAGGTGACACGTTTGTGTTTCCTGCAGCTCATTTGCATATATGGATGAGCAAGCGCTGTGATTGGCTGCTGTAGAATCCTAGTATGTTTCAGTTGGAAGAGAGGTCAAAGGCCATCGTGTCTGTCCGCCTGCTGCTCAATGCAGCAATGGCAGGATTCACTAAACCCTCTCAGACAGATGTCTGTCCAGCCTCTGGGTGAACAGTCCCACCGAAGGAGAACTCGTCACCTCCTCTGGTGGCCGCCTGTTCCACTCATTGCTCACCCTCACTGTCAAAAAGTTTTTTTCTAATGTGTATCTTTTCCCTTTCATCCCATTGCTTCTCGTGCTTCCATGTGCAAATGAGAATAAGGATGATCCCTCTACATTGGGGCAACCCTTCAGATATTGGTGTCCTCCATCTTATAGAAGGGAACGCCTTTCCGACAGAACAGGCTGACTGAACGTGACGGCCGTCGCCATGATCCCTATGGCCGGCGCATACACACTGCTATGTTGCTGATGTTGTAGCACATTACTTCAATGAAATATTAATGGTGCTGACACGTGCCGGATTATCAGACGTTGTCAGTATTAATCGTGCTGACACGTGCCGGATTATCAGATGTTGTCAGTATTAATCGTGCTGACACGTGCCGGATTATCAGATATCATGAGTATTAATGGACCTGAAACATGTGCCAGATTATCAGATGTTATCGGTATTAATGGTGCTTACAGATGCTGGATTATCAGATGTTATCAGTATTAATGGTGTTGACAGGTGCCGGATTATCAGATGTTGTCAGTATTAATCGTGCTGACAGGTGCCGGATTATCAGATGTTGTCAGTATTAATCGTGCCGGATTATCAGATGTTGTCAGTATTAATCGTGCTGACACGTGCCGGATTATCAGATGTTGTCAGTATTAATCGTGCTGACAGGTGCCGGATTATCAGATATCATGAGTATTAATGGACCTGACAAATGCCGGATTATCAGATGTTATCGGTATTAATGGTGCTTACAGATGCCGGATTATCAGATGTTGTCAGTATTAATCGTGCCGGATTATCAGATGTTGTCAGTATTAATCGTGCTGACACGTGCCGGATTATCAGATGTTGTCAGTATTAATCGTGCTGACACGTGCCGGAATAACAGATATCATGAGTATTAATGAGCCTGACAAATGCCAGATTATCAGATGTTATCGGTATTAATGGTGCTTACAGATGCTGGATTATCAGATGTTATCAGTATTAATGGTGTTGACAGGTGCCGGATTATCAGACTTCATCAGTATTAATGGTGCTGACACGTGCCGGATTATCAGATGTTGTCAGTATTAATCGTGCTGACACGTGCCGGATTATCAGATGTTGTCAGTATTAATCGTGCTGACAGGTGCCGGATTATCAGATATCATGAGTATTAATGGACCTGACAAATGCCGGATTATCAGATGTTATCGGTATTAATGGTGCTTACAGATGCTGGATTATCAGATGTTATCAGTATTAATGGTGTTGACAGGTGCCGGATTATCAGACTTCATTAGTATTAACCCCTTAACCCCCAAGGGTGGTTGGCACGTTAATGACCGGGCCAATTTTGACAATTCTTACCACTGTCCCTTTAAGAGGTCATAACTCTGGAACGCTTCCATGGATCCCGCCGGTGATTCTGACATTGCTTTTTCCTCACGACATAGTGTACTTCGTAGGGATATACTATTGAAGAGAAATAGCGCAATAGTGCATTATCCAGTGTAGGTATATCAATTTAAAAATAATACACTCACCAGATGGAGCTTGTAATAAGCATGGAGGATTCGCTGCTGCAGAAACCACAGATCCACGAGGGACCAACGTAGAAGATGCAGGAGAGGAGAAAAAGTGGTCAGACAATCCGCGCTGCAAATCACTTTGAACCCCCAAAGGGCTTCACAGAAGTTTATAACGTGCAGCCATCCAATTGAAGACATCATATTTTTTCCACAAAAATGATCTTTTCACCCCCAATTTTTATTTTCCCAAGAGTAACAGGACCCCAAAAGTTATTGTGCAATTCATCCTGAGTACGCTGATACCCCATATATGGGGGTAAACCACTATTTGGGCACATGGCAGAGCTCGGAAGGGAAGCAGCGCCATTTAACTTTTTTGGCTGGAATTGAGATCGGACGCCATGTCGCGTTTGGAAAGCCCCTGAAGTGCCAAAACAGTGGAAACCCCCTAATTCTAACTCCCACCCTAACCCTAGCCCTGACCCTAGCTCTGACCCTAGCCCTAATGGGAAAATGGAAATAAATACATTTTTTTTTTATTTTATTATTTTTGCCTAACTAAGGGGGTGATAAAGGGGGGGTTTGATTTACTATTTATGGCGGGTTTTAATTTTTGGCAGCTGTCATACGCTAAAAGACGCTTTTTATTGTAAAAATAGTTTATGCATCACCACATTTTGAGAGCTATAATTTTTCCTTATTTTGACCCACCGAGTCATGTGAGGTCATATTTTTTGCGGGACGAGTTGACGTTTTTATTGGTACCATTTTCGGGCACGTGACATTTTTTGGTAGCTTTTTACTCCGATTTTTGGGACGCAGTATGAACAAAAACCAGCTTTTCAGGAATTTCTTTTGGGGGGGGGTGCGTTTACACCGTTCCGCGTGCGGTAAAATTGATAAGGCGCTTTTATTCTTCGGGTCAGTATGATTACAGCGATACCTCTTTTATGTCTTTTTTTATGTTTTGGCGGTTTTATGCTATGAAAATTTTTTTTTATAAAAAATAATTATTTTTGCATCGCTTTATTCTGCGAGCTATAACTTTTTTATTTTTTCTCTGATGATGCTGTGTGGTGGCTCGTTTGTTGCGGGACAAGATGTCGTTTTCAGCGGTACCATGGATATTTATATGCGTCTTTTTGATCGCGCGTTATTGCACTTTTTGTTCGTCGGTATGATAATAAATCATTAATTTTATGTGTCGTTTTTTATTTTTTAAGGGGAACGCTAAAGGGGTTAACTAATGGGACAGTTTTATAGGGTGGGTCATTACGGACGCGGCGATAACAAATAGGTGTACTTTTATTGTTTTTCTGTTTCTTTATTTTCAAAAAATGAATTTATTAGGGAATAATTTTTTTTCTTATTTATTTAACGATTGTATTGAAATTATTTTTACACTTTTTGTTTTTTACTTTATTATAATGTCCCATGGGGGACATCACTGTCCTGTGACAGATCGCTGATCTGTCACATCACAGATCGCTGTGACAGATCAGCGATCTGTCACAGGCACTGCTGCAGGCTTCCTCATGCCTGCGCTCTGCGGGCAGTGAGGAAGCCAGCTCCCTGCAGGCCCCCGAAGGTCCCCATCGCCATATTGGATCCGGGGACCTGCAGGAAAGGCGACCCCCGCAGCGGCGCTGCACATCGCGCTGCTGTGGGGGTCGCAGGCAGCGTCGGACTGGCCCACCGGGGAACCGGAGGATTCTCCGGTGGGCCCTGGCATCTGGTGGGCCCTGGCACCTGCAGGCATACAGGGCCAGCAGTTGCCTAGGGCCCCCGCTGCTCCAGGGGCCCCCAGCCAGTGGTGTGTCGCACACCATGCAGCTGCTATGGGGGGCCCTGCCAGCGGAGCAGCAGCGGGTGTCAGGAGGCAGGAGCCCCTGTCCCCGCTGCTAAAGAGAAATGAATATTCACTGCGAAGCAGTGAATATCATTTCAGGTCTCCACCCCCAGAGGCCCCGCCCCCAGCCCAGTAAGCCGCTCTGCATCTGTAAATCAGGGCCGGCGCCGCCCTCAGTCCTCTCTGCTCCTGGCTCACAGCCAGTGCGCGATGACGTCACTACATCGCGCACCCGCTGTGTGTCTGGCAGTGAAGCCGGGATCAGCGTGGGAGCGAGGAGGAGAGGTGAGTATTGTTGTTTTTTGTTTTTTTTTTTATATCTCTCGCTCTCTCTATCTGTCTCTCTCTATCTATCTATCTCTATTTCTCAATATATCTCTCTCTCTATCTCTCATATCTATCTATCTTTCTATCTCTATCTATATCTATCTCTATCTATACTCCAAAAAAACATACTGATAGGGAATTTAGATTGTGAGCCCCATCAGGGACAGTGATGAAAATATGTGCAAACTGTAAAGCGCTGCGGAATATGTTAGCGCTATATAAAAATAAAGTATTATTATTATTATTATTATTATTATTATTATTATTATTATTATTATTATTATCTCTATCGCTCTATCTTTCTATCTCTACATCTATCTCTACATCTATCTATCTCTATATCTTTCTATATCTATATATTATGTCTATCTATCTATCTCTATATCTATCTATCTTACTCTATCTATCTCTATATCTATTATCTCTATATTTATTTATCTAGCTACCATCTATATCTATCTATCTTTATCTATATATATCTCTATCTAATATCTATATCTATCTATCTCTATACCTATCTATTTATCCGTTATCTATCTCTATATCTTTTCTCTGTATCTATCTATATCTATATCTCTCGCTATCTATCGCTCTATCTCTATATCTATCTTTATATCTATATCTATATATCTATCTCTATCTATCTCTATATCTATCTCTATTTCTCTCTATATCTATCTCTATATCTATCTCTATTTCTCTCTATATCTATCTCTATATCTCTATAGCTATCTATCTATATATCTCTATCTCTATATCTATCTCTCTATCTATCTTTCTATCTCTATATCTATATATCTATCTTTATCTATTTATCTCTATATCTTTTCTCTGTATCTATCTCTCTATATCTATATCTATCTATCTTTATATATATCTATTATCTCTATATCTATATCTATTGCTCTCTATATCTCTCTCTATATCTATCTATCTATTTATCTCTATCCCTATATCGATCTCTCTGTATATCTATCTTTCTATCTCTATATCTATCTATCTTTCTCTATCTATTTATCTCTATCTATTATCTATATCTATCTATCGCTCTATCTCTATATCTATCTTTCTATCTCTACATCTATCTCTATATCTATCTTTCTATCTATATCTATCTATATCTATCTATTATGTCTATCTAGCTATCTCTATTATCTATATCTACCTATCTCTATATCTTTCTATCTTACTCTATCTCTATATCTATCTGTTATCTCTATATTTATTATCTATCTTTATCTATCTATCTCTATCTATATCTATCTCTATCTAGATACAGGAAAGATGTATATCTTTGTACCGTGTTAGCCAGTAAATAGAAAAATATTCAGGATTGAGAGTCCTCAGTAGTTGATACCTTTTATCTCTATCTATTTATCGATCTCTGTATCTATCTCTCTCTATATCTATCTCTCTCTCTATCTACCGCTCTCTCTATCTCTATCTATCTTTATATCTATATCTATCTATCTCTATATCTATTATCTCTATATCTATCTATCTCTATATCTATCTATCTATATATATATATATATATATATATATATAATATATCTGTTTCTCTCTATATCTATCTCTATATCGCTCTCTCTATAGCTATCTATATATTATCTCTATATCTATCTATCTATATATTATCTCTATATCTATCTCTATATCTATCTATCTCTATATCTATCTATCTCTATATCTGTTATCTCTATATCCATATCTATCTCTAGATCTATCTTTCTATCTAACACTATATCTCTATATCTATCTCTATATCTCATTATCTATCAATCTCTATCTCTCTCTCTTTATCTATCTATCCATCTATCTCTATATCTATCCATCTATCTCTATATCTATCCATCTATCTCTATATCTATCTATCTATCTATCTATCTATTATCTCTATTATCTATATCTATCTATCCATCTATCTAGCTATCTCTATCTATCTCTATATCTCTCTATATCTATCTTTCTAACTCTATATCTATCTATCTCTATACATATCTCTATATCTAGCTATTATCTCTATATCTATCGCTATATCTATCTTTCTATATCTATCTGTCTCTATATCTATCTATCTATCTCTATATCTATTATCTCTATATCTATCTATCTCTATATATCTCTATATCTATTTTTATTTATATCCATCTATCTATATATATTTATCTCTATATCTATCTATATATGTCTATATTATTATTATTATTATTATTATTATTATTATTATTATTATTATTATTATTATTATATCTGTATATCTCTATCTATTATCTATCTCTATCTATTATCTTTCTCTATCTATATATATATATCTATCTCTATATCTTTCTATCTATAGCTATCTATCTCTATATCTATCTATCTATCTATCTATCTATCTATCCATTATCTATTTTCTATCTATCTCTATATCTATCTACCTATCGATCTATCTATCTATATTTCTTTATATATCTATCTTTATATCTATCTCTATGAATCTTTCTATCTATATCTATCCATTATCTACTTTCTATCCATTATCTACTATCTATCTCTATATCTATCTATTTCTACATCTATCTTTCTATCTATTTCTATCTAACTCTATATCTATATATCTATATAGCATTATACCCTATGAGGGGGTGCATTATTCCCTATGAGGGGGCAGCATTATACCCTATGAGGAGGCAGCATTATACCCTATGAGGAGGCAGCATTATACCCTATGAGGAGGGCAGCACTATTCCCTATGAGGGGACGCATTATTCCCTATGAGGGGGGCAGTATTATACCCTATGAGGGGGGGCAGTATTATACCCTATGAGGGGGGCAGCATTATACCCTATGAGGGGGCAGCATTATTCCCTATGAGGGGATGCATTATTCCCTATGAGGGGGGCAGTATTATACCCTATGAGGGGGGCAGTATTATACCCTATGAGGGGGCAGTATTATACCCTATGAGGGGGGCAGTATTATACCCTATGAGGGGGTGCATTATACCCTATGAGGGGGGCAGTATTATTCCCTATGAGGGGGGCAGTATTATACCCTATGAGGAGGCAGTATTATACCCTATGAGGGGGGCAGCATTATTCCCTATGAGGGGGGCAGTATTATACCCTATGAGGGGGCAGCATTATACCCTATGAGGGGGCAGCGTTATACCCTATGAGGGGGGCAGTATTATACCCTATGAGGAGGCAGCATTATACCCTATGAGGGGGTGCATTATTCCCTATGAGGGGGGCAGTATTATACCCTATGAGGCGGCAGCATTATACCCTATGAGGAGGCAGCATTATACCCTATGAGGAGGGCAGCATTATTCCCTATGAGGGGGCAGTATTATACCCTATGAGGGGGCAGTATTATTCCCTATGAGGGGGCAGCATTATTCCCTATGAGGGGATGCATTATTCCCTATGAGGGGGGCAGTATTATACCCTATGAGGAGGCAGCATTATACCCTATGAGGGGGTGCATTATTCCCTATGAGGGGGGCAGTATTATACCCTATGAGGGGGGCAGTATTATACCCTATGAGGGGGGCAGTATTATACCCTATGAGGGGGCAGCATTATTCCCTATGAGGGGGTGCATTATTCCCTATGAGGGGGGCAGTATTATACCCTATGAGGGGGGCAGTATTATACCCTATGAGGGGGTGCATTATACCCTATGAGGGGGTGCATTATACCCTATGAGGGGGTGCATTATTCCCTATGAGGGGGGCAGTATTATACCCTATGAGGGGGGCAGTATTATATTCTATGAGATGGCTGCATTATATTCTATGAGATGGCTGCATTATACTATGTGAGGGGGCTGCTTTATATTCTATGAGGGGGCTACCCCAACTCCTGCTACATAATTAAGACATGTACAACCTTATATTATACCCGGATATTAGCGTGTTTTACCGCATAATTGGTGGTCTGGTATTTAACTCTATGCAGCTACATAGTGGGCCCTAAGAATGATTTTCTCTGGTGGGCCCAAGGTGTTCCAGTCCGACGCTGGTCGCAGGGAAGCACGGAGGGAGCCCCCTCCCTGCCGATGCTTCCTTTAACCCCCGGTACACCGCGATCATGTTTGATCGCGGTGTCCCAGGGGTTAACGTGTCGGGGGCGGTCAAACATTGTGCCGGGTGTCAGCTGTGATAATCAGCTGACACCCGGCCGCGATCAGCTGCGCTCCCCCCGAGAGCGCAGCTGATCGCATTAGACGTACTATTCCGTCCTTGGGACTTAGGTCCCAGGTCACATGGACGGAATAGTACGTCTAATGTAGGAAAGGGGTTGATGGACCTGACAGATATCCCGGATTATCAGATATTATCAGTATTAACATTAGTTTTTTTCATGTTTCACATAGAAGCTTATAGGGAAAAAAACACCAAAATTCGCACAGTTCAGCAGCGTCTTCAGCCTCCCAGCGATCGCAGATCGCATGAAATCACATCCACTTTTCTTGCACATATAGGCCGTAGCGTAAATGCTGTGTCTTCCGCTGATTTTTTTTGGGGGGCAGAAATTCTGCTACGTTTAACTGTGTGAATAAATGCTGGGCAGGGTGCAATAGTTGACTGCTTTGTCTCCCATCCTTATAGGACCCCTAGCATGGTCCGCTGAGCTTTGAATGATCTTTTAATAGGCTTGGATTCTGATAAATAGTTGTTGCAATAATCGCTGGAACCAAGTCCTAGTGGCAGGGATACAACCCACCTCCCCATAAAATATAATGTACCCCCCATAAGAATATAATACAACCCACCTCCCCATAGAATATAATGTACCCCCCATAGAATATAGTACAGCCCACCTCCCCATAGAATATAATGTACCCCCCCATAGAATATAATACAACCCACCTCCCCATAGAATATAATGTACCCCCCATAGAATATAGTACAGCCCACCTCCCCATAGAATATAATGTACCCCCCCATAGAATATAATACAACCCACCTCCCCATAGAATATAATGTACCCCCCATAGAATATAATACAACCCACCTCCCCATAGAATATAATGTACCCCCCATAGAATATAGTACAGCCCACCTCCGCATAGAATATAATGTACCCCCCATAGAATATAGTACAGCCCACCTCCCCATAGAATATAATGTAGCACCCCATAGAAAATAATGTACCCCCCATAGAATATAGTACAGCCCACCTCCCCATAGAATATAATGTAGCACCCCATAGAATATAGTACAGCCCACCTCCCCATAGAATATAATGTAGCACCCCATAGAATATAGTACAGCCCACCTCCCCATAGAATATAATGTACCCCCCATAGAATATAGTACAGCCCACCTCCCCATAGAATATAATGTAGCACCCCACAGAATATAATGTATCTTCCCCCCGGTGTGTATATGTACACGCCGGTCTCCTCATCACCACCGGTGAAGCCGCTGCTGGCACAGAGCTGACATCGTGCAGATGGCCCCGATCACATCAGACAGCGCCGCCCTTTGCTCTCCAATAGAATAGCGTCGTAGTGCGGTATGCGCGCATGCTACGACTCCGGCGACACGGTCCGCAGGAGGATTCTGACAGAAGGACACATGTCCGGTCATATTATAGATATATAGTCACGAGCGAACGGGTTGACACCCTTTAAACTGTTCCAGAAAATGAGTGCAATTTACACTTGTTTTGTTCTATACATGTTACTTATCAAAAAGTGTGTGCAGTGCGGTGGCTGGGCGCAGGCAGGCGCACATGGAGGGAGGGACCGCCGGAATAGGCAGCTGCTGTCACCGTCGCGATCCCACCAGCCTCCGAAGCCCACTGGTCTACATCCAGACACCACCGCACACATCTCTATAAGCAGACCTCAGCGCTATTTATGTCCCAGTAATGGCCAACCACTATAAATTATGGAGATTTTTTAAAATGCCACCAGAGTGATCTTCTGACAAACTGAACATCCCTGTTGTCAAAATGTCCCGCCCCTGCTGTGTATTCTGGAGAAACTAGGTGACACGTTTGTGTTTCCTGCAGCTCATTTGCATATATGGATGAGCAAGCGCTGTGATTGGCTGCTGTAGAATCATAGTATGTTTCAGTTGGAAGAGAGGTCAAAGGCCATCGTGTCTGTCCGCCTGCTGCTCAATGCAGCAATGGCAGGATTCACTAAACCCTCTCAGACAGATGTCTGTCCAGCCTCTGGGTGAACAGTCCCACCGAAGGAGAACTCGTCACCTCCTCTGGTGGCCGCCTGTTCCACTCATTGCTCACCCTCACTGTCAAAAAGTTTTTTTCTAATGTGTATCTTTTCCCTTTCATCCCATTGCTTCTCGTGCTTCCATGTGCAAATGAGAATAAGGATGATCCCTCTACATTGGGGCAACCCTTCAGATATTGGTGTCCTCCATCTTATAGAAGGGAACGCCTTTCCGACAGAACAGGCTGACTGAACGTGACGGCCGTCGCCATGATCCCTATGGCCGGCGCATACACACTGCTATGTTGCTGATGTTGTAGCACATTACTTCAATGAAATATTAATGGTGCTGACACGTGCCGGATTATCAGACGTTGTCAGTATTAATCGTGGTGACAGGTGCCGGATTATCAGATGTTGTAAGTATTAATCGTGCTGACACCTGCCGGATTATCAGATGTTGTCAGTATTAATCGTGCTGACACGTGCCGGATTATCAGATATCATGAGTATTAATGGAACTGAAACATGTGCCAGATTATCAGATGTTATCGGTATTAATGGTGCTTACAGATGCTGGATTATCAGATGTTATCAGTATTAATGGTGTTGACAGGTGCCGGATTATCAGACTTCATCAGTATTAATCGTGCTGACACGTGCCGGATTATCAGATGTTGTCAGTATTAATCGTGCTGACACGTGCCGGATTATCAGATATCATGAGTATTAATGGACCTGAAACATGTGCCAGATTATCAGATGTTATCGGTATTAATGGTGCTTACAGATGCTGGATTATCAGATGTTGTCAGTATTAATCGTGCTGACAGGTGCCGGATTATCAGATGTTGTCAGTATTAATCGTGCCGGATTATCAGATGTTGTCAGTATTAATCGTGCTGACACGTGCCGGATTATCAGATGTTGTCAGTATTAATCGTGCTGACAGGTGCCGGATTATCAGATATCATGAGTATTAATGGACCTGACAAATGCCGGATTATCAGATGTTGTCAGTATTAATCGTGGTGACAGGTGCCGGATTATCAGATGTTGTCAGTATTAATCGTGCCTACACGTGCCGGATTATCAGATGTTGTCAGTATTAATCGTGCTGACACGTGCCGGATTATCAGATATCATGAGTATTAATGGACCTGACAAATGCCAGATTATCAGATGTTATCGGTATTAATGGTGCATACAGATGCTGGATTATCAGATGTTATCAGTATTAATGGTGTTGACAGGTGCCGGATTATCAGACTTCATCAGTATTAATGGTGCTGACACGTGCCGGATTATCAGATGTTGTCAGTATTAATCGTGCTGACAGGTGCGGGATTATCAGATGTTGTCAGTATTAATCGTGCCGGATTATCAGATGTTGTCAGTACTAATCGTGCTGACACGTGCCGGATTATCAGATGTTGTCAGTACTAATCGTGCTGACACGTGCAGGATTATCAGATGTTGTCAGTATTAATCGTGCTGACACGTGCCGGATTATCAGATGTTGTCAGTATTAATCGTGCTGACACGTGCCGGAATAACAGATATCATGAGTATTAATGAGCCTGACAAATGCCAGATTATCAGATGTTATCGGTATTAATGGTGCTTACAGATGCTGGATTATCAGATGTTATCAGTATTAATGGTGTTGACAGGTGCCGGATTATCAGACTTCATCAGTATTAATGGTGCTGACACGTGCCGGATTATCAGATGTTGTCAGTATTAATCGTGCTGACATGTGCCGGATTATCAGATGTTGTCAGTATTAATCGTGCTGACAGGTGCCGGATTATCAGATATCATGAGTATTAATGGACCTGACAAATGCCGGATTATCAGATGTTATCGGTATTAATGGTGCTTACAGATGCTGGATTATCAGATGTTATCAGTATTAATGGTGTTGACAGGTGCCGGATTATCAGACTTCATCAGTATTAACCCCTTAACCCCCAAGGGTGGTTGGCACGTTAATGACCGGGCCAATTTTGACAATTCTTACCCCTGTCCCTTTAAGAGGTCATAACTCTGGAACGCTTCCATGGATCCCGCCGGTGATTCTGACATTGCTTTTTTCTCACGACATAGTGTACTTCGTAGGGATATACTATTGAAGAGAAATAGCGCAATAGTGCATTATCCAGTGTAGGTATATCAATTTAAAAATAATACACTCACCAGATGGAGCTTGTAATAAGCATGGAGGATTCGCTGCTGCAGAAACCACAGATCCACGAGGGACCAACGTAGAAGATGCAGGATAGGAGAAAAAGTGGTCAGACAATCCGCGCTGCAAATCACTTTGAACCCCCAAAGGGCTTCACAGAAGTTTATAACGTGCAGCCATCCAATTAAAGACATCATATTTTTTCCACAAAAATGATCTTTTCACCCCCAATTTTTATTTTCCCAAGAGTAACAGGACCCCAAAAGTTATTGTGCAATTCATCCTGAGTACGCTGATACCCCATATATGGGGGTAAACCACTATTTGGGCACATGGCAGAGCTCGGAAGGGAAGCAGCGCCATTTAACTTTTTTGGCTGGAATTGAGAGCGGACGTCATGTCGCGTTTGGAAAGCCCCTGAAGTGCCAAAACAGTGGAAACCCCCCAATTCTAACTCCCACCCTAACCCTAGCCCTGACCCTAGCCCTAATGGGAAAATGGAAATAAATACATTTTTTTTTTATTTTATTATTTTTGCCTAACTAAGGGGGTGATAAAGGGGGGGTTTGATTTACTATTTATGGCGGGTTTTAATTTTTGGCAGCTGTCATACGCTAAAAGACGCTTTTTATTGTAAAAATAGTTTATGCATCACCACATTTTGAGAGCTATAATTTTTCCTTATTTTGACCCACCGAGTCATGTGAGGTCATATTTTTTGCGGGACGAGTTGACGTTTTTATTGGTACCATTTTCGGGCACGTGACATTTTTTGGTCGCTTTTTACTCCGATTTTTGGGACGCAGTATGAACAAAAACCAGCTTTTCAGGAATTTCTTTTGGGGGGGGGGGTGCGTTTACACCGTTCCGCGTGCGGTAAAATTGATAAGGCGCTTTTATTCTTCGGGTCAGTATGATTACAGCGATACCTCTTTTATGTCTTTTTTTTATGTTTTGGCGGTTTTATGCTATTTAAATTTTTTTTTATAAAAAATAATTATTTTTGCATCGCTTTATTCTGCGAGCTATAACTTTTTTATTTTTTCTCTGATGATGCTGTGTGGTGGCTCGTTTGGTGCGGGACAAGATGTCGTTTTCAGCGGTACCATGGATATTTATATGCGTCTTTTTGATCGCGCGTTATTGCACTTTTTGTTCGTCGGTATGATAATAAATCATTAATTTTTGCGTCGTTTTTTATTTTTTAAGGGGAACGCTAAAGGGGTTAACTAATGGGACAGTTTTATAGGGTGGGTCATTACGGACGCGGCGATAACAAATAGGTGTACTTTTATTGTTTTTCTGTTTCTTTATTTTCAAAAAATGAATTTATTAGGGAATAATTTTTTTTCTTATTTATTTAACGATTTTATTAAAATTATTTTTACACTTTTTGTTTTTTACTTTATTATAATGTCCCATGGGGGACATCACTGTCCTGTGACAGATCGCTGATCTGTCACATCACAGATCGCTGTGACAGATCAGCGATCTGTCACAGGCACTGCTGCAGGCTTCCTCATGCCTGCGCTCTGCGGGCAGTGAGGAAGCCAGCTCCCTGCAGGCCCCCGAAGGTCCCCGTCGCCATATTGGATCCGGGGACCTGCAGGAAAGGCGACCCCCGCAGCGGCGCTGCACATCGCGCTGCTGTGGGGGTCGCAGGGAAGCACGGAGGGAGCCCCCTCCCTGCCGATGCTTCCTTTAACCCCCGGTACACCGCGATCATGTTTGATCGCGGTGTCCCAGGGGTTAACGTGTCGGGGGCGGTCACACATTGTGCCGGGTGTCAGCTGTGATAATCAGCTGACACCCGGCCGCGATCAGCTGCGCTCCCCCCGTGAGCGCAGCTGATCGCATTAGACGTACTATTCCGTCCTTGGGACTTAGGTCCCAGGTCACATGGACGGAATAGTACGTCTAATGTAGGAAAAGGGTTGATGGACCTGACAGATACCGGATTATCAGATATTATCAGTATTAACATTAGTTTTTTTCATGTTTCACATAGAAGCTTATAGGGAAAAAAACACCAAAATTCGCACAGTTCAGCAGCGTCTTCAGCCTCCCAGCGATCGCAGATCGCATGAAATCACATCCACTTTTCTTGCACATATAGGCCGTAGCGTAAATGCTGTGTCTTCCGCTGATTTTTTGGGGGGGGCAGAAATTCTGCTACGTTTAACTGTGTGAATAAATGCTGGGCAGGGTGCAATAGTTGACTGCTTTGTCTCCCATCCTTATAGGACCCCTAGCATGGTCCGCTGAGCTTTGAATGATCTTTTAATAGGCTTGGATTCTGATAAATAGTTGTTGCAATAATCGCTGGAACCAAGTCCTAGTGGCAGGGCTACAACCCACCTCCCCATAAAATATAATGTACCCCCCATAAGAATATAATACAACCCACCTCCCCATAGAATATAATGTACCCCCCATAGAATATAGTACAGCCCACCTCCCCATAGAATATAATGTACCCCCCCATAGAATATAATACAACCCACCTCCCCATAGAATATAATGTACCCCCCATAGAATATAGTACAGCCCACCTCCCCATAGAATATAATGTACCCCCCCCCATAGAATATAATACAACTCACCTCCCCATAGAATATAATGTACCCCCATAGAATATAATACAACCCACCTCCCCATAGAATATAATGTACCCCCCATAGAATATAGTACAGCCCACCTCCCCATAGAATATAATGTACCCCCCATAGAATATAGTACAGCCAACCTCCCCATAGAATATAATGTAGCACCCCATAGAAAATAATGTACCCCCCATAGAATATAGTACAGCCCACCTCCCCATAGAATATAATGTAGCACCCCATAGAATATAGTACAGCCCACCTCCCCATAGAATATAATGTAGCACCCCATAGAATATAGTACAGCCCACCTCCCCATAGAATATATTGTACCCCCCATAGAATATAGTACAGCCCACCTCCCCATAGAATATAATGTAGCACCCCATAGAATATAGTACAGCCCACCTCCCCATAGAATATAATGTAGCACCCCATAGAATATAGTACAGCCCACCTCCCCATAGAATATAATGTAGCTCCCCATAGAAAATAATGTACCCCCCATAGAATATAGTACAGCCCACCTCCCCATAGAATATAATGTAGCACCCCACAGAATATAATGTATCTCCCCCCCGGTGTGTATATGTACCCGAGGGTCTCCTCATCACCACCGGTGAAGCCGCTGCTGGCACAGAGCTGACATCGTGCAGATGGCCCCGATCACATCAGACAGCGCCGCCCTTTGCTCTCCAATAGAATAGCGTCGTAGTGCGGTATGCGCGCATGCTACGACTCTGGCGACACGGTCCGCAGGAGGATTCTGACAGAAGGACACATGTCCGGTCATATTATAGATATATAGTCACGAGCGAACGGGTTGACACCCTTTAAACTGTTCCAGAAAATGAGTGAAATTTACACTTGTTTTGTTCTATACCTGTTACTTATCAAAAGGTGTGTGCAGTGCAGTGGCTGGGCGCAGGCAGGCGCACGTGGAGGGAGGGACCGCCGGAATAGGCAGCTGCTGGATCAGACTATATTGCAACATGGGCAGCTGCTGTCACCGTCGCGATCCCACCAGCCTCCGAAGCCCTCTGGTCTACATCCAGACATCACCGCACACATCTCTATAAGCAGACCTCAGCGCTATTTATGTCCCAGTAATGGCCAACCACTATAAATTATGGAGATTTTTTAAAATGCCACCAGAGTGATCTGCTGACAAACTGAACATCCCTGTTGTCAAAATGTCCCGCCCCTGCTGTGTATTTTGGAGAAACTAGGTGACACGTTTGTGTTTCCTGCAGCTCATTTGCATATATGGATGAGCAAGCGCTGTGATTGGCTGCTGTAGAATCCTAGTATGTTTCAGTTGGAAGAGAGGTCAAAGGCCATCGTGTCTGTCCGCCTGCTGCTCAATGCAGCAATGGCAGGATTCACTAAACCCTCTCAGACAGATGTCTGTCCAGCCTCTGGGTGAACAGTCCCACCGAAGGAGAACTCGTCACCTCCTCTGGTGGCCGCCTGTTCCACTCATTGCTCACCCTCACTGTCAAAAAGTTTTTTTCTAATGTGTATCTTTTCCCTTTCATCCCATTGCTTCTCGTGCTTCCATGTGCAAATGAGAATAAGGATGATCCCTCTACATTGGGGCAACCCTTCAGATATTGGTGTCCTCCATCTTATAGAAGGGAACGCCTTTCCGACAGAACAGGCTGACTGAACGTGACGGCCGTCGCCATGATCCCTATGGCCGGCGCATACACACTGCTATGTTGCTGATGTTGTAGCACATTACTTCAATGAAATATTAATGATGCTGACACGTGCCGGATTATCAGACGTTGTCAGTATTAATCGTGGTGACAGGTGCCGGATTATCAGATGTTGTAAGTATTAATCGTGCTGACACGTGCCGGATTATCAGATGTTGTCAGTATTAATCGTGCTGACACGTGCCGGATTATCAGATATCATGAGTATTAATGGACCTGAAACATGTGCCAGATTATCAGATGTTATCGGTATTAATGGTGCTTACAGATGCTGGATTATCAGATGTTATCAGTATTAATGGTGTTGACAGGTGCCGGATTATCAGACTTCATCAGTATTAATGGTGCTAACACGTGCCGGATTATCAGATGTTGTCAGTATTAATCGTGCTGACAGGTGCCGGATTATCAGATGTTGTCAGTATTAATCGTGCCGGATTATCAGATGTTGTCAGTATTAATCGTGCTGACACGTGCCGGATTATCAGATGTTGTCAGTATTAATCGTGCTGACAGGTGCCGGATTATCAGATATCATGAGTATTAATGGACCTGACAAATGCCGGATTATCAGATGTTGTCAGTATTAATCGTGGTGACAGGTGCCGGATTATCAGATGTTGTCAGTATTAATCGTGCCTACACGTGCCGGATTATCAGATGTTGTCAGTATTAATCATGCTGACACGTGCCGGATTATCAGATATCATGAGTATTAATGGACCTGACAAATGCCAGATTATCAGATGTTATCGGTATTAATGGTGCTTACAGATGCTGGATTATCAGATGTTATCAGTATTAATGGTGTTGACAGGTGCCGGATTATCAGACTTCATCAGTATTAATGGTGCTGACACGTGCCGGATTATCAGATGTTGTCAGTATTAATCGTGCTGACAGGTGCGGGATTATCAGATGTTGTCAGGATTAATCGTGCCGGATTATCAGATGTTGTCAGTACTAATCGTGCTGACACGTGCCGGATTATCAGATGTTGTCAGTACTAATCGTGCTGACACGTGCCGGATTATCAGATGTTGTCAGTATTAATGGTGCTGACACGTGCCGGAATAACAGATATCATGAGTGTTAATGAGCCTGACAAATGCCAGATTATCAGATGTTATCGGTATTAATGGTGCTTACAGATGCTGGATTATCAGATGTTATCAGTATTAATGGTGTTGACAGGTGCCGGATTATCAGACTTCATCAGTATTAATGGTGCTGACACGTGCCGGATTATCAGATGTTGTCAGTATTAATCGTGCTGACACGTGCCGGATTATCAGATGTTGTCAGTATTAATCGTGCTGACAGGTGCCGGATTATCAGATATCATGAGTATTAATGGACCTGACAAATGCCCGATTTTCAGATGTTATCGGTATTAATGGTGCTTACAGATGCTGGATTATCAGATGTTATCAGTATTAATGGTGTTGACAGGTGCCGGATTATCAGACTTCATCAGTATTAACCCCTTAACCCCCAAGGGTGGTTGGCACGTTAATGACCGGGCCAATTTTGACAATTCTTACCACTGTCCCTTTAAGAGGTCATAACTCTGGAACGCTTCCATGGATCCCGCCGGTGATTCTGACATTGCTTTTTTCTCACGACATAGTGTACTTCGTAGGGATATACTATTGAAGAGAAATAGCGCAATAGTGCATTATCCAGTGTAGGTATATCAATTTAAAAATAATACACTCACCAGATGGAGCTTGTAATAAGCATGGAGGATTCGCTGCTGCAGAAACCACAGATCCACGAGGGACCAACGTAGAAGATGCAGGATAGGAGAAAAAGTGGTCAGACAATCCGCGCTGCAAATCACTTTGAACCCCCAAAGGGCTTCACAGAAGTTTATAACGTGCAGCCATCCAATTAAAGACATCATATTTTTTCCACAAAAATGATCTTTTCACCCCCAATTTTTATTTTCCCAAGAGTAACAGGACCCCAAAAGTTATTGTGCAATTCATCCTGAGTACGCTGATACCCCATATATGGGGGTTAAACCACTATTTGGGCACATCGCAGAGCTCGGAAGGGAAGCAGCGCCATTTAACTTTTTTTGCTGGAATTGAGATCGGACGCCATGTCGCGTTTGGAAAGCCCCTGAAGTGCCAAAACAGTGGAAACCCCCCAATTCTAACTCCCACCCTAACCCTAGCCCTGACCCTAGCTCTGACCCTAGCCCTAATGGGAAAATGGAAATAAATACATTTTTTTTTTATTTTATTATTTTTGCCTAACTAAGGGGGTGATAAAGGGGGGGTTTGATTTACTATTTATGGCGGGTTTTAATTTTTGGCAGCTGTCATACGCTAAAAGACGCTTTTTATTGTAAAAATAGTTTATGCATCACCACATTTTGAGAGCTATAATTTTTCCTTATTTTGACCCACCGAGTCATGTGAGGTCATATTTTTTGCGGGACGAGTTGACGTTTTTATTGGTACCATTTTCGGGCACGTGACATTTTTTGGTCGCTTTTTACTCCGATTTTTGGGACGCAGTATGAACATAAACCAGCTTTTCAGGAATTTCTTTTGGGGGGGGGTGCGTTTACACCGTTCCGCGTGCGGTAAAATTGATAAGGCGCTTTTATTCTTCGGGTCAGTATGATTACAGCGATACCTCTTTTATGTCTTTTTTTATGTTTTGGCGGTTTTATGGTATGAAAATTTTTTTTTATGAAAAATAATTATTTTTGCATCGCTTTATTCTGCGAGCTATAACTTTTTTATTTTTTCTCTGATGATGCTGTGTGGTGGCTCGTTTGTTGCGGGACAAGATGTCGTTTTCAGCGGTACCATGGATATTTATATGCGTCTTTTTGATCGCGCGTTATTGCACTTTTTGTACGTCGGTATGATAATAAATCATTAATTTTTGCGTCGTTTTTTATTTTTTAAGGGGAACGCTAAAGGGGTTAACTAATGGGACAGTTTTATAGGGTGGGTCATTACGGACGCGGCGATAACAAATAGGTGTACTTTTATTGTTTTTCTGTTTCTTTATTTTCAAAAAATGAATTTATTAGGGAATAATTTTTTTTCTTATTTATTTAACGATTTTATTAAAATTATTTTTACACTTTTTGTTTTTTACTTTATTATAATGTCCCATGGGGGACATCACTGTCCTGTGACAGATCGCTGATCTGTCACATCACAGATCGCTGTGACAGATCAGCGATCTGTCACAGGCACTGCTGCAGGCTTCCTCATGCCTGCGCTCTGCGGGCAGTGAGGAAGCCAGCTCCCTGCAGGCCCCCGAAGGTCCCCGTCGCCATATTGGATCCGGGGACCTGCAGGAAAGGCGACCCCCGCAGCGGCGCTGCACATCGCGCTGCTGTGGGGGTCGCAGGGAAGCACGGAGGGAGCCCCCTCCCTGCCGATGCTTCCTTTAACCCCCGGTACACCGCGATCATGTTTGATCGCGGTGTGCCAGGGGTTAACGTGTCGGGGGCGGTCACACATTGTGCCGGGTGTCAGCTGTGATAATCAGCTGATACCCGGCCGCGATCAGCTGCGCTCCCCCCGTGAGCGCAGCTGATCGCATTAGACGTACTATTCCGTCCTTGGGACTTAGGTCCCAGGTCACATGGACGGAATAGTACGTCTAATGTAGGAAAAGGGTTGATGGACCTGACAGATACCGGATTATCAGATATTATCAGTATTAACATTAGTTTTTTTCATGTTTCACATAGAAGCTTATAGGGAAAAAAACACCAAAATTCGCACAGTTCAGCAGCGTCTTCAGCCTCCCAGCGATCGCAGATCGCATGAAATCACATCCACTTTTCTTGCACATATAGGCCGTAGCGTAAATGCTGTGTCTTCCGCTGATTTTTTTGGGGGGGGCAGAAATTCTGCTACGTTTAACTGTGTGAATAAATGCTGGGCAGGGTGCAATAGTTGACTGCTTTGTCTCCCATCCTTATAGGACCCCTAGCATGGTCCGCTGAGCTTTGAATGATCTTTTAATAGGCTTGGATTCTGATAAATAGTTGTTGCAATAATCGCTGGAACCAAGTCCTAGTGGCAGGGCTACAACCCACCTCCCCATAAAATATAATGTACCCCCCATAAGAATATAATACAACCCACCTCCCCATAGAATATAATGTACCCCCCATAGAATATAGTACAGCCCACCTCCCCATAGAATATAATGTACCCCCCCATAGAATATAATACAACCCACCTCCCCATAGAATATAATGTACCCCCCATAGAATATAGTACAGCCCACCTCCCCATAGAATATAATGTACCCCCCCCATAGAATATAATACAACCCACCTCCCCATAGAATATAATGTACCCCCCCATAGAATATAATACAACCCACCTCCCCATAGAATATAATGTACCCCCCATAGAATATAGTACAGCCCACCTCCCCATAGAATATAATGTACCCCCCTAGAATATAATACAACCCACCTCCCCATAGAATATAATGTACCCCCCATAGAATATAGTACAGCCCACCTCCCCATAGAATATAATGTACCCCCCATAGAATATAGTACAGCCCACCTCCCCATAGAATATAATGTAGCACCCCATAGAAAATAATGTACCCCCCATAGAATATAGTACAGCCCACCTCCCCATAGAATATAATGTAGCACCCCATAGAATATAGTACAGCCCACCTCCCCATAGAATATAATGTAGCACCCCATAGAATATAGTACAGCCCACCTCCCCATAGAATATAATGTACCCCCATAGAATATAGTACAGCCCACCTCCCCATAGAATATAATGTAGCACCCCACAGAATATAATGTATCTCCCCCCCGGTGTGTATATGTACACGCCGGTCTCCTCATCACCACCGGTGAAGCCGCTGCTGGCACAGAGCTGACATCGTGCAGATGGCCCCGATCACATCAGACAGCGCCGCCCTTTGCTCTCCAATAGAATAGCGTCGTAGTGCGGTATGCTCGCATGCTACGACTCCGGCGACACGGTCCGCAGGAGGATTCTGACAGAAGGACACATGTCCGGTCATATTATAGATATATAGTCACGAGCGAACGGGTTGACACCCTTTAAACTGTTCCAGAAAATGAGTGCAATTTACACTTGTTTTGTTCTATACCTGTTACTTATCAAAGGGTGTGTGCAGTGCGGTGGCTGGGCGCAGGCAGGCGCACGTGGAGGGAGGGACCGCCGGAATAGGCAGCTGCTGGATCAGACTATATTGCAACATGGGCAGCTGCTGTCACCGTTGCGATCCCACCAGCCTCCGAAGCCCACTGGTCTACATCCAGACACCACCGCACACATCTCTATAAGCAGACCTCAGCGCTATTTATGTCCCAGTAATGGCCAACCACTATAAATTATGGAGATTTTTTAAAATGCCACCAGAGTGATCTGCTGACAAACTGAACATCCCTGTTGTCAAAATGTCCCGCCCCTGCTGTGTATTTTGGAGAAACTAGGTGACACGTTTGTGTTTCCTGCAGCTCATTTGCATATATGGATGAGCAAGCGCTGTGATTGGCTGCTGTAGAATCCTAGTATGTTTCAGTTGGAAGAGAGGTCAAAGGCCATCGTGTCTGTCCGCCTGCTGCTCAATGCAGCAATGGCAGGATTCACTAAACCCTCTCAGACAGATGTCTGTCCAGCCTCTGGGTGAACAGTCCCACCGAAGGAGAACTCGTCACCTCCTCTGGTGGCCGCCTGTTCCACTCATTGCTCACCCTCACTGTCAAAAAGTTTTTTTCTAATGTGTATCTTTTCCCTTTCATCCCATTGCTTCTCGTGCTTCCATGTGCAAATGAGAATAAGGATGATCCCTCTACATTGGGGCAACCCTTCAGATATTGGTGTCCTCCATCTTATAGAAGGGAACGCCTTTCCGACAGAACAGGCTGACTGAACGTGACGGCCGTCGCCATGATCCCTATGGCCGGCGCATACACACTGCTATGTTGCTGATGTTGTAGCACATTACTTCAATGAAATATTAATGGTGCTGACACGTGCCGGATTATCAGACGTTGTCAGTATTAATCGTGGTGACAGGTGCCGGATTATCAGATGTTGTAAGTATTAATCGTGCTGACACGTGCCGGATTATCAGATGTCAGTATTAATCGTGCTGACACGTGCCGGATTATCAGATATCATGAGTATTAATGGACCTGAAACATGTGCCAGATTATCAGATGTTATCGGTATTAATGGTGCTTACAGATGCTGGATTATCAGATGTTATCAGTATTAATGGTGTTGACAGGTGCCGGATTATCAGACTTCATCAGTATTAATGGTGCTGACACGTGCCGGATTATCAGATGTTGTCAGTATTAATCGTGCTGACAGGTGCCGGATTATCAGATGTTGTCAGTATTAATCGTGCCGGATTATAAGATGTTGTCAGTATTAATCGTGCTGACACGTGCCGGATTATCAGATGTTGTCAGTATTAATCGTGCTGACAGGTGCCGGATTATCAGATATCATGAGTATTAATGGACCTGACAAATGCCGGATTATCAGATGTTGTCAGTATTAATCGTGGTGACAGGTGCCGGATTATCAGATGTTGTCAGTATTAATCGTGCCTACACGTGCCGGATTATCAGATGTTGTCAGTATTAATCGTGCTGACACGTGCCGGATTATCAGATATCATGAGTATTAATGGACCTGACAAATGCCAGATTATCAGATGTTATCGGTATTAATGGTGCTTACAGATGCTTGATTATCAGATGTTATCAGTATTAATGGTGTTGACAGGTGCCGGATTATCAGACTTCATCAGTATTAATGGTGCTGACACGTGCCGGATTATCAGATGTTGTCAGTATTAATCGTGCTGACAGCTGCCGGATTATCAGATGTTGTCAGTATTAATCGTGCCGGATTATCAGATGTTGTCAGTATTAATCGTGCTGACACGTGCCGGATTATCAGATGTTGTCAGTATTAATCGTGCTGACAGGTGCCGGATTATCAGATATCATGAGTATTAATGGACCTGACAAATGCCGGATTATCAGATGTTGTCAGTATTAATCGTGGTGACAGGTGCCGGATTATCAGATGTTGTCAGTATTAATCGTGCCTACACGTGCCGGATTATCAGATGTTGTCAGTATTAATCGTGCTGACACGTGCCGGATTATCAGATATCATGAGTATTAATGGACCTGACAAATGCCAGATTATCAGATGTTATCGGTATTAATGGTGCTTACAGATGCTGGATTATCAGATGTTATCAGTATTAATGGTGTTGACAGGTGCCGGATTATCAGACTTCATCAGTATTAATGGTGCTGACACGTGCCGGATTATCAGATGTTGTCAGTATTAATCGTGCTGACAGGTGCGGGATTATCAGATGTTGTCAGTATTTATCGTGCCGGATTATCAGATGTTGTCAGTACTAATCGTGCTGACACCTGCCGGATTATCAGATGTTGTCAGTACTAATCGTGCTGACACGTGCCGGATTATCAGATGTTGTCAGTATTAATCGTGCTGACACGTGCCGGAATAACAGATACAGTCATGGCCAAAAGTATTGACACCCCTGAAATTCTGTCAGATAATATTCAGTTTCTTCCTGAAAATGATTGCAAACACAAATTCTTTGGTATTATTATCTTCATTTAATTAGTCTTAAATGAAAAAACACAAAAGAGAATGAAGCAAAAAGCAAAACATTGATCATTTCACACAAAACTCCAAAAATGGGCCGGACAAAAGTATTGGCACCCTCAGCCTAATACTTGGTTGCACAACCTTTAGCCAAAATAACTGCCACCAACCGCTTCCGGTAACCATCAATGAGTTTCTTACAATGCTCTGCTGGAATTTTAGACCATTCTTCTTTGGCAAACTACTCCAGGTCCCTGATATTTGAAGGGTGCCTTCTCCAAAGTGCCATTTTTAGATCTCTCCACAGGTGTTCTATGGGATTCAGGTCTGGACTCATTGCTGGCCACCTTAGAAGTCTCCAGTGCTTTCTCTCAAACCATTTTCTAGTGCTTTTTGAAGTGTGTTTTGGGTTATTGTCCTGCTGGAAGACCCATGACCTCTGAGGTAGACCTAGCTTTCTCACACTGGGCCCTAAATTATGCTGCAAAATTTGTTGGTAGGCTTCTGACTTCATAATGCCATGCACACGGTCAAGCAGTCCAGTGCCAGAGGCAGCAAAGCAACCCCAAAACATCAGGGAACCTCCGCCATGTTTGACTGTAGGGACCGTGTACTTTTCTTTGAATGCCTCTTTTTTCTCCTGTAAACTCTATGTTGATGCTTTTGCCCTAAAAGCTCTACTTTTGTCTCATCTGACCAAAGAACATTCTTCCAAAATGTTTTAGGCTTTTTCAGGTAAGTTTTCGCAAACTCCAGCCTGGCTTTTTTATGTCTCGGGGTAAGAAGTGGAGTCTTCCTGGGTCTCCTACCATACAGTCCCTTTTCATTCAGATGCCGACGGATAGTACGGGTTGACACCGTTGTACCCTCGGACTGCAGGGCAGCTTGAACTTGTTTGGATGTTAGTGGAGGTTCTTTATCCAACATCCGCACAATCTTGCGTTGAAATCTCTTGTCAATTTTTCTTTTCCGTCCACATCTAGGGAGGTTAGCCACAGTGCCAGGGGCTTTAAACTTCTTGATGACACTGCGCACGGTAGACACAGGAACATTCAGGTCTTTGGAGATGGATTTGTAGCCTTGAGATTGCTCATGCTTCCTCACAATTTGGTTTCTCAAGTCCTCAGACAGTTCTTTGGTCTTCTTTCTTTTCTCCATGCTCAATGTGGTACACACAAGGACACAGGACAGAGGTTGAGTCAACTTTAATCCATGTCAACTGGCTGCAAGTGTGATTTAGTTATTGCCAACACCTGTTAGGTGCCACAGGTAAGTTACAGGTGCTGTTAATTACACAAATTAGAGAAGCATCACATGATTTTTCGCACAGTGCCAATACTTTTGTCCACCCTCTTTTTTATGTTTGGTGTGGAATTATATCCAATTTGGCTTTAGGACAATTCTTTTTGTGTTTTTTCATTTAAGACAAATTAAATGAAGATAATAATAACAAAGAATTTGTGTTTGCAATCATTTTCAGGAAGAAACTGAGTATTATCTGACAGAATTGCAGGGGTGTCAATACTTTTGGCCATGACTGTATCATGAGTATTAATGAGCCTGACAAATGCCAGATTATCAGATGTTATCGGTATTAATGGTGCTTACAGATGCTGGATTATCAGATGTTATCAGTATTAATGGTGTTGACAGGTGCCGGATTATCAGACTTCATCAGTATTAATGGTGCTGACACGTGCCGGATTATCAGATGTTGTCAGTATTAATCGTGCTGACACGTGCCGGATTATCAGATGTTGTCAGTATTAATCGTGCTGACAGGTGCCGGATTATCAGATATCATGAGTATTAATGGACCTGACAAATGCCGGATTATCAGATGTTATCGGTATTAATGGTGCTTACAGATGCTGGATTATCAGATGTTATCAGTATTAATGGTGTTGACAGGTGCCGGATTATCAGACTTCATCAGTATTAACCCCTTAACCCCCAAGGGTGGTTGGCACGTTAATGACCGGGCCAATTTTGACAATTCTTACCACTGTCCCTTTAAGAGGTCATAACTCTGGAACGCTTCCATGGATCCCGCCGGTGATTCTGACATTGCTTTTTTCTCACGACATAGTGTACTTCGTAGGGATATACTATTGAAGAGAAATAGCGCAATAGTGCATTATCCAGTGTAGGTATATCAATTTAAAAATAATACACTCACCAGATGGAGCTTGTAATAAGCATGGAGGATTCGCTGCTGCAGAAACCACAGATCCACGAGGGACCAACGTAGAAGATGCAGGAGAGGAGAAAAAGTGGTCAGACAATCCGCGCTGCAAATCACTTTGAACCCCCAAAGGGCTTCACAGAAGTTTATAACGTGCAGCCATCCAATTAAAGACATCATATTTTTTCCACAAAAATGATCTTTTCACCCCCAATTTTTATTTTCCCAAGAGTAACAGGACCCCAAAAGTTATTGTGCAATTCATCCTGAGCAGCGTCGGACTGGAACACCTTGGGCCCACCAGAGAAAATCATTCTTGGGGCCCACTATGTAGCTGCATAGAGTTAAATACCAGACCACCAATTATGCGGTAAAACACGCTAATATCTGGGTATAATATAAGGTTGTACATGTCTTAATTATGTAGCAGGAGTTGGGGTAGCCCCCTCATAGAATATAAAGCAGCCCCCTCACATAGTATAATGCAGCCATCTCATAGAATATAATGCAGCCATCTCATAGAATATAATACTGCCCCCCTCATAGGGTATAATACTGCCCCCCTCATAGGGAATAATGCACCCCCTCATAGGGTATAATGCACCCCCTCATAGGGTATAATGCTGCCCCCCTCATAGGGTATAATACTGCCCCCCTCATAGGGTATAATACTGCCCCCCTCATAGGGAATAATGCACCCCCTCATAGGGTATAATGCTGCCTCCTCATAGGGTATAATACTGCCCCCCTCATAGGGAATAATGCACCCCCTCATAGGGTATAATGCTGCCCCCTCATAGGGTATAATACTGCCCCCCTCATAGGGTATAATACTGCCCCCCTCATAGGGAATAATGCACCCCCTCATAGGGTATAATACTGCCCCCCTCATAGGGTATAATGCTGCCCCCCTCATAGGGTATAATGCTGCCTCCTCATAGGGAATAATGCTGCCCTCCTCATAGGGTATAATGCTGCCCCCTCATAGGGTATAATGCTGCCTCCTCATAGGGTATAATACTGCCCCCCTCATAGGGTATAATACTGCCCCCCTCATAGGGAATAATGCACCCCCTCATAGGGTATAATACTTCCCCCCCTCATAGGGTATAATGCTGCCCCCCTCATAGGGTATAATGCTGCCTCCTCATAGGGAATAATGCTGCCCTCCTCATAGGGTATAATGCTGCCCCCTCATAGGGTATAATGCTGCCTCCTCATAGGGTATAATGCTGCCCTCCTCATAGGGTATAATGCTGCCTCCTCATAGGGTATAATGCTGCCCCCTCATAGGGTATAATACTGCCCCCCTCATAGGGAATAATGCACCCCCTCATAGGGTATAATGCTATATAGATATATAGATATAGAGTTAGATAGATATAGATAGAAAGATAGATGTAGAAATAGATAGATAGAGATAGATAGTAGATAATGGATAGAAAGTAGATAATGGATAGATATAGATAGAAAGATTCATAGAGATAGATAGAGATAGATAGAGATAGATAGAGATAGATATAAAGATAGATATAGAAAGAAAGATAGATAGATAGATAGATAGATAGATAGATAGATTAGATAGGTAGATAGATATAGAGATAGATAGAAAATAGATAATGGATAGATAGATAGATATAGAGAATAGATAGAGATAGATAATAGATAGAGATATACAGATATAATAATAATAATATAGACATATATAGATAGATATAGAGATAAATATATATAGATAGATGGCTATAAATAAAAATAGATATAGAGATATATATAGAGATAGATAGATATAGAGATAATAGATATAGAGATAGATAGATAGATAGATAGATATAGAGATAGATATAGAGACAGATAGATATAGAAAGATAGATATAGAGATAGATATAGAGATAATAGCTATATATAGAGATATGTATAGAGATAGATAGATATAGAGTTAGAAAGATAGATATAGAGAGATATAGAGATAGATAGATGGATAGATAGATATAGATAATAGAGATAATAGATAGATATAGAGATAGATATAGAGATAGATGGATAGATCAATAGATAGATAGATAAAGAGAGAGAGATAGAGATAGAGATTGATAGATAATGAGATATAGAGATAGATATATAGAGATATAGTGTTAGATAGATAGATATAGAGATAGATAGATATAGCGATAGATATGGATATAGAGATAGATATGGATATAGAGATAACAGATATAGAGATAGATAGATAGATATAGAGATAGATAGATATAGAGATAGATAGATATAGAGATAATATATAGATAGATAGATATAGAGATAATATATAGATAGTTATAGAGAGATATAGAGATAGATATAGAGAGAAACAGATATATATAGAGAGATAGATATAGAGATAGATAGGTAGATAGATATAGAGATAATAGATATAGAGATAGATAGATATAGATATAAAGATAGATAGAGATAGAGAGAGCGGTAGATAGAGAGAGATAGATATAGAGAGAGATAGATACAGAGATAGATAAATAGATAGAGAGATAGCTATAGATATAGATAATAGATAGAGATAGATAGATAAAGATAGATAAATATAGAGATAACAGATAGATATAGAGTAAGATAGAAAGATATAGAGATAGGTAGATATAGATAATAGAGATAGCTAGATAGATATAGATATAGATAGATATAGATAGAAAGATAGATATAGAGATAGATGTAGAGATAGAAAGATAGATATAGAGATAGAGCGATAGATATAGATAATAGATAGAGATAAATAGATAGATAGAGAAAGATAGATAGATATAGAGATAGAAAGATAGATAGATAGATATACAGAGAGATAGATATAGAGATAGAGATAAATAGATAGATAGATATAGAGAGAAATAGATATAGATATAGAGATAATAGATATATATAGAGATAGATAGATATAAATATAGAGAGAGATAGATACAGAGAAAAGATATAGAGATAAATAGATAAAGATAGATAGATATATAGATATAGAGATAGAGATAAATAGATAGATAGATATAGAGAGAGATATAGAGACTAGAGAGAAATAGATATAGATATAGAGATAATATATATATATATATAGAGAGAGAGATAGATAGATATAGATATAGAGAGAGATAGATACAGAGAAAAGATATAGAGATAAATAGATAAAGATAGATAGATATATAGATATAGAGATAGAGCGATAGATAGATATACAGAGAGATAGATATAGAGATATATAGATAGATAGCTATAGAGATGTAGAGATAGATATAGAGAGAAATAGAGATAGATATAGAGATAGATATATAGATATAGATATAAAGATAGATATAGAGATAGATATAGATATAGAGATAGATAGATACAGAGAAAAGATATAGAGAAAGATAACGGATAGATAAATAGATAGATAGGTATAGAGATAGATAGATATAGATATTAGATAGAGATATATATATAGATAAAGATAGATAGATATAGATGGTAGCTAGATAGATAATAAATATAGAGATAATAGATATAGAGATAGATAGAGTAAGATAGATAGATATAGAGATAGATAGACATAATAGATAGATATAGAGATATATATAGAAAGATATAGAGATAGATAGATAGATAGATATAGAGATAGATGTAGAGATAGAAAGATAGATATAAAAATAGTGCGATAGAGATAGATATAGATAATAGATAGAGATAGATATAGAGATAGATAGATATAGATAATAGATAGAGATAGAAAGATAGATAGATATAAGAGAGATAGAGAGAGAGATAGATAGATAGATAGATAGATAGAGACAGATAGAGAGAGCGAGAGATATAAAAAAAAAAACAAAACACAATACTCACCTCTCCTCCTCGCTCCCACGCTGATCCCGGCTTCAGTGTCAGGAGCTGCCCCCTCTGCCAGACACACAGCGGGTGCGCGATGTAGTGACGTCATCGCGCACTGGCTGTGAGCCAGGAGCAGAGAGGACTGAGGGCGGCGCCGGCCCTGATTTACAGCTGTAGTCTGCAGAGCGGCTTACTGGGCTGGGGGCGGGGCCTCTGGGGGTGGAGACTGTGAAATGATATTCACTGCTTCGCAGTGAATATTCATTTCTCTTTAGCAGCGGGGACAGGGGCTCCTGCCTCCTGACACCCGCTGCTGCTCCGCTGGCAGGGGCCCCCATAGCAGCTGCATGGTGTGCGACACACCACTGGCTGGGGGCCCCTGGAGCAGCGGGGGCCCTAGGCAACTGCTGGCCCTGTATGCCAGCAGGTGCCAGGGCCCACCAAATGCCAGGGCCCACCGGAGAATCCTCCGGTTCCCCGGTGGGCCAGTCCGACGCTGATCCTGAGTACGCTGATACCCCATATATGGGGGTAAACCACTATTTGGGCACATGGCAGAGCTCGGAAGGGAAGCAGCGCCATTTAATTTTTGCGTCGTTTTTTATTTTTTAAGGGGAACGCTAAAGGGGTTAACTAATGGGACAGTTTTATAGGGTGGGTCATTACGGACGCGGCGATAACAAATAGGTGTACTTTTATTGTTTTTCTGTTTCTTTATTTTCAAAAAATGAATTTATTAGGGAATAATTTTTTTTCTTATTTATTTAACGATTTTATTAAAATTATTTTTACACTTTTTGTTTTTTACTTTATTATAATGTCCCATGGGGGACATCACTGTCCTGTGACAGATCGCTGATCTGTCACATCACAGATCGCTGTGACAGATCAGCGATCTGTCACAGGCACTGCTGCAGGCTTCCTCATGCCTGCGCTCTGCGGGCAGTGAGGAAGCCAGCTCCCTGCAGGCCCCCGAAGGTCCCCGTCGCCATATTGGATCCGGGGACCTGCAGGAAGGGCGACCCCCGCAGCGGCGCTGCACATCGCGCTGCTGTGGGGGTCGCAGGGAAGCACGGAGGGAGCCCCCTCCCTGCCGATGCTTCCTTTAACCCCCGGTACACCGCGATCATGTTTGATCGCGGTGTGCCAGGGGTTAACGTGTCGGGGGCGGTCACACATTGTGCCGGGTGTCAGCTGTGATAATCAGCTGACACCCGGCCGCGATCAGCTGCGCTCCCCCCGTGAGCGCAGCTGATCGCATTAGACGTACTATTCCGTCCTTGGGACTTAGGTCCCAGGTCACATGGACGGAATAGTACGTCTAATGTAGGAAAGGGGTTGATGGACCTGACAGATACCGGATTATCAGATATTATCAGTATTAACATTAGTTTTTTTCATGTTTCACATAGAAGCTTATAGGGAAAAAAACACCAAAATTCGCACAGTTCAGCAGCGTCTTCAGCCTCCCAGCGATCGCAGATCGCATGAAATCACATCCACTTTTCTTGCACATATAGGCCGTAGCGTAAATGCTGTGTCTTCCGCTGATTTTTTTTGGGGGGCAGAAATTCTGCTACGTTTAACCGTGTGAATAAATGCTGGGCAGGGTGCAATAGTTGACTGCTTTGTCTCCCATCCTTATAGGACCCCTAGCATGGTCCGCTGAGCTTTGAATGATCTTTTAATAGGCTTGGATTCTGATAAATAGTTGTTGCAATAATCGCTGGAGCCAAGTCCTAGTGGCAGGGCTACAACCCACCTCCCCATAAAATATAATGTACCCCCCATAAGAATATAATACAATCCACCTCCCCATAGAATATAATGTACCCCCCATAGAATATAGTACAGCCCACCTCCCCAAAGAATATAATGTACCCCCCCATAGAATATAATACAACCCACCTCCCCATAGAATATAATGTACCCCCCATAGAATATAGTACAGCCCACCTCCCCATAGAATATAATGTACCCCCCCATAGAATATAATACAACCCACCTCCCCATAGAATATAATGTACCCCCCATAGAATATAATACAACCCACCTCCCCATAGAATATAATGTACCCCCCATAGAATATAGTACAGCCCACCTCCCCATAGAATATAATGTACCCCCCATAGAATATAGTACAGCCCACCTCCCCATAGAATATAATGTAGCACCCCATAGAAAATAATGTACCCCCCATAGAATATAGTACAGCCCACCTCCCCATAGAATATAATGTAGCACCCCATAGAATATAGTACAGCCCACCTCCCCATAGAATATAATGTAGCACCCCATAGAATATAGTACAGCCCACCTCCCCATAGAATATAATGTAGCACCCCATAGAAAATAATGTACCCCCCATAGAATATAGTACAGCCCACCTCCCCATAGAATATAATGTAGCACCCCACAGAATATAATGTATCTCCCCCCCGGTGTGTATATGTACACGCCGGTCTCCTCATCACCACCGGTGAAGCCGCTGCTGGCACAGAGCTGACATCGTGCAGATGGCCCCGATCACATCAGACAGCGCCGCCCTTTGCTCTCCAATAGAATAGCGTCGTAGTGCGGTATGCGCGCATGCTACGACTCCGGCGACACGGTCCGCAGGAGGATTCTGACAGAAGGACACATGTCCGGTCATATTATAGATATATAGTCACGAGCGAACGGGTTGACACCCTTTAAACTGTTCCAGAAAATGAGTGCAATTTACACTTGTTTTGTTCTATACCTGTTACTTATCAAAAAGTGTGTGCAGTGCGGTGGCTGGGCGCAAGCAGGCGCACGTGGAGGGAGGGACCGCCGGAATGGGCAGCTGCTGGATCAGACTATATTGCAACATGGGCAGCTGCTGTCACCGTCGCGATCCCACCAGCCTCCGAAGCCCACTGGTCTACATCCAGACACCACCGCACACATCTCTATAAGCAGACCTAAGCGCTATTTATGTCCCAGTAATGGCCAACCACTATAAATTATGGAGATTTTTTAAAATGCCACCAGAGTGATCTTCTGACAAACTGAACATCCCTGTTGTCAAAATGTCCCGCCCCTGCTGTGTATTCTGGAGAAACTAGGTGACACGTTTGTGTTTCCTGCAGCTCATTTGCATATATGGATGAGCAAGCGCTGTGATTGGCTGCTGTAGAATCCTAGTATGTTTCAGTTGGAAGAGAGGTCAAAGGCCATCGTGTCTGTCCGCCTGCTGCTCAATGCAGCAATGGCAGGATTCACTAAACCCTCTCAGACAGATGTCTGTCCAGCCTCTGGGTGAACAGTCCCACCGAAGGAGAACTCGTCACCTCCTCTGGTGGCCGCCTGTTCCACTCATTGCTCACCCTCACTGTCAAAAAGTTTTTTTCTAATGTGTATCTTTTCCCTTTCATCCCATTGCTTCTCGTGCTTCCATGTGCAAATGAGAATAAGGATGATCCCTCTACATTGGGGCAACCCTTCAGATATTGGTGTCCTCCATCTTATAGAAGGGAACGCCTTTCCGACAGAACAGGCTGACTGAACGTGACGGCCGTCGCCATGATCCCTATGGCCGGCGCATACACACTGCTATGTTGCTGATGTTGTAGCACATTACTTCAATGAAATATTAATGGTGCTGACACGTGCCGGATTATCAGACGTTGTCAGTATTAATCGTGGTGACAGGTGCCGGATTATCAGATGTTGTAAGTATTAATCGTGCTGACACGTGCCGGATTATCAGATGTTGTCAGTATTAATCGTGCTGACACGTGCCGGATTATCAGATATCATGAGTATTAATGGACCTGAAACATGTGCCAGATTATCAGATGTTATCGGTATTAATGGTGCTTACAGATGCTGGATTATCAGATGTTATCAGTATTAATGGTGTTGACAGGTGCCGGATTATCAGACTTCATCAGTATTAATGGTGCTGACACGTGCTGGATTATCAGATGTTGTCAGTATTAATCGTGCTGACAGGTGCCGGATTATCAGATGTTGTCAGTATTAATCGTGCCGGATTATCAGATGTTGTCAGTATTAATCGTGCTGACACGTGCCGGATTATCAGATGTTGTCAGTATTAATCGTGCTGACAGGTGCCGGATTATCAGATATCATGAGTATTAATGGACCTGACAAATGCCGGATTATCAGATGTTGTCAGTATTAATCGTGGTGACAGGTGCCGGATTATCAGATGTTGTCAGTATTAATCGTGCCTACACGTGCCGGATTATCAGATGTTGTCAGTATTAATCGTGCTGACACGTGCCGGATTATCAGATATCATGAGTATTAATGGACCTGACAAATGCCAGATTATCAGAAGTTATCGGTATTAATGGTGCTTACAGATGCTGGATTATCAGATGTTATCAGTATTAATGGTGTTGACAGGTGCCGGATTATCAGACTTCATCAGTATTAATGGTGCTGACACGTGCCGGATTATCAGATGTTGTCAGTATTAATCGTGCTGACAGGTGCGGGATTATCAGATGTTGTCAGTATTAATCGTGCCGGATTATCAGATGTTGTCAGTACTAATCGTGCTGACACGTGCCGGATTATCAGATGTTGTCAGTACTAATCGTGCTGACACGTGCCGGATTATCAGATGTTGTCAGTATTAATCGTGCTGACACGTGCCGGAATAACAGATATCATGAGTATTAATGAGCCTGACAAATGCCAGATTATCAGATGTTATCGGTATTAATGGTGCTTACAGATGCTGGATTATCAGATGTTATCAGTATTAATGGTGTTGACAGGTGCCGGATTATCAGACTTCATCAGTATTAATGGTGCTGACACGTGCCGGATTATCAGATGTTGTCAGTATTAATCGTGCTGACACGTGCCGGATTATCAGATGTTGTCAGTATTAATCGTGCTGACAGGTGCCGGATTATCAGATATCATGAGTATTAATGGACCTGACAAATGCCGGATTATCAGATGTTATCGGTATTAATGGTGCTTACTGATGCTGGATTATCAGATGTTATCAGTATTAATGGTGTTGACAGGTGCCGGATTATCAGACTTCATCAGTATTAACCCCTTAACCCCCAAGGGTGGTTGGCACGTTAATGACCGGGCCAATTTTGACAATTCTTACCACTGTCCCTTTAAGAGGTCATAACTCTGGAACGCTTCCATGGATCCCGCCGGTGATTCTGACATTGCTTTTTTCTCACGACATAGTGTACTTCGTAGGGATATACTATTGAAGAGAAATAGCGCAATAGTGCATTATCCAGTGTAGGTATATCAATTTAAAAATAATACACTCACCAGATGGAGCTTGTAATAAGCATGGAGGATTCGCTGCTGCAGAAACCACAGATCCACGAGGGACCAACGTAGAAGATGCAGGAGAGGAGAAAAAGTGGTCAGACAATCCGCGCTGCAAATCACTTTGAACCCCCAAAGGGCTTCACAGAAGTTTATAACGTGCAGCCATCCAATTAAAGACATCATATTTTTTCCACAAAAATGATCTTTTCACCCCCAATTTTTATTTTCCCAAGAGTAACAGGACCCCAAAAGTTATTGTGCAATTCATCCTGAGTACGCTGATACCCCATATATGGGGGTAAACCACTATTTGGGCACATGGCAGAGCTCGGAAGGGAAGCAGCGCCATTTAGCTTTTTTGGCTGGAATTGAGATCGGACGTCATGTCGCGTTTGGAAAGCCCCTGAAGTGCCAAAACAGTGGAAACCCCCCAATTCTAACTCCCACCCTAACCCTAGCCCTGACCCTAGCTCTGACCCTAGCCCTAATGGGAAAATGGAAATAAATACATTTTTTTTTTATTTTATTATTTTTGCCTAAGTAAGGGGGTGATAAAGGGGGGGTTTGATTTACTATTTAAGGCGGGTTTTAATTTTTGGCAGCTGTCATACGCTAAAAGACGCTTTTTATTGTAAAAATAGTTTATGCATCACCACATTTTGAGAGCTATAATTTTTCCTTATTTTGACCCACCGAGTCATGTGAGGTCATATTTTTTGCGGGACGAGTTGACGTTTTTATTGGTACCATTTTCGGGCACGTGACATTTTTTGGTCGCTTTTTACTCCGATTTTTGGGACGCAGTATGAACAAAAACCAGCTTTTCAGGAATTTCTTTTGGGGGGGGTGCGTTTACACCGTTCCGCGTGCGGTAAAATTGATAAGGCGCTTTTATTCTTCGGGTCAGTATGATTACAGCGATACCTCTTTTATGTCTTTTTTTATGTTTTGGCGGTTTTATGCTATGAAATTTTTTTTTTATAAAAAATAATTATTTTTGCATCGCTTTATTCTGCGAGCTATAACTTTTTTATTTTTTCTCTGATGATGCTGTGTGGTGGCTCGTTTGTTGCGGGACAAGATGTCGTTTTCAGCGGTACCATGGATATTTATATGCGTCTTTTTTATCGCGCGTTATTGCACTTTTTGTTCGTCGGTATGATAATAAATCATTAATTTTTGCGTCGTTTTTTATTTTTTAAGGGGAACGCTAAAGGGGTTAACTAATGGGACAGTTTTATAGGGTGGGTCATTACGGACGCGGCGATAACAAATAGGTGTACTTTTATTGTTTTTCTGTTTCTTTATTTTCAAAAAATGAATTTATTAGGGAATAATTTTTTTTCTTATTTATTTAACGATTTTATTAAAATTATTTTTACACTTTTTGTTTTTTACTTTATTATAATGTCCCATGGGGGACATCACTGTCCTGTGACAGATCGCTGATCTGTCACATCACAGATCGCTGTGACAGATCAGCGATCTGTCACAGGCACTGCTGCAGGCTTCCTCATGCCTGCGCTCTGCGAGCAGTGAGGAAGCCAGCTCCCTGCAGGCCCCCGAAGGTCCCCGTCGCCATATTGGATCCGGGAACCTGCAGGAAAGGCGACCCCCGCAGCGGCGCTGCACATCGCGCTGCTGTGGGGGTCGCAGGGAAGCACGGAGGGAGCCCCCTCCCTGCCGATGCTTCCTTTAACCCCCGGTACACCGCGATCATGTTTGATCGCGGTGTCCCAGGGGTTAACGTGTCGGGGGCGGTCACACATTGTGCCGGGTGTCAGCTGTGATAATCAGCTGACACCCGGCCGCGATCAGCTGCGCTCCCCCCGTGAGCGCAGCTGATCGCATTAGACGTACTATTCCGTCCTTGGGACTTAGGTCCCAGGTCACATGGACGGAATAGTACGTCTAATGTAGGAAAGGGGTTGATGGACCTGACAGATACCGGATTATCAGATATTATCAGTATTAACATTAGTTTTTTTCATGTTTCACATAGAAGCTTATAGGGAAAAAAACACCAAAATTCGCACAGTTCAGCAGCGTCTTCAGCCTCCCAGCGATCGCAGATCGCATGAAATCACATCCACTTTTCTTGCACATATAGGCCGTAGCGTAAATGCTGTGTCTTCCGCTGATTTTTTTGGGGGGGCAGAAATTCTGCTACGTTTAACTGTGTGAATAAATGCTGGGCAGGGTGCAATAGTTGACTGCTTTGTCTCCCATCCTTATAGGACCCCTAGCATGGTCCGCTGAGCTTTGAATGATCTTTTAATAGGCTTGGATTCTGATAAATAGTTGTTGCAATAATCGCTGGAACCAAGTCCTAGTGGCAGGGCTACAACCCACCTCCCCATAAAATATAATGTACCCCCCATAAGAATATAATACAACCCACCTCCCCATAGAATATAATGTACCCCCCATAGAATATAGTACAGCCCACCTCCCCATAGAATATAATGTACCCCCCCATAGAATATAATACAACCCACCTCCCCATAGAATATAATGTACCCCCCATAGAATATAGTACAGCCCACCTCCCCATAGAATATAATGTACCCCCCCATAGAATATAATACAACCCACCTCCCCATAGAATATAATGTACCCCCCATAGAATATAATACAACCCACCTCCCCATAGAATATAATGTACCCCCCATAGAATATAGTACAGCCCACCTCCCCATAGAATATAATGTACCCCCCATAGAATATAGTACAGCCCACCTCCCCATAGAATATAATGTAGCACCCCATAGAAAATAATGTACCCCCCATAGAATATAGTACAGCCCACCTCCCCATAGAATATAATGTAGCACCCCATAGAATATAGTACAGCCCACCTCCCCATAGAATATAATGTAGCACCCCATAGAATATAGTACAGCCCACCTCCCCATAGAATATAATGTACCCCCCATAGAATATAGTACAGCCCACCTCCCCATAGAATATAATGTAGCACCCCACAGAATATAATGTATCTCCCCCCCGGTGTGTATATGTACACGCCGGTCTCCTCATCACCACCGGTGAAGCCGCTGCTGGCACAGAGCTGACATCGTGCAGATGGCCCCGATCACATCAGACAGCGCCGCCCTTTGCTCTCCAATAGAATAGCGTCGTAGTGCGGTATGCGCGCATGCTACGACTCCGGCGACACGGTCCGCAGGAGGATTCTGACAGAAGGACACATGTCCGGTCATATTATAGATATATAGTCACGAGCGAACGGGTTGACACCCTTTAAACTGTTCCAGAAAATGAGTGCAATTTACACTTGTTTTGTTCTATACCTGTTACTTATCAAAAAGTGTGTGCAGTGCGGTGGCTGGGCGCAAGCAGGCGCACGTGGAGGGAGGGACCGCCGGAATGGGCAGCTGCTAGATCAGACTATATTGCAACATGGGCAGCTGCTGTCACCGTCGCGATCCCACCAGCCTCCGAAGCCCACTGGTCTACATCCAGACACCACCGCACACATCTCTATAAGCAGACCTAAGCGCTATTTATGTCCCAGTAATGGCCAACCACTATAAATTATGGAGATTTTTTAAAATGCCACCAGAGTGATCTTCTGACAAACTGAACATCCCTGTTGTCAAAATGTCCCGCCCCTGCTGTGTATTCTGGAGAAACTAGGTGACACGTTTGTGTTTCCTGCAGCTCATTTGCATATATGGATGAGCAAGCGCTGTGATTGGCTGCTGTAGAATCCTAGTATGTTTCAGTTGGAAGAGAGGTCAAAGGCCATCGTGTCTGTCCGCCTGCTGCTCAATGCAGCAATGGCAGGATTCACTAAACCCTCTCAGACAGATGTCTGTCCAGCCTCTGGGTGAACAGTCCCACCGAAGGAGAACTCGTCACCTCCTCTGGTGGCCGCCTGTTCCACTCATTGCTCACCCTCACTGTCAAAAAGTTTTTTTCTAATGTGTATCTTTTCCCTTTCATCCCATTGCTTCTCGTGCTTCCATGTGCAAATGAGAATAAGGATGATCCCTCTACATTGGGGCAACCCTTCAGATATTGGTGTCCTCCATCTTATAGAAGGGAACGCCTTTCCGACAGAACAGGCTGACTGAACGTGACGGCCGTCGCCATGATCCCTATGGCCGGCGCATACACACTGCTATGTTGCTGATGTTGTAGCACATTACTTCAATGAAATATTAATGGTGCTGACACGTGCCGGATTATCAGACGTTGTCAGTATTAATCGTGGTGACAGGTGCCGGATTATCAGATGTTGTAAGTATTAATCGTGCTGACACGTGCCGGATTATCAGATGTTGTCAGTATTAATCGTGCTGACACGTGCCGGATTATCAGATATCATGAGTATTAATGGACCTGAAACATGTGCCAGATTATCAGATGTTATCGGTATTAATGGTGCTTACAGATGCTGGATTATCAGATGTTATCAGTATTAATGGTGTTGACAGGTGCCGGATTATCAGACTTCATCAGTATTAATGGTGCTGACACGTGCTGGATTATCAGATGTTGTCAGTATTAATCGTGCTGACAGGTGCCGGATTATCAGATGTTGTCAGTATTAATCGTGCCGGATTATCAGATGTTGTCAGTATTAATCGTGCTGACACGTGCCGGATTATCAGATGTTGTCAGTATTAATCGTGCTGACAGGTGCCGGATTATCAGATATCATGAGTATTAATGGACCTGACAAATGCCGGATTATCAGATGTTGTCAGTATTAATCGTGGTGACAGGTGCCGGATTATCAGATGTTGTCAGTATTAATCGTGCCTACACGTGCCGGATTATCAGATGTTGTCAGTATTAATCGTGCTGACACGTGCCGGATTATCAGATATCATGAGTATTAATGGACCTGACAAATGCCAGATTATCAGATGTTATCGGTATTAATGGTGCTTACAGATGCTGGATTATCAGATGTTATCAGTATTAATGGTGTTGACAGGTGCCGGATTATCAGACTTCATCAGTATTAATGGTGCTGACACGTGCCGGATTATCAGATGTTGTCAGTATTAATCGTGCTGACACGTGCCGGATTATCAGATGTTGTCAGTATTAATCGTGCTGACAGGTGCCGGATTATCAGATATCATGAGTATTAATGGACCTGACAAATGCCGGATTATCAGATGATATCGGTATTAATGGTGCTTACAGATGCTGGATTATCAGATGTTATCAGTATTAATGGTGTTGACAGGTGCCGGATTATCAGACTTCATCAGTATTAACCCCTTAACCCCCAAGGGTGGTTGGCACGTTAATGACCGGGCCAATTTTGACAATTCTTACCCCTGTCCCTTTAAGAGGTCATAACTCTGGAACGCTTCCATGGATCCCGCCGGTGATTCTGACATTGCTTTTTTCTCACGACATAGTGTACTTCGTAGGGATATACTATTGAAGAGAAATAGCGCAATAGTGCATTATCCAGTGTAGGTATATCAATTTAAAAATAATACACTCACCAGATGGAGCTTGTAATAAGCATGGAGGATTCGCTGCTGCAGAAACCACAGATCCACGAGGGACCAACGTAGAAGATGCAGGAGAGGAGAAAAAGTGGTCAGACAATCCGCGCTGCAAATCACTTTGAACCCCCAAAGGGCTTCACAGAAGTTTATAACGTGCAGCCATCCAATTAAATACATCATATTTTTTCCACAAAAATGATCTTTTCACCCCCAATTTTTATTTTCCCAAGAGTAACAGGACCCCAAAAGTTATTGTGCAATTCATCCTGAGTACGCTGATACCCCATATATGGGGGTAAACCACTATTTGGGCACATGGCAGAGCTCGGAAGGGAAGCAGCGCCATTTAACTTTTTTGGCTGGAATTGAGATCGGACTCCATGTCGCGTTTGGAAAGCCCCTGAAGTGCCAAAACAGTGGAAACCCCCCAATTCTAACTCCCACCCTAACCCTAGCCCTGACCCTAGCCCTGACCCTAGCTCTAATGGGAAAATGGAAATAAATACATTTTTTTTTTATTTTATTATTTTTGCCTAACTAAGGGGGTGATAAAGGGGGGGTTTGATTTACTATTTATGGCGGGTTTTAATTTTTGGCAGCTGTCATACGCTAAAAGACGCTTTTTATTGTAAAAATAGTTTATGCATCACCACAATTGAGAGCTATAATTTTTCCTTATTTTGACCCACCGAGTCATGTGAGGTCATATTTTTTGCGGGACGAGTTGACGTTTTTATTGGTACCATTTTCGGGCACGTGACATTTTTTGGTCGCTTTTTACTCCGATTTTTGGGACGCAGTATGAATAAAAACCACCTTTTCAGGAATTTCTTTTGGGGGGGGGGGCGTTTACACCGTTCCGCGTGCGGTAAAATTGATAAGGCGCTTTTATTCTTCGGGTCAGTATGATTACAGCGATACCTCTTTTATGTCTTTTTTTATGTTTTGGCGGTTTTATGCTATGAAAATTTTTTTTTATAAAAAATAATTATTTTTGCATCGCTTTATTCTGCGAGCTATAACTTTTTTATTTTTTCTCTGATGATGCTGTGTGGTGGCTCGTTTGTTGCGGGACAAGATGTCGTTTTCAGCGGTACCATGGATATTTATATGCGTCTTTTTGATCGCGCGTTATTGCACTTTTTGTTCGTCGGTATGATAATAAATCATTAATTTTTGCGTCGTTTTTTATTTTTTAAGGGGAACGCTAAAGGGGTTAACTAATGGGACAGTTTTATAGGGTGGGTCATTACGGACACGGCGATAACAAATAGGTGTACTTTTATTGTTTTTCTGTTTCTTTATTTTCAAAAAATGAATTTATTAGGGAATAATTTTTTTTCTTATTTATTTAACGATTTTATTAAAATTATTTTTACACTTTTTGTTTTTTACTTTATTATAATGTCCCATGGGGGACATCACTGTCCTGTGACAGATCGCTGATCTGTCACATCACAGATCGCTGTGACAGATCAGCGATCTGTCACAGGCACTGCTGCAGGCTTCCTCATGCCTGCGCTCTGCGGGCAGTGAGGAAGCCAGCTCCCTGCAGGCCCCCGAAGGTCCCCGTCGCCATATTGGATCCGGGGACCTGCAGGAAAGGCGACCCCCGCAGCGGCGCTGCACATCGCGCTGCTGTGGGGGTCGCAGGGAAGCACGGAGGGAGCCCCCTCCCTGCCGATGCTTCCTTTAACCCCCGGTACACCGCGATCATGTTTGATCGCGGTGTGCCAGGGGTTAACGTGTCGGGGGCGGTCACACATTGTGCCGGGTGTCAGCTGTGATAATCAGCTGACACCCGGCCGCGATCAGCTGCGCTCCCCCCGTGAGCGCAGCTGATCGCATTAGACGTACTATTCCGTCCTTGGGACTTAGGTCCCAGGTCACATGGACGGAATAGTACGTCTAATGTAGGAAAGGGGTTGATGGACCTGACAGATACCGGATTATCAGATATTATCAGTATTAACATTAGTTTTTTTCATGTTTCACATAGAAGCTTATAGGGAAAAAAACACCAAAATTCGCACAGTTCAGCAGCGTCTTCAGCCTCCCAGCGATCGCAGATCGCATGAAATCACATCCACTTTTCTTGCACATATAGGCCGTAGCGTAAATGCTGTGTCTTCCGCTGATTTTTTTGGGGGGGCAGAAATTCTGCTACGTTTAACTGTGTGAATAAATGCTGGGCAGGGTGCAATAGTTGACTGCTTTGTCTCCCATCCTTATAGGACCCCTAGCATGGTCCGCTGAGCTTTGAATGATCTTTTAATAGGCTTGGATTCTGATAAATAGTTGTTGCAATAATCGCTGGAACCAAGTCCTAGTGGCAGGGCTACAACCCACCTCCCCATAAAATATAATGTACCCCCCATAAGAATATAATACAACCCACCTCCCCATAGAATATAATGTACCCCCCATAGAATATAGTACAGCCCACCTCCCCATAGAATATAATGTACACCCCCATAGAATATAATACAACCCACCTCCCCATAGAATATAATGTACCCCCCATAGAATATAGTACAGCCCACCTCCCCATAGAATATAATGTACCCCCCCCATAGAATATAATACAACCCACCTCCCCATAGAATATAATGTACCCCCCATAGAATATAATACAACCCACCTCCCCATAGAATATAATGTACCCCCCATAGAATAGTACAGCCCACCTCCCCATAGAATATAATGTACCCCCCATAGAATATAGTACAGCCCACCTCCCCATAGAATATAATGTAGCACCCCATAGAAAATAATGTACCCCCCATAGAATATAGTACAGCCCACCTCCCCATAGAATATAATGTAGCACCCCATAGAATATAGTACAGCCCACCTCCCCATAGAATATAATGTAGCACCCCATAGAATATAGTACAGCCCACCTCCCCATAGAATATAATGTAGCACCCCATAGAAAATAATGTACCCCCCATAGAATATAGTACAGCCCTCCTCCCCATAGAATATAATGTAGCACCCTACAGAATATAATGTATCTCCCCCCCGGTGTGTATATGTACACGCCGGTCTCCTCATCACCACCGGTGAAGCCGCTGCTGGCACAGAGCTGACATCGTGCAGATGGCCCCGATCACATCAGACAGCGCCGCCCTTTGCTCTCCAATAGAATAGCGTCGTAGTTCGGTATGCGCGCATGCTACGACTCCGGCGACACGATCCGCAGGAGGATTCTGACAGAAGGACACATGTCCGGTCATATTATAGATATATAGTCACGAGCGAACGGGTTGACACCCTTTAAACTGTTCCAGAAAATGAGTGCAATTTACACTTGTTTTGTTCTATACCTGTTACTTATCAAAAAGTGTGTGCAGTGCAGTGGCTGGGCGCAGGCAGGCGCACGTGGAGGGAGGGACCGCCGGAATAGGCAGCTGCAGCTGCTGGATCAGACTATATTGCAACATGGGCAGCTGCTGTCACCGTCGCGATCCCACCAGCCTCCGAAGCCCACTGGTCTACATCCAGACACCACCGCACACATCTCTATAAGCAGACCTCAGCGCTATTTATGTCCCAGTAATGGCCAACCACTATAAATTATGGAGATTTTTTAAAATGCCACCAGAGTGATCTTCTGACAAACTGAACATCCCTGTTGTCAAAATGTACCGCCCCTGCTGTGTATTCTGGAGAAACTAGGTGACACGTTTGTGTTTCCTGCAGCTCATTTGCATATATGGATGAGCAAGCGCTGTGATTGGCTGCTGTAGAATCCTAGTATGTTTCAGTTGGAAGAGAGGTCAAAGGCCATCGTGTCTGTCCGCCTGCTGCTCAATGCAGCAATGGCAGGATTCCCTAAACCCTCTCAGACAGATGTCTGTCCAGCCTCTGGGTGAACAGTCCCACCGAAGGAGAACTCGTCACCTCCTCTGGTGGCCGCCTGTTCCACTCATTGCTCACCCTCACTGTCAAAAAGTTTTTTTTCTAATGTGTATCTTTTCCCTTTCATCCCATTGCTTCTCGTGCTTCCATGTGCAAATGAGAATAAGGATGATCCCTCTACATTGGGGCAACCCTTCAGATATTGGTGTCCTCCATCTTATAGAAGGGAACGCCTTTCCGACAGAACAGGCTGACTGAACGTGACGGCCGTCGCCATGATCCCTATGGCCGGCGCATACACACTGCTATGTTGCTGATGTTGTAGCACATTACTTCAATGAAATATTAATGGTGCTGACACGTGCCGGATTATCAGACGTTGTCAGTATTAATCGTGGTGACAGGTGCCGGATTATCAGATGTTGTAAGTATTAATCGTGCTGACACGTGCCGGATTATCAGATGTTGTCAGTATTAATCGTGCTGACACGTGCCGGATTATCAGATATCATGAGTATTAATGGACCTGAAACATGTGCCAGATTATCAGATGTTATCGGTATTAATGGTGCTTACAGATGCTGGATTATCAGATGTTATCAGTATTAATGGTGTTGACAGGTGCCGGATTATCAGACTTCATCAGTATTAATGGTGCTGACACGTGCTGGATTATCAGATGTTGTCAGTATTAATCGTGCTGACAGGTGCCGGATTATCAGATGTTGTCAGTATTAATCGTGCCGGATTATCAGATGTTGTCAGTATTAATCGTGCTGACACGTGCCGGATTATCAGATGTTGTCAGTATTAATCGTGCTGACAGGTGCCGGATTATCAGATATCATGAGTATTAATGGACCTGACAAATGCCGGATTATCAGATGTTGTCAGTATTAATCGTGGTGACAGGTGCCGGATTATCAGATGTTGTCAGTATTAATCGTGCCTACACGTGCCGGATTCTCAGATGTTGTCAGTATTAATCGTGCTGACACGTGCCGGATTATCAGATATCATGAGTATTAATGGACCTGACAAATGCCAGATTATCAGATGTTATCGGTATTAATGGTGCTTACAGATGCTGGATTATCAGATGTTATCAGTATTAATGGTGTTGACAGGTGCCGGATTATCAGACTTCATCAGTATTAATGGTGCTGACACGTGCCGGATTATCAGATGTTGTCAGTATTAATCGTGCTGACACGTGCCGGATTATCAGATGTTGTCAGTATTAATCGTGCTGACAGGTGCCGGATTATCAGATATCATGAGTATTAATGGACCTGACAAATGCCGGATTATCAGATGATATCGGTATTAATGGTGCTTACAGATGCTGGATTATCAGATGTTATCAGTATTAATGGTGTTGACAGGTGCCGGATTATCAGACTTCATCAGTATTAACCCCTTAACCCCCAAGGGTGGTTGGCACGTTAATGACCGGGCCAATTTTGACAATTCTTACCCCTGTCCCTTTAAGAGGTCATAACTCTGGAACGCTTCCATGGATCCCGCCGGTGATTCTGACATTGCTTTTTTCTCACGACATAGTGTACTTCGTAGGGATATACTATTGAAGAGAAATAGCGCAATAGTGCATTATCCAGTGTAGGTATATCAATTTAAAAATAATACACTCACCAGATGGAGCTTGTAATAAGCATGGAGGATTCGCTGCTGCAGAAACCACAGATCCACGAGGGACCAACGTAGAAGATGCAGGAGAGGAGAAAAAGTGGTCAGACAATCCGCGCTGCAAATCACTTTGAACCCCCAAAGGGCTTCACAGAAGTTTATAACGTGCAGCCATCCAATTAAATACATCATATTTTTTCCACAAAAATGATCTTTTCACCCCCAATTTTTATTTTCCCAAGAGTAACAGGACCCCAAAAGTTATTGTGCAATTCATCCTGAGTACGCTGATACCCCATATATGGGGGTAAACCACTATTTGGGCACATGGCAGAGCTCGGAAGGGAAGCAGCGCCATTTAACTTTTTTGGCTGGAATTGAGATCGGACTCCATGTCGCGTTTGGAAAGCCCCTGAAGTGCCAAAACAGTGGAAACCCCCCAATTCTAACTCCCACCCTAACCCTAGCCCTGACCCTAGCCCTGACCCTAGCTCTAATGGGAAAATGGAAATAAATACATTTTTTTTTTATTTTATTATTTTTGCCTAACTAAGGGGGTGATAAAGGGGGGGTTTGATTTACTATTTATGGCGGGTTTTAATTTTTGGCAGCTGTCATACGCTAAAAGACGCTTTTTATTGTAAAAATAGTTTATGCATCACCACAATTGAGAGCTATAATTTTTCCTTATTTTGACCCACCGAGTCATGTGAGGTCATATTTTTTGCGGGACGAGTTGACGTTTTTATTGGTACCATTTTCGGGCACGTGACATTTTTTGGTCGCTTTTTACTCCGATTTTTGGGACGCAGTATGAATAAAAACCAGCTTTTCAGGAATTTCTTTTGGGGGGGAGTGCGTTTACACCGTTCCGCGTGCGGTAAAATTGATAAGGCGCTTTTATTCTTCGGGTCAGTATGATTACAGCGATACCTCTTTTATGTCTTTTTTTATGTTTTGGCGGTTTTATGCTATGAAAATTTTTTTTTATAAAAAATAATTATTTTTGCATCGCTTTATTCTGCGAGCTATAACTTTTTTATTTTTTCTCTGATGATGCTGTGTGGTGGCTCGTTTGTTGCGGGACAAGATGTCGTTTTCAGCGGTACCATGGATATTTATATGCGTCTTTTTGATCGCGCGTTATTGCACTTTTTGTTCGTCGGTATGATAATAAATCATTAATTTTTGCGTCGTTTTTTATTTTTTAAGGGGAACGCTAAAGGGGTTAACTAATGGGACAGTTTTATAGGGTGGGTCATTACGGACACGGCGATAACAAATAGGTGTACTTTTATTGTTTTTCTGTTTCTTTATTTTCAAAAAATGAATTTATTAGGGAATAATTTTTTTTCTTATTTATTTAACGATTTTATTAAAATTATTTTTACACTTTTTGTTTTTTACTTTATTATAATGTCCCATGGGGGACATCACTGTCCTGTGACAGATCGCTGATCTGTCACATCACAGATCGCTGTGACAGATCAGCGATCTGTCACAGGCACTGCTGCAGGCTTCCTCATGCCTGCGCTCTGCGGGCAGTGAGGAAGCCAGCTCCCTGCAGGCCCCCGAAGGTCCCCGTCGCCATATTGGATCCGGGGACCTGCAAGAAAGGCGACCCCCGCAGCGGCGCTGCACATCGCGCTGCTGTGGGGGTCGCAGGGAAGCACGGAGGGAGCCCCCTCCCTGCCGATGCTTCCTTTAACCCCCGGTACACCGCGATCATGTTTGATCGCGGTGTGCCAGGGGTTAACGTGTCGGGGGCGGTCACACATTGTGCCGGGTGTCAGCTGTGATAATCAGCTGACACCCGGCCGCGATCAGCTGCGCTCCCCCCGTGAGCGCAGCTGATCGCATTAGACGTACTATTCCGTCCTTGGGACTTAGGTCCCAGGTCACATGGACGGAATAGTACGTCTAATGTAGGAAAGGGGTTGATGGACCTGACAGATACCGGATTATCAGATATTATCAGTATTAACATTAGTTTTTTTCATGTTTCACATAGAAGCTTATAGGGAAAAAAACACCAAAATTCGCACAGTTCAGCAGCGTCTTCAGCCTCCCAGCGATCGCAGATCGCATGAAATCACATCCACTTTTCTTGCACATATAGGCCGTAGCGTAAATGCTGTGTCTTCCGCTGATTTTTTTGGGGGGGCAGAAATTCTGCTACGTTTAACTGTGTGAATAAATGCTGGGCAGGGTGCAATAGCTGACTGCTTTGTCTCCCATCCTTATAGGACCCCTAGCATGGTCCGCTGAGCTTTGAATGATCTTTTAATAGGCTTGGATTCTGATAAATAGTTGTTGCAATAATCGCTGGAACCAAGTCCTAGTGGCAGGGCTACAACCCACCTCCCCATAAAATATAATGTACCCCCCATAAGAATATAATACAACCCACCTCCCCATAGAATATAATGTACCCCCCATAGAATATAGTACAGCCCACCTCCCCATAGAATATAATGTACCCCCCCATAGAATATAATACAACCCACCTCCCCATAGAATATAATGTACCCCCCATAGAATATAGTACAGCCCACCTCCCCATAGAATATAATGTACCCCCCCATAGAATATAATACATCCACCTCCCCATAGAATATAATGTACCCCCCATAGAATATAATACAACCCACCTCCCCATAGAATATAATGTACCCCCCATAGAATAGTACAGCCCACCTCCCCATAGAATATAATGTACCCCCCATAGAATATAGTACAGCCCACCTCCCCATAGAATATAATGTAGCACCCCATAGAAAATAATGTACCCCCCATAGAATATAGTACAGCCCACCTCCCCATAGAATATAATGTAGCACCCCATAGAATATAGTACAGCCCACCTCCCCATAGAATATAATGTAGCACCCCATAGAATATAGTACAGCCCACCTCCCCATAGAATATAATGTAGCACCCCATAGAAAATAATGTACCCCCCATAGAATATAGTACAGCCCTCCTCCCCATAGAATATAATGTAGCACCCCACAGAATATAATGTATCTCCCCCCCGGTGTGTATATGTACACGCCGGTCTCCTCATCACCACCGGTGAAGCCGCTGCTGGCACAGAGCTGACATCGTGCAGATGGCCCCGATCACATCAGACAGCGCCGCCCTTTGCTCTCCAATAGAATAGCGTCGTAGTTCGGTATGCGCGCATGCTACGACTCCGGCGACACGGTCCGCAGGAGGATTCTGACAGAAGGACACATGTCCGGTCATTTTATAGATATATAGTCACGAGCGAACGGGTTTACACCCTTTAAACTGTTCCAGAAAATGAGTGCAATTTACACTTGTTTTGTTCTATACCTGTTACTTATCAAAAAGTGTGTGCAGTGCGGTGGCTGGGCGCAGGCAGGCGCACGTGGAGGGAGGGACCGCCGGAATGGGCAGCTGCTGGATCAGACTATATTGCAACATGGGCAGCTGCTGTCACCGTCGCGATCCCACCAGCCTCCGAAGCCCACTGGTCTACATCCAGACACCACCGCACACATCTCTATAAGCAGACCTCAGCTCTATTTATGTCCCAGTAATGGCCAACCACTATAAATTATGGAGATTTTTTAAAATGCCACCAGAGTGATCTTCTGACAAACTGAACATCCCTGTTGTCAAAATGTCCCGCCCCTGCTGTGTATTTTGGAGAAACTAGGTGACACGTTTGTGTTTCCTGCAGCTCATTTGCATATATGGATGAGCAAGCGCTGTGATTGGCTGCTGTAGAATCCTAGTATGTTTCAGTTGGAAGAGAGGTCAAAGGCCATCGTGTCTGTCCGCCTGCTGCTCAATGCAGCAATGGCAGGATTCACTAAACCCTCTCAGACAGATGTCTGTCCAGCCTCTGGGTGAACAGTCCCACCGAAGGAGAACTCGTCACCTCCTCTGGTGGCCGCCTGTTCCACTCATTGCTCACCCTCACTGTCAAAAAGTTTTTTTCTAATGTGTATCTTTTCCCTTTCATCCCATTGCTTCTCGTGCTTCCATGTGCAAATGAGAATAAGGATGATCCCTCTACATTGGGGCAACCCTTCAGATATTGGTGTCCTCCATCTTATAGAAGGGAACGCCTTTCCGACAGAACAGGCTGACTGAACGTGACGGCCGTCGCCATGATCCCTATGGCCGGCGCATACACACTGCTATGTTGCTGATGTTGTAGCACATTACTTCAATGAAATATTAATGGTGCAGACACGTGCCGGATTATCAGACGTTGTCAGTATTAATCGTGGTGACAGGTGCCGGATTATCAGATGTTGTAAGTATTAATCGTGCTGACACGTGCCGGATTATCAGATGTTGTCAGTATTAATCGTGCTGACACGTTCCGGATTATCAGATATCATGAGTATTAATGGACCTGAAACATGTGCCAGATTATCAGATGTTATCGGTATTAATGGTGCTTACAGATGCTGGATTATCAGATGTTATCAGTATTAATGGTGTTGACAGGTGCCGGATTATCAGACTTCATCAGTATTAATGGTGCTGACACGTGCCGGATTATCAGATGTTGTCAGTATTAATCGTGCTGACAGGTGCCGGATTATCAGATGTTGTCAGTATTAATCGTGCCGGATTATCAGATGTTGTCAGTATTAATCGTGCTGACACGTGCCGGATTATCAGATGTTGTCAGTATTAATCGTGCTGACAGGTGCCGGATTATCAGATATCATGAGTATTAATGGACCTGACAAATGCCGGATTATCAGATGTTGTCAGTATTAATCGTGGTGACAGGTGCCGGATTATCAGATGTTGTCAGTATTAATCGTGCCTACACGTGCCGGATTATCAGATGTTGTCAGTATTAATCGTGCTGACACGTGCCGGATTATCAGATATCATGAGTATTAATGGACCTGACAAATGCCAGATTATCAGATGTTATCGGTATTAATGGTGCTTACAGATGCTGGATTATCAGATGTTATCAGTATTAATGGTGTTGACAGGTGCCGGATTATCAGACTTCATCAGTATTAATGGTGCTGACACGTGCCGGATTATCAGATGTTGTCAGTATTTATCGTGCCGGATTATCAGATGTTGTCAGTACTAATCGTGCTGACACGTGCCGGATTATCAGATGTTGTCAGTACTAATCGTGCTGACACGTGCCGGATTATCAGATGTTGTCAGTATTAATCGTGCTGACACGTGCCGGAATAACAGATATCATGAGTATTAATGAGCCTGACAAATGCCAGATTATCAGATGTTATCGGTATTAATGGTGCTTACAGATGCTGGATTATCAGATGTTATCAGTATTAATGGTGTTGACAGGTGCCGGATTATCAGACTTCATCAGTATTAATGGTGCTGACACGTGCCGGATTATCAGATGTTGTCAGTATTAATCGTGCTGACAGGTGCCGGATTATCAGATATCATGAGTATTAATGGACCTGACAAATGCCGGATTATCAGATATTATCGGTATTAATGGTGCTTACAGATGCTGGATTATCAGATGTTATCAGTATTAATGGTGTTGACAGGTGCCGGATTATCAGACTTCATCAGTATTAACCCCTTAACCCCCAAGGGTGGTTGGCACGTTAATGACCGGGCCAATTTTGACAATTCTTACCACTGTCCCTTTAAGAGGTCATAACTCTGGAACGCTTATTATTATTATTATTATTATTTATTGTTATAGCGCCATTTATTCCATGGCGCTTTACATGTGAGGGGGGTATGCATAAAAACAAGTACAATAATCTTAAACAATACAAGTCATAACTGGTACAGGAGGAGAGAGGACCCTGCCCGCGAGGGCTCACAATCTTCAAGGGATGGGTGATAATACAGTAGGCGAGGGTAGAGCTGGTCGTGCAGCGGTTTGGTCGATCGGTGGTTACTGCAGGTTATAGGCTTGTCGGAAGAGGTGGGTCTTCAGGCTCTTTTTGAAGGTTTCGATGGTAGGTGAGAGTCTGATATGTTGTGGTAGAGAGTTCCAGAGTAGGGGAGATGCGCGAGAGAAATCTTGTATGCGATTGTGGGAAGAGGAGATAAGAGGGGAGTAGAGAAGGAGATCTTGTGAGGATCGGAGGTTGCGTGCAGGAAAGTACCGGGAGACGAGGTCACAGATGTATGGAGGAGACAAGTTGTGGATGGCTTTGTATGTCATGGTTAGGGTTTTGTAATGGAGTCTCTGGGCAATTGGGAGCCAGTGAAGGGATTGACAGAGGGGAGAAGCTGGGGAATAGCGGGGGGACAGGTGGATTAGTCGGGCAGCAGAGTTTAGAATAGATTGGAGGGGTGCGAGAGTGTTTGAGGGGAGGCCGCAGAGCATGAGGTTGCAGTAGTCAAGGCAAGAGATGATGAGGGCATGGACTAGGGTTTTTGCAGATTCTTGGGTGAGGAATGAACGGATGCGTGAAATATTTTTGAGTTGAAGTCGGCAGGAAGTGGAAAGGGTTTGGATATGTGGTTTGAAGGAGAGATCAGCATCAAGGATTACTCCGAGGCAGCGAGCTTGTGGGACTGGGGAGAGTGGGCAGTCATTTACTGTAATTGATAGGTTCGTAGGGGGGGTCACGTGAGATGGGGGAAAGATGATGAATTCTGTTTTGTCCATGTTGAGTTTCAGATATCTAGTGGAGAAGAAGGATGAAATAGTGGACAGACATTGAGGGATTCTGGTTAGTAGGGAGGTGATATCTGGTCCAGAGATGTAGATCTGTGTGTCATCAGCATAAAGATGATACTGAAAGCCATGAGATTCTATGAGCTGTCCCAGGCCAAAGGTGTAAATAGAGAACAGCAGGGGCCCTAGGACTGAACCTTGTGGGACTCCGACAGATAGGGGGCGAGGTGAGGAGGTGGTGTGTGAGTGGGAGACGCTGAATGTCCGGTCTGTTAGGTATGATGAGATCCAGGAGAGGGCCAAGTCTGTGATGCCGAGGGATGAGAGGGTCTGTAATAATAGGGAGTGGTCCACTGTGTCAAAGGCAGCCGACAGGTCCAGGAGGAGGAGGACAGAGTAGTGTCGCTTGCTCTTGGCAGTTAAGAGGTCATTGGTGACCTTAGTAAGGGCAGTTTCAGTGGAGTGGTGTGACCGGAAGCCAGATTGTAAGCGGTCGAAGAGGGAGCAAGAAGAGAGATGGGAGGACAGTTCAAGGTAGACGTGTTGTTCCAGTAGCTTGGAGGCGTATGGGAGAAGTGATATAGGGCGATAGCTAGATACAGAGGATGGGTCAAGAGAGGGCTTTTTGAGGATAGGTGTGATGGAGGCATGTTTAAAGCTTGAGGGGAAAACACCAGTTGTTAGTGATAGGTTGAAGAGATGGGTTAGGGTTGGGATGAAGACTGTGGTGAGGTTTGGGATGACCCGCCGGTGATTCTGACATTGCTTTTTTCTCACGACATAGTGTACTTCGTAGGGATATACTATTGAAGAGAAATAGCGCAATAGTGCATTATCCAGTGTAGGTATATCAATTTAAAAATAATACACTCACCAGATGGAGCTTGTAATAAGCATGGAGGATTCGCTGCTGCAGAAACCACAGATCCACGAGGGACCAACGTAGAAGATGCAGGAGAGGAGAAAAAGTGGTCAGACAATCCGCGCTGCAAATCACTTTGAACCCCCAAAGGGCTTCACAGAAGTTTGTAACGTGCAGCCATCCAATTAAAGACATCATATTTTTTCCACAAAAATGATCTTTTCACCCCCAATTTTTATTTTCCCAAGAGTAACAGGACCCCAAAAGTTATTGTGCAATTCATCCTGAGTACGCTGATACCCCATATATGGGGGTAAACCACTATTTGGGCACATGGCAGAGCTCGGAAGGGAAGCAGCGCCATTTAACTTTTTTGGCTGGAATTGAGATCGGACGCCATGTCGCGTTTGGAAAGCCCCTGAAGTGCCAAAACAGTGGAAACCCCCCAATTCTAACTCCCACCCTAACCCTAGCCCTGACCGTAGCTCTGACCCTAGCCCTAATGGGAAAATGGAAATAAATACATTTTTTTTTTATTTTATTATTTTTGCCTAACTAAGGGGGTGATAAAGGGGGGGGTTTGATTTACTATTTATGGCGGGTTTTAATTTTTGGCAGCTGTCATACGCTAAAAGACGCTTTTTATTGTAAAAATAGTTTATGCATCACCACATTTTGAGAGCTATAATTTTTCCTTATTTTGACCCACCGAGTCATGTGAGGTCATATTTTTTGCGGGACGAGTTGACGTTTTTATTGGTACCATTTTCGGGCACGTGACATTTTTTGGTCGCTTTTTACTCCGATTTTTGGGACGCAGTATGAACAAAAACCAGCTTTTCAGGAATTTCTTTTGGGGGGTGCGTTTACACCGTTCCGCGTGCGGTAAAATTGATAAGGCGCTTTTATTCTTCGGGTCAGTATGATTACAGCGATACCTCTTTTATGTCTTTTTTTATGTTTTGGCGGTTTTATGCTATGAAAATTTTTTTTTATAAAAGATAATTATTTTTGCATCGCTTTATTCTGCGAGCTATAACTTTTTTATTTTTTCTCTGATGATGCTGTGTGGTGGCTCGTTTGTTGTGGGACAAGATGTCGTTTTCAGCGGTACCATGGATATTTATATGCGTCTTTTTGATCGCGCGTTATTGCACTTTTTGTTCGTCGGTATGATAATAAATCATTAATTTTTGCGTCTTTTTTATTTTTTAAGGGGAACGCTAAAGGGGTTAACTAATGGGACAGTTTTATAGGGTGGGTCATTACGGACGCGGCGATAACAAATAGGTGTACTTTTATTGTTTTTCTGTTTCTTTATTTTCAAAAAATGAATTTATTAGGTAATAATTTTTTTTCTTATTTATTTAACAATTTTATTAAAATTATTTTTACACTTTTTGTTTTTTACTTTATTATAATGTCCCATGGGGGACATCACTGTCCTGTGACAGATCGCTGATCTGTCACATCACAGATCGCTGTGACAGATCAGCGATCTGTCACAGGCACTGCTGCAGGCTTCCTCATGCCTGCGCTCTGCGGGCAGTGAGGAAGCCAGCTCCCTGCAGGCCCCCGAAGGTCCCCGTCGCCATATTGGATCCGGGGACCTGCAGGAAAGGCGACCCCCGCAGCGGCGCTGCACATCGCGCTGCTGTGGGGGTCGCAGGGAAGCACGGAGGGAGCCCCCTCCCTGCAGATGCTTCCTTTAACCCCCGGTACACCGCGATCATGTTTGATCGCGGTGTCCCAGAGGTTAACGTGTCGGGGGCGGTCACACATTGTGCCGGGTGTCAGCTGTGATAATCAGCTGACACCCGGCCGCGATCAGCTGCGCTCCCCCCTGAGAGCGCAGCTGATCGCATTAGACGTACTATTCCGTCCTTGGGACTTAGGTCCCAGGTCACATGGACGGAATAGTACGTCTAATGTAGGAAAGGGGTTGATGGACCTGACAGATACCGGATTATCAGATATTATCAGTATTAACATTAGTTTTTTTCATGTTTCACATAGAAGCTTATAGGGAAAAAACACCAAAATTCGCACAGTTCAGCAGCGTCTTCAGCCTCCCAGCGATCGCAGATCGCATGAAATCACATCCACTTTTCTTGCACATATAGGCCGTAGCGTAAATGCTGTGTCTTCCGCTGATTTTTTGGGGGGGGCAGAAATTCTGCTACGTTTAACTGTGTGAATAAATGCTGGGCAGGGTGCAATAGTTGACTGCTTTGTCTCCCATCCTTATAGGACCCCTAGCATGGTCCGCTGAGCTTTGAATGATCTTTTAATAGGCTTGGATTCTGATAAATAGTTGTTGCAATAATCGCTGGAACCAAGTCCTAGTGGCAGGGCTACAACCCACCTCCCCATAAAATATAATGTACCCCCCATAAGAATATAATACAACCCACCTCCCCATAGAATATAATGTACCCCCCATAGAATATAGTACAGCCCACCTCCCCATAGAATATAATGTACCCCCCCATAGAATATAATACAACCCACCTCCCCATAGAATATAATGTACCCCCCATAGAATATAGTACAGCCCACCTCCCCATAGAATATAATGTACCCCCCCATAGAATATAATACAACCCACCTCCCCATAGAATATAATGTACCCCCCATAGAATATAGTACAGCCCACCTCCCCATAGAATATAATGTACCCCCCATAGAATATAGTACAGCCCACCTCCCCATAGAATATAATGTAGCACCCCATAGAAAATAATGTACCCCCCATAGAATATAGTACAGCCCACCTCCCCATAGAATATAATGTAGCACCCCATAGAATATAGTACAGCCCACCTCCCCATAGAATATAATGTACCCCCCATAGAATATAGTACAGCCCACCTCCCCATAGAATATAATGTAGCACCCCACAGAATATAATTTACCTCCCCCCCGGTGTGTATATGTACATGCCGGTCTCCTCATCACCACCGGTGAAGCCGCTGCTGGCACAGAGCTGACATCGTGCAGATGGCCCCGATCACATCAGACAGCGCCGCCCTTTGCTCTCCAATAGAATAGCGTCGTAGTGCGGTATGCGCGCATGCTACGACTCCGGCGACACGGTCCGCAGGAGGATTCTGACAGAAGGACACATGTCCGGTCATATTATAGATATATAGTCACGAGCGAACGGGTTGACACCCTTTAAACTGTTCCAGAAAATGAGTGCAATTTACACTTGTTTTGTTCTATACCTGTTACTTATCAAAAGGTGTGTGCAGTGCGGTGGCTGGGCGCAGGCAGGCGCACGTGGAGGGAGGGACCGCCGGAATAGGCAGCTGCTGGATCAGACTATATTGCAACATGGGCAGCTGCTGTCACCGTCGCGATCCCACCAGCCTCCGAAGCCCACTGGTCTACATCCAGACACCACCGCACACATCTCTATAAGCAGACCTCAGCGCTATTTATGTCCCAGTAATGCCCAACCACTATAAATTATGAAGATTTTTTAAAATGCCACCAGAGTGATCTTCTGACAAACTGAACATCCCTGTTGTCAAAATGTCCCGCCCCTGCTGTGTATTTTGGAGAAACTAGGTGACACGTTTGTGTTTCCTGCAGCTCATTTGCATATATGGATGAGCAAGCGCTGTGATTGGCTGCTGTAGAATCCTAGTATGTTTCAGTTGGAAGAGAGGTCAAAGGCCATTGTGTCTGTCCGCCTGCTGCTCAATGCAGCAATGGCAGGATTCACTAAACCCTCTCAGACAGATGTCTGTCCAGCCTCTGGGTGAACAGTCCCACCGAAGGAGAACTCGTCACCTCCTCTGGTGGCCGCCTGTTCCACTCATTGCTCACCCTCACTGTCAAAAAGTTTTTTTCTAATGTGTATCTTTTCCCTTTCATCCCATTGCTTCTCGTGCTTCCATGTGCAAATGAGAATAAGGATGATCCCTCTACATTGGGGCAACCCTTCAGATATTGGTGTCCTCCATCTTATAGAAGGGAACGCCTTTCCGACAGAACAGGCTGACTGAACGTGACGGCCGTCGCCATGATCCCTATGGCCGGCGCATACACACTGCTATGTTGCTGATGTTGTAGCACATTACTTCAATGAAATATTAATGGTGCTGACACGTGCCGGATTATCAGACGTTGTCAGTATTAATCGTGCTGACACGTGCCGTATTATCAGATGTTGTCAGTATTAATCGTGCTGACACGTGCCGGATTATCAAATATCATGAGTATTAATGGACCTGAAACATGTGCCAGATTATCAGATGTTATCGGTATTAATGGTGCTTACAGATGCTGGATTATCAGATGTTATCAGTATTAATGGTGTTGACAGGTGCCGGATTATCAGACTTCATCAGTATTAATGGTGCTGACACGTGCCGGATTATCAGATGTTGTCAGTATTAATCGTGCTGACAGGTGCCGGATTATCAGATGTTGTCAGTATTAATCGTGCCGGATTATCAGATGTTGTCAGTATTAATCGTGCTGACACGTGCCGGATTATCAGATGTTGTCAGTATTAATTGTGCTGACAGGTGCCGGATTATCAGATATCATGAGTATTAATGGACCTGACAAATGCCGGATTATCAGATGTTGTCAGTATTAATCGTGGTGACAGGTGCCGGATTATCAGATGTTGTCAGTATTAATCGTGCCTACACGTGCCGGATTATCAGATGTTGTCAGTATTAATCGTGCTGACAGGTGCCGGATTATCAGATATCATGAGTATTAATGGACCTGACAAATGCCAGATTATCAGATGTTATCGGTATTAATGGTGCTTACAGATGCTGGATTATCAGATGTTATCAGTATTAATGGTGTTGACAGGTGCCGGATTATCAGACTTCATCAGTATTAATGGTGCTGACACGTGCCGGATTATCAGATGTTGTCAGTATTAATCGTGCTGACAGGTGCGGGATTATCAGATGTTGTCAGTATTAATCGTGCCGGATTATCAGATGTTGTCAGTACTAATCGTGCTGACACGTGCCGGATTATCAGATGTTGTCAGTACTAATCGTGCTGACACGTGCCGGATTATCAGATGTTGTCAGTATTAATCGTGCTGACACGTGCCGGAATAACAGATATCATGAGTATTAATGAGCCTGACAAATGCCAGATTATCAGATATTATCGGTATTAATGGTGCTTACAGATGCTGGATTATCAGATGTTATCAGTATTAATGGTGTTGACAGGTGCCGGATTATCAGACTTCATCAGTATTAATGGTGCTGACACGTGCCGGATTATCAGATGTTTTCAGTATTAATCGTGCTGACACGTGCCGGATTATCAGATGTTGTCAGTATTAATCGTGCTGACAGGTGCCGGATTATCAGATATCATGAGTATTAATGGACCTGACAAATGCCGGATTATCAGATGTTATCGGTATTAATGGTGCTTACAGATGCTGGATTATCAGATGTTATCAGTATTAATGGTGTTGACAGGTGCCGGATTATCAGACTTCATCAGTATTAACCCCTTAACCCCCAAGGGTGGTTGGCACGTTAATGACCGGGCCAATTTTGACAATTCTTACCACTGTCCCTTTAAGAGGTCATAACTCTGGAACGCTTCCATGGATCCCGCCGGTGATTCTGACATTGCTTTTTTCTCACGACATAGTGTACTTCGTAGGGATATACTATTGAAGAGAAATAGCGCAATAGTGCATTATCCAGTGTAGGTATATCAATTTAAAAATAATACACTCACCAGATGGAGCTTGTAATAAGCATGGAGGATTCGCTGCTGCAGAAACCACAGATCCACGAGGGACCAACGTAGAAGATGCAGGAGAGGAGAAAAAGTGGTCAGACAATCCGCGCTGCAAATCACTTTGAACCCCCAAAGGGCTTCACAGAAGTTTATAACGTGCAGCCATCCAATTAAAGACATCATATTTTTTCCACAAAAATGATCGTTTCACCCCCAAGTTTAATTTTCCAAAGAGTAACAGGACCCCAAAAGTTATTGTGCAATTCTTCCTGAGTACGCTGATACGCCATATATGGGGGTAAACCACTATTTGGGCACATGGCAGAGCTCGGAAGGGAAGCAGCGCCATTTAACTTTTTTGGCTGGAAATGAGATCGGACGCCATGTCGCGTTTGGAAAGCCCCTGAAGTGCCAAAACAGTGGAAACCCCCCAATTCTAACTCCCACCCTAACCCTAGCCCTGACCCTAGCTCTGACCCTAGCCCTAATGGGAAAATGGAAATAAATACATTTTTTTTTTATTTTATTATTTTTGCCTAACTAAGGGGGTGATAAAGGGGGGGTTTGATTTACTATTTATGGCGGGTTTTAATTTTTGGCAGCTGTCATACGCTAAAAGACGCTTTTTATTGTAAAAATAGTTTATGCATCACCACATTTTGAGAGCTATAATTTTTCCTTATTTTGACCCACCGAGTCATGTGAGGTCATATTTTTTGCGGGACGAGTTGACGTTTTTATTGGTACCATTTTCGGGCACGTGACATTTTTTGGTCGCTTTTTACTCCGATTTTTGGGACGCAGTATGAACAAAAACCAGCTTTTCAGGAATTTCTTTTGGGGGGGGGTGCGTTTACACCGTTCTGCGTGCGGTAAAATTGATAAGGCGCTTTTATTCTTCGGGTCAGTATGATTACAGCGATACCTCTTTTATGTCTTTTTTTATGTTTTGGCGGTTTTATGCTATGAAAATTTTTTTTTATAAAAAATAATTATTTTTGCATCGCTTTATTCTGCGAGCTATAACTTTTTTATTTTTTCTCTGATGATGCTGTGTGGTGGCTCGTTTGTTGCGGGACAAGATGTCGTTTTCAGCGGTACCATGGATATTTATATGCGTCTTTTTGATCGCGCGTTATTGCACTTTTTGTTCGTCGGTATGATAATAAATCATTAATTTTTGCGTCGTTTTTTATTTTTTAAGGGGAACGCTAAAGGGGTTAACTAATGGGACAGTTTTATAGGGTGGGTCATTACGGACGCGGCGATAACAAATAGGTGTACTTTTATTGTTTTTCTGTTTCTTTATTTTCAAAAAATGAATTTATTAGGGAATAATTTTTTTTCTTATTTATTTAACGATTTTATTAAAATTATATTTACACTTTTTGTTTTTTACTTTATTATAATGTCCCATGGGGGACATCACTGTCCTGTGACAGATCGCTGATCTGTCACATCACAGATCGCTGTGACAGATCAGCGATCTGTCACAGGCACTGCTGCAGGCTTCCTCATGCCTGCGCTCTGCGGGCAGTGAGGAAGCCAGCTCCCTGCAGGCCCCCGAAGGTCCCCGTCGCCATATTGGATCCGGGGACCTGCAGGAAAGGCGACCCCCGCAGCGGCGCTGCACATCGCGCTGCTGTGGGGGTCGCAGGGAAGCACGGAGGGAGCCCCCTCCCTGCCGATGCTTCCTTTAACCCCCGGTACACCGCGATCATGTTTGATCGCGGTGTGCCAGGGGTTAACGTGTCGGGGGCGGTCACACATTGTGCCGGGTGTCAGCTGTGATAATCAGCTGACACCCGGCCGCGATCAGCTGCGCTCCCCCCGTGAGCGCAGCTGATCACATTAGACGTACTATTCCGTCCTTGGGACTTAGGTCCCAGGTCACATGGACGGAATAGTACGTCTAATGTAGGAAAGGGGTTGATGGACCTGACAGATACCGGATTATCAGATATTATCAGTATTAACATTAGTTTTTTTCATGTTTCACATAGAAGCTTATAGGGAAAAAAACACCAAAATTCGCACAGTTCAGCAGCGTCTTCAGCCTCCCAGCGATCGCAGATCGCATGAAATCACATCCACTTTTCTTGCACATATAGGCCGTAGCGTAAATGCTGTGTCTTCCGCTGATTTTTTTTTGGGGGGCAGAAATTCTGCTACGTTTATCTGTGTGAATAAATGCTGGGCAGGGTGCAATAGTTGACTGCTTTGTCTCCCATCCTTATAGGACCCCTAGCATGGTCCGCTGAGCTTTGAATGATCTTTTAATAGGCTTGGATTCTGATAAATAGTTGTTGCAATAATCGCTGGAACCAAGTCCTAGTGGCAGGGCTACAACCCACCTCCCCATAAAATATAATGTACCCCCATAGAATATAGTACAGCCCACCTCCCCATAGAATATAATGTACCCCCCCATAGAATATAATACAACCCACCTCCCCATAGAATATAATGTACCCCCCATAGAATATAGTACAGCCCACCTCCCCATAGAATATAATGTACCTCCCCCATAGAATATAATACAACCCACCTCCCCATAGAATATAATGTACCCCCAATAGAATATAATACAACCCACCTCCCCATAGAATATAATGTACCCCCCATAGAATATAGTACAGCCCACCTCCCCATAGAATATAATGTACCCCCCATAGAATATAGTACAGCCCACCTCCCCATAGAATATAATGTAGCACCCCATAGAAAATAATGTACCCCCCATAGAATATAGTACAGCCCACCTCCCCATAGAATATAATGTAGCACCCCATAGAATATAGTACAGCCCACCTCCCCATAGAATATAATGTAGCACCCCATAGAATATAGTACAGCCCACCTCCCCATAGAATATAATGTAGCACCCCATAGAAAATAATGTACCCCCCATAGAATATAGTACAGCCCACCTCCCCATAGAATATAATGTAGCACCCCACAGAATATAATGTATCTCCCCCCCGGTGTGTATATGTACACGCCGGTCTCCTCATCACCACCGGTGAAGCCGCTGCTGGCACAGAGCTGACATCGTGCAGATGGCCCCGATCACATCAGACAGCGCCGCCCTTTGCTCTCCAATAGAATAGCGTCGTAGTGCGGTATGCGCGCATGCTACGACTCCGGCGACACGGTCCGCAGGAGGATTCTGACAGAAGGACACATGTCCGGTCATATTATAGATATATAGTCACGAGCGAACGGGTTGACACCCTTTAAACTGTTCCAGAAAATGAGTGCAATTTACACTTGTTTTGTTCTATACCTGTTACTTATCAAAAAGTGTGTGCAGTGCGGTGGCTGAGCGCAGGCAGGCGCACGTGGAGAGAGGGACCACCGGAATAGGCAGCTGCTGGATCAGACTATATTGCAACATGGGCAGCTGCTGTCACCGTCGCGATCCCACCAGCCTCCGAAGCCCACTGGTCTACATCCAGACACCACCGCACACATCTCTATAAGCAGACCTCAGCACTATTTATGTCCCAGTAATGGCCAACCACTATAAATTATGGAGATTTTTTAAAATGCCACCAGAGTGATCTGCTGACAAACTGAACATCCCTGTTGTCAAAATGTCCCGCCCCTGCTGTGTATTTTGGAGAAACTAGGTGACACGTTTGTGTTTCCTGCAGCTCATTTGCATATATGGATGAGCAAGCGCTGTGATTGGCTGCTGTAGAATCCTAGTATGTTTCAGTTGGAAGAGAGGTCAAAGGCCATCGTGTCTGTCCGCCTGCTGCTCAATGTAGCAATGGCAGGATTCACTAAACCCTCTCAGACAGATGTCTGTCCAGCCTCTGGGTGAACAGTCCCACCGAAGGAGAACTCGTCACCTCCTCTGGTGGCCGCCTGTTCCACTCATTGCTCACCCTCACTGTCAAAAAGTTTTTTTCCAATGTGTATCTTTTCCCTTTCATCCCATTGCTTCTCGTGCTTACATGTGCAAATGAGAATAAGGATGATCCCTCTACATTGGGGCAACCCTTCAGATATTGGTGTCCTCCATCTTATAGAAGGGAACGCCTTTCCGACAGAACAGGCTGACTGAACGTGACGGCCGTCGCCATGATCCCTATGGCTGGCGCATACACACTGCTATGTTGCTGATGCTGTAGCACATTACTTCAATGAAATATTAATGGTGCTGACACGTGCCGGATTATCAGACGTTGTCAGTATTAATCGTGGTGACAGGTGCCGGATTATCAGATGTTGTAAGTATTAATCGTGCTGACACGTGCCGGATTATCAGATGTTGTCAGTATTAATCGTGCTGACACGTGCCGGATTATCAGATATCATGAGTATTAATGGACCTGAAACATGTGCCAGATTATCAGATGTTATCGGTATTAATGGTGCTTACAGATGCTGGATTATCAGATGTCATGAGTATTAATGGTGTTGACAGGTGCCGGATTATCAGACTTCATCAGTATTAATGGTGCTGACACGTGCCGGATTATCAGATGTTGTCAGTATTAATCGTGCTGACAGATGCCGGATTATCAGATGTTGTCAGTATTAATCGTGCCGGATTATAAGATGTTGTCAGTATTAATCGTGCTGACACGTGCCGGATTATCAGATGTTGTCAGTATTAATCGTGCTGACAGGTGCCGGATTATCAGATATCATGAGTATTAATGGACCTGACAAATGCCGGATTATCAGATGTTGTCAGTATTAATCGTGGTGACAGGTGCCGGATTATCAGATGTTGTCAGTATTAATCGTGCCTACACGTGCCGGATTATCAGATGTTGTCAGTATTAATCGTGCCGGATTATCAGATGTTGTCAGTACTAATCGTGCTGACACGTGCCGGATTATCAGATGTTGTCAGTATTAATCGTGCTGACACGTGCCGGAATAACAGATATCATGAGTATTAATGAGCCTGACAAATGCCAGATTATCAGATGTTATCGGTATTAATGGTGCTTACAGATGCTGGATTATCACATGTTATCAGTATTAATGGTGTTGACAGGTGCTGGATTATCAGACTTCATCAGTATTAATGGTGCTGACACGTGCCGGATTATCAGATGTTGTCAGTATTAATCGTGCTGACACGTGCCGGATTATCAGATGTTGTCAGTATTAATCGTGCTGACAGGTGCCGGATTATCAGATATCATGAGTATTAATGGACCTGACAAATGCCGGATTATCAGATGTTGTCAGTATTAATCGTGGTGACAGGTGCCGGATTATCAGATGTTGTCAGTATTAATCGTGCCTACACGTGCCGGATTATCAGATGTTGTCAGTATTAATCGTGCTGACACGTGCCGGATTATCAGATATCATGAGTATTAATGGACCTGACAAATGCCAGATTATCAGATGTTATCGGTATTAATGGTGCTTACAGATGCTGGATTATCAGATGTTATCAGTATTAATGGTGTTGACAGGTGCCGGATTATCAGACTTCATCAGTATTAATGGTGCTGACACGTGCCGGATTATCAGATGTTGTCAGTATTAATCGTGCTGACAGGTGCGGGATTATCAGATGTTGTCAGTATTAATCGTGCCGGATTATCAGATGTTGTCAGTATTAATCGTGCTGACACGTGCCGGATTATCAGATGTTGTCAGTATTAATCGTGCTGACAGGTGCCGGATTATCAGATATCATGAGTATTAATGGACCTGACAAATGCCGGATTATCAGATGTTGTCAGTATTAATCGTGGTGACAGGTGCCGGATTATCAGATGTTGTCAGTATTAATCGTGCCTACACGTGCCGGATTATCAGATGTTGTCAGTATTAATCGTGCTGACACGTGCCGGATTATCAGATATCATGAGTATTAATGGACCTGACAAATGCCAGATTATCAGATGTTATCGGTATTAATGGTGCTTACAGATGCTGGATTATCAGATGTTATCAGTATTAATGGTGTTGACAGGTGCCGGATTATCAGACTTCATCAGTATTAATGGTGCTGACACGTGCCGGATTATCAGATGTTGTCAGTATTAATCGTGCTGACACGTGCCGGATTATCAGATGTTGTCAGTATTAATCGTGCTGACAGGTGCCGGATTATCAGATATCATGAGTATTAATGGACCTGACAAATGCCGGATTATCAGATGTTATCGGTATTAATGGTGCTTATAGATGCTGGATTATCAGATGTTATCAGTATTAATGGTGTTGACAGGTGCCGGATTATCAGACTTCATCAGTATTAACCCCTTAACCCCCAAGGGTGGTTGGCACGTTAATGACCGGGCCAATTTTGACAATTCTTACCACTGTCCCTTTAAGAGGTCATAACTCTGGAACGCTTCCATGGATCCCGCCGGTGATTCTGACATTGCTTTTTTCTCACGACATAGTGTACTTCGTAGGGATATACTATTGAAGAGAAATAGCGCAATAGTGCATTATCCAGTGTAGGTATATCAATTTAAAAATAATACACTCACCAGATGGAGCTTGTAATAAGCATGGAGGATTCGCTGCTGCAGAAACCACAGATCCACGAGGGACCAACGTAGAAGATGCAGGAGAGGAGAAAAAGTGGTCAGACAATCCGCGCTGCAAATCACTTTGAACCCCCAAAGGGCTTCACAGAAGTTTATAACGTGCAGCCATCCAATTAAAGACATCATATTTTTTCCACAAAAATGATCTTTTCACCCCCAATTTTTATTTTCCCAAGAGTAACAGGACCCCAAAAGTTATTGTGCAATTCATCCTGAGTACGCTGATACCCCATATATGGGGGTAAACCACTATTTGGGCACATGGCAGAGCTCGGAAGGGAAGCAGCGCCATTTAACTTTTTTGGCTGGAATTGAGATCGGACGCCATGTCGCGTTTGGAAAGCCCCTGAAGTGCCAAAACAGTGGAAACCCCCCAATTCTAACTCCCACCCTAACCCTAGCCCTGACCCTAGCTCTGACCCTAGCCCTAATGGGAAAATGGAAATAAATACATTTTTTTTTTATTTTATTATTTTTGCCTAACTAAGGGGGTGATAAAGAGGGGGTTTGATTTACTATTTATGGCGGGTTTTAATTTTTGGCAGCTGTCATACGCTAAAAGACGCTTTTTATTGTAAAAATAGTTTATGCATCACCACATTTTGAGAGCTATAATTTTTCCTTATTTTGACCCACCGAGTCATGTGAGGTCATATTTTTTGCGGGACGAGTTGATGTTTTTATTGGTACCATTTTCGGGCACGTGACATTTTTTGGTCACTTTTTACTCCGATTTTTGGGACGCAGTATGAACAAAAACCAGCTTTTCAGGAATTTCTTTTGGGGGGGGTGCATTTACACCGTTCCGCGTGCGGTAAAATTGATAAGGCGCTATTATTCTTCGGGTCAGTATGATTACAGCGATACGTCTTTCATGTCTTTTTTATGTTTTGGCGGTTTTATGGTATGAAAATTTTTTTTTATAAAAAATAATTATTTTTGCATCGCTTTATTCTGCGAGCTATAACTTTTTTATTTTTTCTCTGATGATGCTGTGTGGTGGCTCGTTTGTTGCGGGACAAGATGTCGTTTTCAGCGGTACTATGGATATTTATATGCGTCTTTTTGATCGCGCGTTATTGCACTTTTTATTCGTCGGTATGATAATAAATCATTAATTTTTGCGTCGTTTTTTATTTTTTAAGGGGAACGCTAAAGGGGTTAACTAATGGGACAGTTTTATAGGGTGGGTCATTACGAACGCGGCGATAACAAATAGGTGTACTTTTATTGTTTTTCTGTTTCTTTATTTTCAAAAAATGAATTTATTAGGGAATAATTTTTTTTCTTATTTATTTAACGATTTTATTAAAATTATTTTTACACTTTTTGTTTTTTACTTTATTATAATGTCCCATGGGGGACATCACTGTCCTGTGACAGATCGCTGATCTGTCACATCACAGATCGCTGTGACAGATCAGCGATCTGTCACAGGCACTGCTGCAGGCTTCCTCATGCCTGCGCTCTGCGGGCAGTGAGGAAGCCAGCTCCCTGCAGGCCCCCGAAGGTCCCCGTCGCCATATTGGATCCGGGGACCTGCAGGAAAGGCGACCCCCGCAGCGGCGCTGCACATCGCGCTGCTGTGGGGGTCGCAGGGAAGCACGGAGGGAGCCCCCTCCCTGCCGATGCTTCCTTTAACCCCCGGTACACCGCGATCATGTTTGATCGCGGTGTGCCAGGGGTTAACGTGTCGGGGGCGGTCACACATTGTGCCGGGTGTCAGCTGTGATAATCAGCTGACACCCGGCCGCGATCAGCTGCGCTCCCCCCGTGAGCGCAGCTGATCGCATTAGACGTACTATTCCGTCCTTGGGACTTAGGTCCCAGGTCACATGGACGGAATAGTACGTCTAATGTAGGAAAGGGGTTGATGGACCTGACAGATACCGGATTATCAGATATTATCAGTATTAACATTAGTTTTTTTCATGTTTCACATAGAAGCTTATAGGGAAAAAAACACCAAAATTCGCACAGTTCAGCAGCGTCTTCAGCCTCCCAGCGATCGCAGATCGCATGAAATCACATCCACTTTTCTTGCACATATAGGCCGTAGCGTAAATGCTGTGTCTTCCGCTGATTTTTTTGGGGGGGCAGAAATTCTGCTACGTTTAACTGTGTGAATAAATGCTGGGCAGGGTGCAATAGTTGACTGCTTTGTCTCCCATCCTTATAGGACCCCTAGCATAGTCCGCTGAGCTTTGAATGATCTTTTAATAGGCTTGGATTCTGATAAATAGTTGTTGCAATAATCGCTGGAACCAAGTCCTAGTGGCAGGGCTACAACCCACCTCCCCATAAAATATAATGTACCCCCCATAAGAATATAATACAACCCACCTCCCCATAGAATATAATGTACCCCCCATAGAATATAGTACATCCCACCTCCCCATAGAATATAATGTACCCCCCCATAGAATATAATACAACCCACCTCCCCATAGAATATAATGTACCCCCCATAGAATATAGTACAGCCCACCTCCCCATAGAATATAATGTACCCCCCCATAGAATATAATACAACCCACCTCCCCATATAATATAATGTACCCCCCCTAGAATATAATACAACCCACCTCCCCATAGAATATAATGTTCCCCCCATAGAATATAGTACAGCCCACCTCCCCATAGAATATAATGTACCCCCCATAGGATATAGTACAGCCCACCTCCCCATAGAATATAATGTAGCACCCCATAGAAAATAATGTTCCCCCCATAGAATATAGTACAGCCCACCTCCCCATAGAATATAATGTAGCACCCCATAGAATATAGTACAGCCCACCTCCCCATAGAATATAATGTAGCACCCCATAGAATATAGTACAGCCCACCTCCCCATAGAATATAATGTACCCCCATAGAATATAGTACAGCCCACCTCCCCATAGAATATAATGTAGCACCCCACAGAATATAATGTATCTCCCCCCCGGTGTGTATATGTACACGCCGGTCTCCTCATCACCACCGGTGAAGCCGCTGCTGGCACAGAGCTGACATCGTGCAGATGGCCCCGATCACATCAGACAGCGCCGCCCTTTGCTCTCCAATAGAATAGCGTCGTAGTGCGGTATGCGCGCATGCTACGACTCCGGCGACACGGTCCGCAGGAGGATTCTGACAGAAGGACACATGTCCGGTCATATTATAGATATATAGTCACGAGCGAACGGGTTGACACCCTTTAAACTGTTCCAGAAAATGAGTGCAATTTACACTTGTTTTGTTCTATACCTGTTACTTATCAAAAGGTGTGTGCAGTGCGGTGGATGGGCGCAGGCAGGCGCACGTGGAGGGAGGGACCGCCGGAATAGGCAGCTGCTGGATCAGACTATATAGCAACATGGGCAGCTGCTGTCACCGTCGCGATCCCACCAGCCTCCGAAGCCCACTGGTCTACATCCAGACACCACCGCACACATCTCTATAAGCAGACCTCAGAGCTATTTATGTCCCAGTAATGGCCAACCACTATAAATTATGGAGATTTTTTAAAATGCCACCAGAGTGATCTGCTGACAAACTGAACATCCCTGTTGTCAAAATGTCCCGCCCCTGCTGTGTATTATGGAGAAACTAGGTGACACGTTTGTGTTTCCTGCAGCTCATTTGCATATATGGATGAGCAAGCGCTGTGATTGGCTGCTGTAGAATCCTAGTATGTTTCAGTTGGAAGAGAGGTCAAAGGCCATCGTGTCTGTCCGCCTGCTGCTCAATGCAGCAATGGCAGGATTCACTAAACCCTCTCAGACAGATGTCTGTCCAGCCTCTGGGTGAACAGTCCCACCGAAGGAGAACTCGTCACCTCCTCTGGTGGCCGCCTGTTCCACTCATTGCTCACCCTCACTGTCAAAAAGTTTTTTTCTAATGTGTATCTTTTCCCTTTCATCCCATTGCTTCTCGTGCTTCCATGTGCAAATGAGAATAAGGATGATCCCTCTACATTGGGGCAACCCTTCAGATATTGGTGTCCTCCATCTTATAGAAGGGAACGCCTTTCCGACAGAACAGGCTGACTGAACGTGACGGCCGTCGCCATGATCCCTATGGCCGGCGCATACACACTGCTATGTTGCTGATGTTGTAGCACATTACTTCAATGAAATATTAATGGTGCTGACACGTGCCGGATTATCAGACGTTGTCAGTATTAATCGTGGTGACAGGTGCCGGATTATCAGATGTTGTAAGTATTAATCGTGCTGACACGTGCCGGATTATCAGATGTTGTCAGTATTAATCGTGCTGACACGTGCCGGATTATCAGATATCATGAGTATTAATGGACCTGAAACATGTGCCAGATTATCAGATGTTATCGGTATTAATGGTGCTTACAGATGCTGGATTATCAGATGTTATCAGTATTAATGGTGTTGACAGGTGCCGGATTATCAGACTTCATCAGTATTAATGGTGCTGACACGTGCCGGATTATCAGATGTTGTCAGTATTAATCGTGCTGACAGGTGCCGGATTATCAGATGTTGTCAGTATTAATCGTGCCGGATTATCAGATGTTGTCAGTATTAATCGTGCTGACACGTGCCGGATTATCAGATGTTGTCAGTATTAATCGTGCTGACAGGTGCCGGATTATCAGATATCATGAGTATTAATGGACCTGAAAAATGCCGGATTATCAGATGTTGTCAGTATTAATCGTGGTGACAGGTGCCGGATTATCAGATGTTGTCAGTATTAATCGTGCCTACACGTGCCGGATTATCAGATGTTGTCAGTATTAATCGTGCTGACACGTGCCGGATTATCAGATATCATGAGTATTAATGGACCTGACAAATGCCAGATTATCAGATGTTATCGGTATTAATGGTGCTTACAGATGCTGGATTATCAGATGTTATCAGTATTAATGGTGTTGACAGGTGCCGGATTATCAGACTTCATCAGTATTAATGGTGCTGACACGTGCCGGATTATCAGATGTTGTCAGTATTAATCGTGCTGACAGGTGCGGGATTATCAGATGTTGTCAGTATTAATCGTGCCGGATTATCAGATGTTGTCAGTACTAATCGTGCTGACACGTGCCGGATTATCAGATGTTGTCAGTACTAATCGTGCTGACACGTGCCGATTATCAGATGTTGTCAGTACTAATCGTGCTGACACGTGCCGGATTATCAGATGTTGTCAGTATTAATCGTGCTGACACGTGCCGGAATAACAGATATCATGAGTATTAATGAGCCTGACAAATGCCAGATTATCAGATGTTATCGGTATTAATGGTGCTTACAGATGCTGGATTATCAGATGTTATCAGTATTAATGGTGTTGACAGGTGCCGGATTATCAGACTTCATCAGTATTAATGGTGCTGACACGTGCCGGATTATCAGATGTTGTCAGTATTAATCGTGCTGACACGTGCCGGATTATCAGATGTTGTCAGTATTAATCGTGCTGACAGGTGCCGGATTATCAGATATCATGAGTATTAATGGACCTGACAAATGCCGGATTATCAGATGTTATCGGTATTAATGGTGCTTACAGATACTGGATTATCAGATGTTATCAGTATTAATGGTGTTGACAGGTGCCGGATTATCAGACTTCATCAGTATTAACCCCTTAACCCCCAAGGGTGGTTGGCACGTTAATGACCGGGCCAATTTTGACAATTCTTACCACTGTCCCTTTAAGAGGTCATAACTCTGGAACGCTTCCATGGATCCCGCCGGTGATTCTGACATTGCTTTTTTCTCACGACATAGTGTACTTCGTAGGGATATACTATTGAAGAGAAATAGCGCAATAGTGCATTATCCAGTGTAGGTATATCAATTTAAAAATAATACACTCACCAGATGGAGCTTGTAATAAGCATGGAGGATTCGCTGCTGCAGAAACCACAGATCCACGAGGGACCAACGTAGAAGATGCAGGAGAGGAGAAAAAGTGGTCAGACAATCCGCGCTGCAAATCACGTTGAACCCCCAAAGGGCTTCACAGAAGTTTATAACGTGCAGCCATCCAATTAAAGACATCATATTTTTTCCACAAAAATGATCTTTTCACCCCCAATTTTTATTTTCCCAAGAGTAACAGGACCCCAAAAGTTATTGTGCAATTCATCCTGAGTACGCTGATACCCCATATATGGGGGTAAACCACTATTTGGGCACATGGCAGAGCTCGGAAGGGAAGCAGCGCCATTTAACTTTTTTGGCTGGAATTGAGATCGGACGCCATGTCGCGTTTGGAAAGCCCCTGAAGTGCCAAAACAGTGGAAACCCCCCAATTCTAACTCCCACCCTAACCCTAGCCCTGACCCTAGCTCTGACCCTAGCCCTAATGGGAAAATGGAAATAAATACATTTTTTTTTATTTTATTATTTTTGCCTAACTAAGGGGGTGATAAAGGGGGGGTTTGATTTACTATTTATGGCGGGTTTTAATTTTTGGCAGCTGTCATACGCTAAAAGACGCTTTTTATTGTAAAAATAGTTTATGTATCACCACATTTTGAGAGCTATAATTTTTCCTTATTTTGACCCACCGAGTCATGTGAGGTCATATTTTTTGCGGGACGAGTTGACGTTTTTATTGGTACCATTTTCGGGCACGTGACATTTTTTGGTCGCTTTTTACTCCGATTTTTGGGACGCAGTATGAACAAAAACCAGCTTTTCAGGAATTTCTTTTGGGGGGGGTGCGTTTACACCGTTCCGCGTGCGGTAAAATTGATAAGGCGCTTTTATTCTTCGGGTCAGTATGATTACAGCGATACCTCTTTTATGTCTTTTTTTATGTTTTGGCGGTTTTATGCTATGAAAATTTTTTTTTATAAAAAATAATTATTTTTCCATCGCTTTATTCTGCGAGCTATAACTTTTTTATTTTTTCTCTGATGATGCTGTGTGGTGGCTCGTTTGTTGCGGGACAAGATGTCGTTTTCAGCGGTACCATGGATATTTATATGCGTCTTTTTGATCGCGCGTTATTGCACTTTTTGTTCGTCGGTATGATAATAAATCATTAATTTTTGCGTCGTTTTTTATTTTTTAAGGGGAACGCTAAAGGGGTTAACTAATGGGACAGTTTTATAGGGTGGGTCATTACGGACGCGGCGATAACAAATAGGTGTACTTTTATTGTTTTTCTGTTTCTTTATTTTCAAAAAATGAATTTATTAGGGAATAATTTTTTTTCTTATTTATTTAACGATTTTATTAAAATTATTTTTACACTTTTTGTTTTTTACTTTATTATAATGTCCCATGGGGGACATCACTGTCCTGTGACAGATCGCTGATCTGTCACATCATAGATCGCTGTGACAGACCAGCGATCTGTCACAGGCACTGCTGCAGGCTTCCTCATGCCTGCGCTCTGCGGGCAGTGAGGAAGCCAGCTCCCTGCAGGCCCCCGAAGGTCCCCGTCGCCATATTGGATCCGGGGACCTGCAGGAAAGGCGACCCCCGCAGCGGCGCTGCACATCGCGCTGCTGTGGGGGTCGCAGGGAAGCACGGAGGGAGCCCCCTCCCTGCCGATGCTTCCTTTAACCCCCGGTACACCGCGATCATGTTTGATCGCGGTGTGCCAGGGGTTAACGTGTCGGGGGCGGTCACACATTGTGCCGGGTGTCAGCTGTGATAATCAGCTGACACCCGGCCGCGATCAGCTGCGCTCCCCCCGTGAGCGCAGCTGATCGCATTAGACGTACTATTCCGTCCTTGGGACTTAGGTCCCAGGTCACATGGACGGAATAGTACGTCTAATGTAGGAAAGAGGTTGATGGACCTGACAGATACCGGATTATCAGATATTATCAGTATTAACATTAGTTTTTTTCATGTTTCACATAGAAGCTTATAGGGAAAAAAACACCAAAATTCGCACAGTTAAGCAGCGTCTTCAGCCTCCCAGCGATCGCAGATCGCATGAAATCACATCCACTTTTCTTGCACATATAGGCCGTAGCGTAAATGCTGTGTCTTCCGCTGATTTTTTTGGGGGGGCAGAAATTCTGCTACGTTTAACTGTGTGAATAAATGCTGGGCAGGGTGCAATAGTTGACTGCTTTGTCTCCCATCCTTATAGGACCCCTAGCATGGTCCGCTGAGCTTTGAATGATCTTTTAATAGGCTTGGATTCTGATAAATAGTTGTTGCAATAATCGCTGGAACCAAGTCCTAGTGGCAGGGCTACAACCCACCTCCCCATAAAATATAATGTACCCCCCATAAGAATATAATACAACCCACCTCCCCATAGAATATAATGTACCCCCCATAGAATATAGTACAGCCCACCTCCCCATAGAATATAATGTACCCCCCCATAGAATATAATACAACCCACCTCCCCATAGAATATAATGTACCCCCCATAGAATATAGTACAGCCCACCTCCCCATAGAATATAATGTACCCCCCCATAGAATATAATACAACCCACCTCCCCATAGAATATAATGTACCCCCCATAGAATATAGTACAGCCCACCTCCCCATAGAATATAATGTACCCCCCATAGAATATAGTACAGCCCACCTCCCCATAGAATATAATGTAGCACCCCATAGAAAATAATGTACCCCCCATAGAATATAGTACAGCCCACCTCCCCATAGAATATAATGTAGCACCCCATAGAATATAGTACAGCCCACCTCCCCATAGAATATAATGTAGCACCCCATAGAATATAGTACAGCCCACCTCCCCATAGACTATAATGTACCCCCATAGAATATAGTACAGCCCACCTCCCCATAGAATATAATGTAGCACCCCACAGAATATAATGTATCTCCCCCCCGGTGTGTATATGTACACGCCGGTCTCCTCATCACCACCGGTGAAGCCGCTGCTGGCACAGAGCTGACATCGTGCAGATGGCCCCGATCACATCAGACAGCGCCGCCCTTTGCTCTCCAATAGAATAGCGTCGTAGTGCGGTATGCGCGCATGCTACAACTCCGGCGACACGGTCCGCAGGAGGATTCTGACAGAAGGACACATGTCCGGTCATATTATAGATATATAGTCACGAGCGAACGGGTTGACACCCTTTAAACTGTTCCAGAAAATGAGTGCAATTTACACTTGTTTTGTGGAGGGAGGGACCGCCGGAATAGGCAGCTGCTGGATCAGACTATATTGCAACATGGGCAGCTGCTGTCACCGTCGCGATCCCACCAGCCTCCGAAGCCCACTGGTCTACATCCAGACACCACCGCACACATCTCTATAAGCAGACCTCAGCGCTATTTATGTCCCAGTAATGGCCAACCACTATAAATTATGGAGATTTTTTAAAATGCCACCAGAGTGATCTGCTGACAAACTGAACATCCCTGTTGTCAAAATGTCCCGCCCCTGCTGTGTATTTTGGAGAAACTAGGTGACACGTTTGTGTTTCCTGCAGCTCATTTGCATATATGGATGAGCAAGCGCTGTGATTGGCTGCTGTAGAATCCTAGTATGTTTCAGTTGGAAGAGAGGTCAAAGGCCATCGTGTCTGTCCGCCTGCTGCTCAATGCAGCAATGGCAGGATTCACTAAACCCTCTCAGACAGATGTCTGTCCAGCCTCTGGGTGAACAGTCCCACCGAAGGAGAACTCGTCACCTCCTCTGGTGGCCGCCTGTTCCACTCATTGCTCACCCTCACTGTCAAAAAGTTTTTTTCTAATGTGTATCTTTTCCCTTTCATCCCATTGCTTCTCGTGCTTCCATGTGCAAATGAGAATAAGGATGATCCCTCTACATTGGGGCAACCCTTCAGATATTGGTGTCCTCCATCTTATAGAAGGGAACGCCTTTCCGACAGAACAGGCTGACTGAACGTGACGGCCGTCGCCATGATCCCTATGGCCGGCGCATACACACTGCTATGTTGCTGATGTTGTACCACATTACTTCAATGAAATATTAATGGTGCTGACACGTGCCGGATTATCAGACGTTGTCAGTATTAATCGCGGTGACAGGTGCCGGATTATCAGATGTTGTCAGTATTAATCGTGCTGACACGTGCCGGATTATCAGATGTTGTCAGTATTAATCGTGCTGACACGTGCCGGATTATCAGATATCATGAGTATTAATGGACCTGAAACATGTGCCAGATTATCAGATGTTATCGGTATTAATGGTGCTTACAGATGCTGGATTATCAGATGTTATCAGTATTAATGGTGTTGACAGGTGCCGGATTATCAGACTTCATCAGTATTAATGGTGCTGACACGTGCCGGATTATCAGATGTTGTCAGTATTAATCGTGCTGACAGGTGCCGGATTATCAGATGTTGTCAGTATTAATCGTGCCGGATTATCAGATGTTGTCAGTATTAATCGTGCTGACACGTGCCGGATTATCAGATGTTGTCAGTATTAATCGTGCTGACAGGTGCCGGATTATCAGATATCATGAGTATTAATGGACCTGACAAATGCCGGATTATCAGATGTTGTCAGTATTAATCGTGGTGACAGGTGCCGGATTATCAGATGTTGTCAGTATTAATCGTGCCTACACGTGCCGGATTATCAGATGTTGTCAGTATTAATCGTGCTGACACGTGCCGGATTATCAGATATCATGAGTATTAATGGACCTGACAAATGCCAGATTATCAGATGTTATCGGTATTAATGGTGCTTACAGATGCTGGATTATCAGATGTTATCAGTATTAATGGTGTTGACAGGTGCCGGATTATCAGACTTCATCAGTATTAATGGTGCTGACACGTGCCGGATTATCAGATGTTGTCAGTATTAATCGTGCTGACAGGTGCGGGATTATCAGATGTTGTCAGTATTAATCGTGCCGGATTATCAGATGTTGTCAGTACTAATCGTGCTGACACGTGCCGGATTATCAGATGTTGTCAGTACTAATCGTGCTGACACGTGCCGGATTATCAGATGTTGTCAGTATTAATCGTGCTGACACGTGCCGGAATAACAGATATCATGAGTATTAATGAGCCTGACAAATGCCAGATTATCAGATGTTATCGGTATTAATGGTGCTTACAGATGCTGGATTATCAGATGTTATCAGTATTAATGGTGTTGACAGGTGCCGGATTATCAGACTTCATCAGTATTAATGGTGCTGACACGTGCCGGATTATCAGATGTTGTCAGTATTAATCGTGCTGACACGTGCCGGATTATCAGATGTTGTCAGTATTAATCGTGCTGACAGGTGCCGGATTATCAGATATCATGAGTATTAATGGACCTGACAAATGCCGGATTATCAGATGTTATCGGTATTAATGGTGCTTACAGATGCTGGATTATCAGATGTTATCAGTATTAATGGTGTTGACAGGTGCCGGATTATCAGACTTCATCAGTATTAACCCCTTAACCCCCAAGGGTGGTTGGCACGTTAATGACCGGGCCAATTTTGACAATTCTTACCACTGTCCCTTTAAGAGGTCATAACTCTGGAACGCTTCCATGGATCCCGCCGGTGATTCTGACATTGCTTTTTTCTCACGACATAGTGTACTTCGTAGGGATATACTATTGAAGAGGAATAGCGCAATAGTGCATTATCCAGTGTAGGTATATCAATTTAAAAATAATACACTCACCAGATGGAGCTTGTAATAAGCATGGAGGATTCGCTGCTGCAGAAACCACAGATCCACGAGGGACCAACGTAGAAGATGCAGGAGAGGAGAAAAAGTGGTCAGACAATCCGCGCTGCAAATCACTTTGAACCCCCAAAGGGCTTCACAGAAGTTTATAACGTGCAGCCATCCAATTAAAGACATCATATTTTTTCCACAAAAATGATCTTTTCACCCCCAATTTTTATTTTCCCAAGAGTAACAGGACCCCAAAAGTTATTGTGCAATTCATCCTGAGTACGCTGATACCCCATATATGGGGGTAAACCACTATTTGGGCACATGGCAGAGCTCGGAAGGGAAGCAGCGCCATTTAACTTTTTTGGCTGGAATTGAGATCGGACTCCATGTCGCGTTTGGAAAGCCCCTGAAGTGCCAAAACAGTGGAAACCCCCCAATTCTAACTCCCACCCTAACCCTAGCCCTGACCCTAGCCCTAATGGGAAAATGGAAATAAATACATTTTTTTTTAATTTTATTATTTTTGCCTAACTAAGGGGGTGATAAAGGGGGGGTTTGATTTACTATTTATGGCGGGTTTTAATTTTTGGCAGCTGTCATACGCTAAAAGACGCTTTTTATTGTAAAAATAGTTTATGCATCACCACATTTTGAGAGCTATAATTTTTCCTTATTTTGACCCACCGAGTCATGTGAGGTCATATTTTTTGCGGGACGAGTTGACGTTTTTATTGGTACCATTTTCGGGCACGTGACATTTTTTGGTCGCTTTTTACTCCGATTTTTGGGACGCAGTATGAACAAAAACCAGCTTTTCAGGAATTTCTTTTGGGGGGGTGCGTTTACACCGTTCCGCGTGCGGTAAAATTGATAAGGCGCTTTTATTCTTCGGGTCAGTATGATTACAGCGATACCTCTTTTATGTCTTTTTTTATGTTTTGGCGGTTTTATGCTATGAAAATTTTTTTTTATAAAAAATAATTATTTTTGCATCGCTTTATTCTGCGAGCTATAACTTTTTTATTTTTTCTCTGATGATGCTGTGTGGTGGCTCGTTTGTTGCGGGACAAGATGTCGTTTTCAGCGGTACCATGGATATTTATATGCGTCTTTTTGATCGCGCGTTATTGCACTTTTTGTTCGTCGGTATGATAATAAATCATTAATTTTTGCGTCATTTTTTATTTTTTAAGGGGAACGCTAAAGGGGTTAACTAATGGGACAGTTTTATAGGGTGGGTCATTACGGACGCGGCGATAACAAATAGGTGTACTTTTATTGTTTTTCTGTTTCTTTATTTTCAAAAAATGAATTTATTAGGGAATAATTTTTTTTCTTATTTATTTAACGATTTTATTAAAATTATTTTTACACTTTTTGTTTTTTACTTTATTATAATGTCCCATGGGGGACATCACTGTCCTGTGACAGATCGCTGATCTGTCACATCACAGATCGCTGTGACAGATCAGCGATCTGTCACAGGCACTGCTGCAGGCTTCCTCATGCCTGCGCTCTGCGGGCAGTGAGGAAGCCAGCTCCCTGCAGGCCCCCGAAGGTCCCCGTCGCCATATTGGATCCGGGGACCTGCAGGAAAGGCGACCCCCGCAGCGGCGCTGCACATCGCGCTGCTGTGGGGGTCGCAGGGAAGCACGGAGGGAGCCCCCTCCCTGCTGATGCTTCCTTTAACCCCCGGTACACCGCGATCATGTTTGATCGCGGTGTGCCAGGGGTTAACGTGTCGGGGGCGGTCACACATTGTGCCGGGTGTCAGCTGTGATAATCAGCTGACACCCGGCCGCGATCAGCTGCGCTCCCCCCGTGAGCGCAGCTGATCGCATTAGACGTACTATTCCGTCCTTGGGACTTAGGTCCCAGGTCACATGGACGGAATAGTACGTCTAATGTAGGAAAGGGGTTGATGGACCTGACAGATACCGGATTATCAGATATTATCAGTATTAACATTAGTTTTTTTCATGTTTCACATAGAAGCTTATAGGGAAAAAAACACCAAAATTCGCACAGTTCAGCAGCGTCTTCAGCCTCCCAGCGATCGCAGATCGCATGAAATCACATCCACTTTTCTTGCACATATAGGCCGTAGCGTAAATGCTGTGTCTTCCGCTGATTTTTTTTGGGGGGCAGAAATTCTGCTAAGTTTAACTGTGTGAATAAATGCTGGGCAGGGTGCAATAGTTGACTGCTTTGTCTCCCATCCTTATAGGACCCCTAGCATGGTCCGCTGAGTTTTGAATGATCTTTTAATAGGCTTGGATTCTGATAAATAGTTGTTGCAATAATCGCTGGAACCAAGTCCTAGTGGCAGGGCTACAACCCACCTCCCCATAAAATATAATGTACCCCCCATAAGAATATAATACAACCCATCTCCCCATAGAATATAATGTACCCCCCATAGAATATAGTACAGCCCACCTCCCCATAGAATATAATGTACCCCCCCATAGAATATAATACAACCCACCTCCCCATAGAATATAATGTACCCCCCATAGAATATAGTACAGCCCACCTCCCCATAGAATATAATGTACCCCCCATAGAATATAGTACAGCCCACCTCCCCATAGAATATAATGTAGCACCCCATAGAAAATAATGTACCCCCATAGAATATAGTACAGCCCACCTCCTCATAGAATATAATGTAGCACCCCATAGAATATAGTACAGCCCACCTCCCCATAGAAAATAATGTACCCCCCACAGAATATAGTACAGCCCACCTCCCCATAGAATATAATGTAGCACCCCACAGAATATAATGTATCTCCCCCCCCGTGTGTATATGTACACGCCGGTCTCCTCATCACCACCGGTGAAGCCGCTGCTGGCACAGAGCTGACATCGTGCAGATGGCCCCGATCACATCAGACAGCGCCGCCCTTTGCTCTCCAATAGAATAGCGTCGTAGTGCGGTATGCGCGCATGCTACGACTCCGGCGACACGGTCCGCAGGAGGATTCTGACAGAAGGACACATGTCCGGTCATATTATAGATATATAGTCACGAACGAACGGGTTGACACCCTTTAAACTGTTCCAGAAAATGAGTGCAATTTACACTTGTTTTGTTCTATACCTGTTACTTATCAAAAAGTGTGTGCAGTGCGGTGGCTGAGCGCAGGCAGGCGCAAGTGGAGGGAGGGACCGCCGGAATAGGCAGCTGCTGGATCAGACTATATTGCAACATGGGCAGCTGCTGTCACCGTTGCGATCCCACCAGCCTCCGAAGCCCACTGGTCTACATCCAGACACCACCGCACACATCTCTATAAGCAGACCTCAGCGCTATTTATGTCCCAGTAATGGCCAACCACTATAAATTATGGAGATTTTTTAAAATGCCACCAGAGTGATCTGCTGACAAACTGAACATCCCTGTTGTCAAAATGTCCCGCCCCTGCTGTGTATTTTGGAGAAACTAGGTGACACGTTTGTGTTTCCTGCAGCTCATTTGCATATATGGATGAGCAAGCGCTGTGATTGGCTGCTGTAGAATCCTAGTATGTTTCAGTTGGAAGAGAGGTCAAAGGCCATCGTGTCTGTCCGCCTGCTGCTCAATGCAGCAATGGCAGGATTCACTAAACCCTCTCAGACAGATGTCTGTCCAGCCTCTGGGTGAACAGTCCCACCGAAGGAGAACTCGTCACCTCCTCTGGTGGCCGCCTGTTCCACTCATTGCTCACCCTCACTGTCAAAAAGTTTTTTTCTAATGTGTATCTTTTCCCTTTCATCCCATTGCTTCTCGTGCTTCCATGTGCAAATGAGAATAAGGATGATCCCTCTACATTGGGGCAACCCTTCAGATATTGGTGTCCTCCATCTTATAGAAGGGAACGCCTTTCCGACAGAACAGGCTGACTGAACGTGACGGCCGTCGCCATGATCCCTATGGCCGGCGCATACACACTGCTATGTTGCTGATGTTGTAGCACATTACTTCAATGAAATATTAATGGTGCTGACACGTGCCGGATTATCAGACGTTGTCAGTATTAATCGCGGTGACAGGTGCCGGATTATCAGATGTTGTAAGTATTAATCGTGCTGACACGTGCCGGATTATCAGATGTTGTCAGTATTAATCGTGCTGACACGTGCCGGATTATCAGATATCATGAGTATTAATGGACCTGAAACATGTGCCAGATTATCAGATGTTATCGGTATTAATGGTGCTTACAGATGCTGGATTATCAGATGTTATCAGTATTAATGGTGTTGACAGGTGCCGGATTATCAGACTTCATCAGTATTAATGGTGCTGACACGTGCCGGATTATCAGATGTTGTCAGTATTAATCGTGCTGACAGGTGCCGGATTATCAGATGTTGTCAGTATTAATCGTGCTGACACGTGCCGGATTATCAGATGTTGTCAGTATTAATCGTGCTGACAGGTGCCGGATTATCAGATATCATGAGTATTAATGGACCTGACAAATGCCGGATTATCAGATGTTGTCAGTATTAATCGTGGTGACAGGTGCCGGATTATCAGATGTTGTCAGTATTAATCGTGCCTACACGTCCCGGATTATCAGATGTTGTCAGTATTAATCGTGCTGACACGTGCCGGATTATCAGATATCATGAGTATTAATGGACCTGACAAATGCCAGATTATCAGATGTTATCGGTATTAATGGTGCTTACAGATGCTGGATTATCAGATGTTATCAGTATTAATGGTGTTGACAGGTGCCGGATTATCAGACTTCATCAGTATTAATGGTGCTGTCACGTGCCGGATTATCAGATGTTGTCAGTATTAATCGTGCTGACAGGTGCGGGATTATCAGATGTTGTCAGTATTAATCGTGCCGGATTATCAGATGTTGTCAGTATTAATCGTGCTGACACGTGCCGGATTATCAGATGTTGTCAGTACTAATCGTGCTGACACGTGCCGGATTATCAGATGTCAGTATTAATCGTGCTGACACGTGCCGGAATAACAGATATCATGAGTATTAATGAGCCTGACAAATGCCAGATTATCAGATGTTATCGGTATTAATGGTGCTTACAGATGCTGGATTATCAGATGTTATCAGTATTAATGGTGTTGACAGGTGCCGGATTATCAGACTTCATCAGTATTAATGGTGCTGACACGTGCCGGATTATCAGATGTTGTCAGTATTAATCGTGCTGACACGTGCCGGAATATCAGATGTTGTCAGTATTAATCGTGCTGACAGGTGCCGGATTATCAGATATCACGAGTATTAATGGACCTGACAAATGCCGGATTATCAGATGTTATCGGTATTAATGGTGCTTACAGATGCTGGATTATCAGATGTTATCAGTATTAATGGTGTTGACAGGTGCCGGATTATCAGACTTCATCAGTATTAACCCCTTAACCCCCAAGGGTGGTTGGCACGTTAATGACCGGGCCAATTTTGACAATTCTTACCACTGTCCCTTTAAGAGGTCATAACTCTGGAACGCTTCCATGGATCCCGCCGGTGATTCTGACATTGCTTTTTTCTCACGACATAGTGTACTTCGTAGGGATATACTATTGAAGAGAAATAGCGCAATAGTGCATTATCCAGTGTAGGTATATCAATTTAAAAATAATACACTCACCAGATGGAGCTTGTAATAAGCATGGAGGATTCGCTGCTGCAGAAACCACAGATCCACGAGGGACCAACGTAGAAGATGCAGGAGAGGAGAAAAAGTGGTCAGACAATCCGCGCTGCAAATCACTTTGAACCCCCAAAGGGCTTCACAGAAGTTTATAACGTGCAGCCATCCAATTAAAGACATCATATTTTTTCCACAAAAATGATCTTTTCACCCCCAATTTTTATTTTCCCAAGAGTAACAGGACCCCAAAAGTTATTGTGCAATTCATCCTGAGTACGTTGATACCCCATATACAGCGTTGGACTGGAACACATTGGGCCCACCAGAGAAAATCATTCTTGGGGCCCACTATGTAGCTGCATAGAGTTAAATACCAGACCACCAATTGTGCGGTAAAACACGCTAATATCCGGGTATAATATAAGGTAGTACATGTCTTAATTATGTAGCAGGAGTTGGGGTAGCCCCCTCATAGAATATAAAGCAGCCCCCTCATAGAATATAATGCAGCCATCTCATAGAATATAATGCAGCCATCTCATAGAATATAATGCAGCCATCTCATAGAATATAATACTGCCCCCCTCATAGGGTATAATGCACCCCCTCATAGGGTATAATACTGCCCCCCCTCATAGGGTATAATACTGCCCCCCTCATAGGGAATAATGCACCCCCTCATAGGGTATAATACTGCCCCCCTCATAGGGTATAATACTGCCCCCCTCATAGGGTATAATGCTGCCCCCCTCATAGGGTATAATGCACCCCCTCATACGGTATAATGCACCCCCTCATAGGGTATAATACTGCCCCCCTCATAGGGTATAATGCACCCCCTCATAGGGTATAATACTGCCCCCTCATAGGGTATAATACTGCCCCCCTCATAGGGTATAATACTGCCCCCCTCATAGGGTATAATGCACCCCCTCATACGGTATAATGCACCCCCTCATAGGGTATAATACTGCCCCCCTCATAGGGTATAATACTACCCCCCTCATAGGGAATAATGCACCCCCTCATAGGGTATAATGCACCCCCTCATGGGGTATAATACTGCCTCCTCATAGGGTATAATACTGCCCCCCTCATAGGGTATAATGCACCCCCTCATACGGTATAATGCACCCCCTCATACGGTATAATACTGCCCCCCTCATAGGGTATAATACTACCCCCCTCATAGGGAATAATGCACCCCCTCATAGGGTATAATGCACCCCCTCATAGGGTATAATACTGCCCCCCTCATAGGGTATAATACTGCCCCACTCATAGGGTATAATACTGCCCCCCTCATAGGGTATAATGCACCCCCTCATACGGTATAATGCACCCCCTCATAGGTTATAATACTGCCCCCCTCATAGGGTATAATGCACCCCCTCATACGGTATAATACTGCCCCCCTCATAGGGTATAATACTGCCCCCCTCATAGGGTATAATACTGCCCCCCTCATAGGGTATAATGCACCCCCTCATAGGGTATAATACTGCCCCCCTCATAGGGTATAATGCACCCCCTCATAGGGTATAATACTGCCCCCCTCATAGGGTATAATACTGCCCCCCTCATAGGGTATAATACTGCCCCCCTCATAGGGTATAATACTGCCCCCCTCATAGGGTATAATGCACCCCCTCATACGGTATAATGCACCCCCTCATAGGGTATAATACTGCCCCCCTCATAGGGTATAATACTACCCCCCTCATAGGGTATAATGCACCCCCTCATAGGGTATAATGCACCCCCTCATAGGGTATAATACTGCCCCCCTCATAGGGTATAATACTGCCCCCCTCATAGGGTATAATGCACCCCCTCATACGGTATAATGCACCCCCTCATAGGGTATAATACTGCCCCCCTCATAGGGTATAATGCACCCCCTCATAGGGTATAATACTGCCCCCCTCATAGGGTATAATACTGGCCCCCTCATAGGGTATAATACTGCCCCCCTCATAGGGTATAATGCTGCCCCCTCATAGGGTATAATGCACCCCCTCATACGGTATAATGCACCCCCTCATGGGGTATAATACTGCCCCCCTCATAGGGAATAATGCACCCCCTCATAGGGTATAATGCTGCCCCCTCATAGGGTATAATACTGCCTCCTCATAGGGTATAATGCTGCCCCCTCATAGGGTATAATGCTGCCTCCTCATAGGGTATAATGCTGCCTCCTCATAGGGTATAATGCACCCCCTCATAGGGAATAATGCTGCCCTCCTCATAGGGAATAATGCTGCCCCCCTCATAGGGTATAATGCTGCCTCCTCATAGGGAATAATGTTGCCTCCTCATAGGGTATAATACTGCTCCCCTCATAGGGAATAATGCACCCCCTCATTGGGTATAATGCTACATAGATATATAGATATAGAGTTAGATAGATATAGATTGAAAGATAGATGTAGAAATAGATAGATATAGAGATAGATAGTAGATAATGGATAGAAAGTAGATAATGGATAGATATAGATAGAAAGATTCATAGAGATAGATAGAGATAGATATAAAGATAGATATAGAAAGAAATATAGATAGATAGATAGATCGATAGGTAGATAGATATAGAGATAGATAGAAAATAGATAATGGATAGATAGATATAGAGATAGCTATAGATAGAAAGATATAGAGATAGATAGATATATAGATAGAGATAGATAATAGATAGAGATATACAGATATAATAATAATAATAATAATAATATAGACATATATAGATAGATATAGAGATAAATATATATAGATAGATGGCTATAAATAAAAATAGATATAGAGATATATATATAGAGATAGATAGATATAGAGATAATAGATATAGAGATAGATAGATAGATATAGAGATAGATATAGAGACAGATAGATATAGAAAGATAGATATAGAGATAGATATAGAGATAATAGCTAGATATAGAGATATGTATAGAGATAGATAGATATAGAGTTAGAAAGATAGATAGATATAGAGAGAGATATAGAGATAGATAGAGATAGCTAGATAGATGGATAGATAGATATAGATAATAGAGATAATAGATAGATATAATAGATAGATATAGAGATAGATGGATAGATCAATAGATAGATAAAGAGAGAGAGATAGAGATAGATAGATAATGAGATATAGAGATAGATATAGAGATATAGTGTTAGATAGAAAGATAGATATAGAGATAGATAGATATAGAGATAGATATGGACATATAGATAACAGATAGGTATAGAGATAGATAGATATAGAGATAGATAGATATAGAGATAATATATAGATATATAGCTATAGAGATAATATATAGATAGCTATAGAGAGAGAGATATATAGAGATAGATATAGAGAGAAACAGATATAGATATAGAGATAGATATAGAGATAGATAGGTAGATAGATATAGAGATAATAGATAGATATAGAGATAGATAGATATAGATATAAAGATAGATAGAGTTAGAGCGGTAGATAGAGAGAGAGATAGATATAGAGATCGATAAATAGATAGAGAGATAGATATAGATATAGATAATAGATAGAGATAGATAGATAAAGATAGATAATAAATATAGAGATAACAGATAGATATAGAGATAGAGTAAGATAGAAAGATATAGAGATAGGTAGATATAGATAATAGAGATAGCTAGATAGATAGACATAATAGATAGATATAGATATAGATAGATAGAGATAGATAGAAAGATAGATATAGAGATAGATGTAGAGATAGAAAGATAGATATAGAGATAGATAGAGATAATAGAGATAAATAGATAGATAGAGAAAGATAGATAGATATAGAGATAGATATAGAGATAGAAAGATAGATAGATATACAGAGAGATAGATATAGAGATAGAGATAAATAGAAAGATATAGAGAGAAATAGATATAGATATAGAGATAATAGATATATATAGAGATAGATAGATATAGCTAGAGATAGATACAGAGAAAAGATATAGAGATAAATAGAGAAAGATAGATAGATATATAGATATAGAGATAGAAAGATAGATATAGAGATAGAGCGATAGATATACAGAGAGATAGATATAGAGATAGAGATATATAGATAGATAGCTATAGAGAGAGATATAGAGATAGATATATAGATATAGATATAAAGATAGATATAGAGATAGAGCGATAGATAGCGAGAGATATAGATATAGAGATAGATAGATACAGAGAAAAGATATAGAGATAGATAACGGATAGATAAATAGATAGATAGGTATAGAGATAGATAGATATAGATATTAGATAGAGATATATATATATAAAGATAGATATAGATGGTAGCTAGATAGATAATATAGAGATAATAGATATAGATATAGAGATAGATAGATAGACATAATAGATAGATATAGAGATATATATAGAAAGATATAGAGATAGATAGATATATAGATGTAGAGATAGAAAGATAGATATAAATATAGAGCGATAGATAGAGATAGATAATAGATAGAGATAGAAAGATAGATATATATAAGAGAGATAGAGAGAGATATATAGAGATATAGAGATAGATAGATAGAGAGCGAGAGATATAAAAAAAAAACAAACCACAATACTCACCTCTCCTCCTCGCTCCTACGCTGATCCCGGCTTCAGTGTCAGGAGCTGCCCCCTCTGCCAGACACACAGCGGGTGCGCGATGTAGTGACGTCATCGCGCACTGGCTGTGAGCCAGGAGCAGAGAGGACTGAGGGCGGCGCCGGCCCTGATTTACAGATGCAGAGCAGTTTACTGGGCTGGGGGCGGGGCCTCTGGGGGTGGAGACCTGAAATGATATTCACTGCTTCGCAGTGAATATTCATTTCTCTTTAGCAGCGGGGACAGGAGCTCCTGCCTCCTGACTCCCGCTGCTACTCCGCTGGCAGGGGCCCCCATAGCAGCTGCATGGTGTGTGACACACCACTGGCTGGGGGCCCCTGGAGCAGCGGGGGCCCTAGGCAACTGCTGGCCCTGTATGCCTGCAGGTGCCAGGGCCCACCAGATGCCAGGGCCCACCGGAGAATCCTCCGGTTCCCCGGTGGGCCAGTCCCACGCTGCCCATATATGGGGGTAAACCATTATTTGGGCACATGGCAGAGCTCGGAAGGGAAGCAGCGCCATTTAACTTTTTTGGCTGGAATTGAGATCGGACGCCATGTCGTGTTTGGAAAGCCCCTGAAGTGCCAAAACAGTGGAAACCCCCCAATTCTAACTCCCACCCTAACCCTAGCCCTGACCCTAGCTCTGACCCTAGCCCTAATGGGAAAATGGAAATAAATACATTTTTTTTTTATTTTATTATTTTTGCCTAACTAAGGGGGTGATAAAGGGGGGGTTTGATTTACTATTTATGGCGGGTTTTAATTTTTGGCAGCTGTCATACGCTAAAAGACGCTTTTTATTGTAAAAATAGTTTATGCATCACCACATTTTGAGAGCTATAATTTTTCCTTATTTTGACCCACCGAGTCATGTGAGGTCATATTTTTTGCGGGACGAGTTGACGTTTTTATTGGTACCATTTTCGGGCACGTGACATTTTTTGGTCGCTTTTTACTCCGATTTTTGGGACGCAGTATGAACAAAAACCAGCTTTTCAGGAATTTCTTTTGGGGGGGGGTGCGTTTACACCGTTTCGCGTGCGGTAAAATTGATAAGGCGCTTTTATTCTTCGGGTCAGTATGATTACAGCGATACCTCTTTTATGTCTTTTTTTATGTTTTGGCGGTTTTATGCTATGAAAATTTTTTTTTTATAAAAAATTATTATTTTTGCATCGCTTTATTCTGCGAGCTATAACTTTTTTATTTTTTCTCTGATGATGCTGTGTGGTGGCTCGTTTGTTGCGGGACAAGATGTCGTTTTCAGCGGTACCATGGATATTTATATGCGTCTTTTTGATCGCGCGTTATTGCACTTTTTGTTCGTCGGTATGATAATAAATCATTAATTTTTGCGTCGTTTTTTATTTTTTAAGGGGAACGCTAAAGGGGTTAACTAATGGGACAGTTTTATAGGGTGGGTCATTACGGACGCGGCGATAACAAATAGGTGTACTTTTATTGTTTTTCTGTTTCTTTATTTTCAAAAAATGAATTTATTAGGGAATAATTTTTTTTCTTATTTATTTAACAATTTTATTAAAATTATTTTTACACTTTTTGTTTTTTACTTTATTATAATGTCCCATGGGGGACATCACTGTCCTGTGACAGATCGCTGATCTGTCACATCACAGATCGCTGTGACAGATCAGCGATCTGTCACAGGCACTGCTGCAGGCTTCCTCATGCCTGCGCTCTGCGGGCAGTGAGGAAGCCAGCTCCCTGCAGGCCCCCGAAGGTCCCCGTCGCCATATTGGATCCGGGGACCTGCAGGAAAGGCGACCCCCGCAGCGGCGCTGCACATCGCGCTGCTGTGGGGGTCGCAGGGAAGCACGGAGGGAGCCCCCTCCCTGCGTGTGCGTCCTTTAACCCCCGGTACACCGCGATCATGTTTGATCGCGGTGTGCCAGGGGTTAACGTGTCGGGGGCGGTCACACATTGTGCCAGGTGTCAGCTGCGATAATCAGCTGACACCCGGCCGCGATCAGCTGCGCTCCCCCCGTGAGCGCAGCTGATCGCATTAGACGTACTATTCCGTCCTTGGGACTTAGGTCCCAGGTCACATGGACGGAATAGTACGTCTAATGTAGGAAAGGGGTTGATGGACCTGACAGATACCGGATTATCAGATATTATCAGTAATAACATTAGTTTTTTTCATGTTTCACATAGAAGCTTATAGGGAAAAAAACACCAAAATTCGCACAGTTCAGCAGCGTCTTCAGCCTCCCAGCGATCGCAGATCGCATGAAATCACATCCACTTTTCTTGCACATATAGGCCGTAGCGTAAATGCTGTGTCTTCCGCTGATTTTTTTGGGGGGGGCAGAAATTCTGCTACGTTTAACTGTGTGAATAAATGCTTGGCAGGGTGCAATAGTTGACTGCTTTGTCTCCCATCCTTATAGGACCCCTAGCATGGTCCGCTGAGCTTTGAATGATCTTTTAATAGGCTTGGATTCTGATAAATAGTTGTTGCAATAATCGCTGGAACCAAGTCCTAGTGGCAGGGCTACAACCCACCTCCCCATAAAATATAATGTACCCCCCATAAGAATATAATACAACCCACCTCCCCATAGAATATAATGTACCCCCCATAGAATATAGTACAGCCCACCTCCCCATAGAATATAATGTACCCCCCATAGAATATAATACAACCCACCTCCCCATAGAATATAATGTACCCCCCATAGAATATAGTACAGCCCACCTCCCCATAGAATATAATGTACCCCCCCATAGAATATAATACAACCCACCTCCCCATAGAATATAATGTACCCCCCATAGAATATAATACAACCCACCTCCCCATAGAATATAATGTACCCCCCATAGAATATAGTACAGCCCACCTCCCCATAGAATATAATGTACCCCCCATAGAATATAGTACAGCCCACCTCCCCATAGAATATAATGTAGCACCCCATAGAAAATAATGTACCCCCCATAGAATATAGTACAGCCCACCTCCCCATAGAATATAATGTAGCACCCCATAGAATATAGTACAGCCCACCTCCCCATAGAATATAATGTAGCACCCCATAGAATATAGTACAGCCCACCTCCCCATAGAATATAATGTAGCACCCCATAGAAAATAATGTACCCCCCATAGAATATAGTACAGCCCACCTCCCCATAGAATATAATGTAGCACCCCACAGAATATAATGTATCTCCCCCCGGTGTGTATATGTACACGCCGGTCTCCTCATCATCACCGGTGAAGCCGCTGCTGGCACAGAGCTGACATCGTGCAGATGGCCCCCGATCACATCAGACAGTGCCGCCCTTTGCTCTCCAATAGAATAGCGTCGTAGTGCGGTATGCGCGCATGCTACGACTCCGGCGACACGGTCCGCAGGAGGATTCTGACAGAAGGACACATGTCCGGTCATATTATAGATATATAGTCACGAGCGAACGGGTTGACACCCTTTAAACTGTTCCAGAAAATGAGTGCAATTTACACTTGTTTTGTTCTATACCTGTTACTTATCAAAAGGTGTGTGCAGTGCGGTGGCTGGGCGCAGGCAGGCGCACGTGGAGGGAGGGACCGCCGGAATAGGCAGCTGCTGGATCAGACTATATTGCAACATGGGCAGCTGCTGTCACCGTTGCGATCCCACCAGCCTCCGAAGCCCACTGGTCTACATCCAGACACCACCGCACACATCTCTATAAGCAGACCTCAGAGCTATTTATGTCCCAGTAATGGCCAACCACTATAAATTATGGAGATTTTTTAAAATGCCACCAGAGTGATCTGCTGACAAACTGAACATCCCTGTTGTCAAAATGTCCCGCCCCTGCTGTGTATTTTGGAGAAACTAGGTGACACGTTTGTGTTTCCTGCAGCTCATTTGCATATATGGATGAGCAAGCGCTGTGATTGGCTGCTGTAGAATCCTAGTATGTTTCAGTTGGAAGAGAGGTCAAAGGCCATCGTGTCTGTCCGCCTGCTGCTCAATGCAGCAATGGCAGGATTCACTAAACCCTCTCAGACAGATGTCTGTCCAGCCTCTGGGTGAACAGTCCCACCGAAGGAGAACTCGTCACCTCCTCTGGTGGCCGCCTGTTCCACTCATTGCTCACCCTCACTGTCAAAAAGTTTTTTTCTAATGTGTATCTTTTCCCTTTCATCCCATTGCTTCTCGTGCTTCCATGTGCAAATGAGAATAAGGATGATCCCTCTACATTGGGGCAACCCTTCAGATATTGGTGTCCTCCATCTTATAGAAGGGAACGCCTTTCCGACAGAACAGGCTGACTGAACGTGACGGCCGTCGCCATGATCCCTATGGCCGGCGCATACACACTGCTATGTTGCTGATGTTGTAGCACATTACTTCAATGAAATATTAATGGTGCTGACACGTGCCGGATTATCAGACGTTGTCAGTATTAATCGTGGTGACAGGTGCCGGATTATCAGATGTTGTAAGTATTAATCGTGCTGACACGTGCCGGATTATCAGATGTTGTCAGTATTAATCGTGCTGACACGTGCCGGATTATCAGATATCATGAGTATTAATGGACCTGAAACATGTGCCAGATTATCAGATGTTATCGGTATTAATGGTGCTTACAGATGCTGGATTATCAGATGTTATCAGTATTAATGGTGTTGACAGGTGCCGGATTATCAGACTTCATCAGTATTAATGGTGCTGACACGTGCCGGATTATCAGATGTTGTCAGTATTAATCGTGCTGACAGGTGCCGGATTATCAGATGTTGTCAGTATTAATCGTGCCGGATTATCAGATGTTGTCAGTATTAATCGTGCTGACACGTGCCGGATTATCAGATGTTGTCAGTATTAATCGTGCTGACAGGTGCCGGATTATCAGATATCATGAGTATTAATGGACCTGACAAATGCCGGATTATCAGATGTTGTCAGTATTAATTGTGGTGACAGGTGCCAGATTATCAGATGTTGTCAGTATTAATCGTGCCTACACGTGCCGGATTATCAGATGTTGTCAGTATTAATCGTGCTGACACGTGCCGGATTATCAGATATCATGAGTATTAATGGACCTGACAAATGCCAGATTATCAGATGTTATCGGTATTAATGGTGCTTACAGATGCTGGATTATCAGATGTTATCAGTATTAATGGTGTTGACAGGTGCCGGATTATCAGACTTCATCAGTATTAATGGTGCTGACACGTGCCGGATTATCAGATGTTGTCAGTATTAATCGTGCTGACAGGTGCGGGATTATCAGATGTTGTCAGTATTTATCGTGCCGGATTATCAGATGTTGTCAGTACTAATCGTGCTGACACGTGCCGGATTATCAGATGTTGTCAGTACTAATCGTGCTGACACGTGCCGGATTATCAGATGTTGTCAGTATTAATCGTGCTGACACGTGCCGGAATAACAGATACAGTCATGGCCAAAAGTATTGACACCCCTGAAATTCTGTCAGATAATATTCAGTTTCTTCCTGAAAATGATTGCAAACACAAATTCTTTGGTATTATTATCTTCATTTAATTTGTCTTAAATGAAAAAACACAAAAGAGAATGAAGCAAAAAGCAAAACATTGATCATTTCACACAAAACTCCAAAAATGGGCCGGACAAAAGTATTGGCACCCTCAGCCTAATACTTGGTTGCACAACCTTTAGCCAAAATAACTGCCACCAACCGCTTCCGGTAACCATCAATGAGTTTCTTACAATGCTCTGCTGGAATTTTAGACCATTCTTCTTTGGCAAACTACTCCAGGTCCCTGATATTTGAAGGGTGCCTTCTCCAAAGTGCCATTTTTAGATCTCTCCACAGATGTTCTATGGGATTCAGGTCTGGACTCATTGCTGGCCACCTTAGAAGTCTCCAGTGCTTTCTCTCAAACCATTTTCTAGTGCTTTTTGAAGTGTGTTTTGGGTTATTGTCCTGCTGGAAGACCCATGACCTCTGAGGTAGACCCAGCTTTCTCACACTGGGCCCTAAATTATGCTGCAAAATTTGTTGGTAGGCTTCTGACTTCATAATGCCATGCACACGGTCAAGCAGTCCAGTGCCAGAGGCAGCAAAGCAACCCCAAAACATCAGGGAACCTCCGCCATGTTTGACTGTAGGGACCGTGTACTTTTCTTTGAATGCCTCTTTTTTCTCCTGTAAACTCTATGTTGATGCTTTTGCCCTAAAAGCTCTACTTTTGTCTCATCTGACCAAAGAACATTCTTCCAAAATGTTTTAGGCTTTTTCAGGTAAGTTTTCGCAAACTCCAGCCTGGCTTTTTTATGTCTCGGGGTAAGAAGTGGAGTCTTCCTGGGTCTCCTACCATACAGTCCCTTTTCATTCAGATGCCGACGGATAGTACGGGTTGACACCGTTGTACCCTCGGACTGCAGGGCAGCTTGAACTTGTTTGGATGTTAGTGGAGGTTCTTTATCCAACATCCGCACAATCTTGCGTTGAAATCTCTTGTCAATTTTTCTTTTCCGTCCACATCTAGGGAGGTTAGCCACAGTGCCAGGGGCTTTAAACTTCTTGATGACACTGCGCACGGTAGACACAGGAACATTCAGGTCTTTGGAGATGGATTTGTAGCCTTGAGATTGCTCATGCTTCCTCACAATTTGGTTTCTCAAGTCCTCAGACAGTTCTTTGGTCTTCTTTCTTTTCTCCATGCTCAATGTGGTACACACAAGGACACAGGACAGAGGTTGAGTCAACTTTAATCCATGTCAACTGGCTGCAAGTGTGATTTAGTTATTGCCAACACCTGTTAGGTGCCACAGGTAAGTTACAGGTGCTGTTAATTATACAAATTAGAGAAGCATCACATGATTTTTCGCACAGTGCCAATACTTTTGTCCACCCTGTTTTTTATGTTTGGTGTGGAATTATATCCAATTTGGCTTTAGGACAATTCTTTTTGTGTTTTTTCATTTAAGACAAATTAAATGAAGATAATAATAACAAAGAATTTGTGTTTGCAATAATTTTCAGGAAGAAACTGAGTATTATCTGACAGAATTGCAGGGGTGTCAATACTTTTGGCCATGACTGTATCATGAGTATTAATGAGCCTGACAAATGCCAGATTATCAGATGTTATCGGTATTAATGGTGCTTACAGATGCTGGATTATCAGATGTTATCAGTATTAATGGTGTTGACAGGTGCCGGATTATCAGACTTTATCAGTATTAATGGTGTTGACACGTGCCGGATTATCAGATGTTGTCAGTATTAATCGTGCTGACACGTGCCGGATTATCAGATGTTGTCAGTATTAATCGTGCTGACAGGTGCCGGATTATCAGATATCATGAGTATTAATGGACCTGACAAATGCCGGATTATCAGATGTTATCGGTATTAATGGTGCTTACAGATGCTGGATTATCAGATGTTATCAGTATTAATGGTGTTGACAGGTGCAGGATTATCAGACTTCATCAGTATTAACCCCTTAACCCCCAAGGGTGGTTGGCACGTTAATGACCGGGCCAATTTTGACAATTCTTACCACTGTCCCTTTAAGAGGTCATAACTCTGGAACGCTTCCATGGATCCCGCCGGTGATTCTGACATTGCTTTTTTCTCACGACATAGTGTACTTCGTAGGGATATACTATTGAAGAGAAATAGCGCAATAGTGCATTATCCAGTGTAGGTATATCAATTTAAAAATAATACACTCACCAGATGGAGCTTGTAATAAGCATGGAGGATTCGCTGCTGCAGAAACCACAGATCCACGAGGGACCAACGTAGAAGATGCAGGAGAGGAGAAAAAGTGGTCAGACAATCCGCGCTGCAAATCACTTTGAACCCCCAAAGGGCTTCACAGAAGTTTATAACGTGCAGCCATCCAATTAAAGACATCATATTTTTTCCACAAAAATGATCTTTTCACCCCCAATTTTTATTTTCCCAAGAGTAACAGGACCCCAAAAGTTATTGTGCAATTCATCCTGAGTACGCTGATACCCCATATATGGGGGTAAACCACTATTTGGGCACATGGCAGAGCTCGGAAGGGAAGCAGCGCCATTTAACTTTTTTGGCTGGAATTGAGATCGGACGCCATGTCGCGTTTGGAAAGCCCCTGAAGTGCCAAAACAGTGGAAACCCCCCAATTCTAACTCCCACCCTAACCCTAGCCCTGACCCTAGCTCTGACCCTAGCCCTAATGGGAAAATGGAAATAAATACATTTTTTTTTTATTTTATTATTTTTGCCTAACTAAGGGGGTGATAAAGGGGGGGTTTGATTTACTATTTATGGCGGGTTTTAATTTTTGGCAGCTGTCATACGCTAAAAGACGCTTTTTATTGTAAAAATAGTTTATGCATCACCACATTTTGAGAGCTATAATTTTTCCTTATTCTGACCCACCGAATCATGTGAGGTCTTAATTTTTTTGCGGGACGATTTGACGTTTTTATTGGTACCATTTTCGGGCACGTGACATTTTTTGGTCGCTTTTTACTCCGATTTTTGGGACGCAGTATTAACAAAAACCAGCTTTTCAGGAATTTCTTTTAGGGGGGGGTGCGTTTACACCGTTTCGCGTGCGGTAAAATTGATAAGGCGCTTTTATTCTTCGGGTCAGTATGATTACAGCGATACCTCTTTTATGTCTTTTTTTATGTTTTGGCGGTTTTATGCTATGAAAACATTTTTTTTATAAAAAATAATTATTTTTGCATCGCTTTATTCTGCGAGCTATAACTTTTTTATTTTTTCTCTGATGATGCTGTGTGGTGGCTCGTTTGTTGCGGGACAAGATGTCGTTTTCAGCGGTACCATGGATATTTATATGCGTCTTTTTGATCGCGCGTTATTGCACTTTTTGTTCGTCGGTATGATAATAAATCATTAATTTTTGCGTCGTTTTTTATTTTTTAAGGGGAACGCTAAAGGGGTTAACTAATGGGACAGTTTTATAGGGTGGGTCATTACGGACGCGGCGATAACAAATAGGTGTACTTTTATTGTTTTTCTGTTTCTTTATTTTCAAAAAATGAATTTATTAGGGAATAATTTTTTTTCTTATTTATTTAACGATTTTATTAAAATTATTTTTACACTTTTTGTTTTTTACTTTATTATAATGTCCCATGGGGGACATCACTGTCCTGTGACAGATCGCTGATCTGTCACATCACAGATCGCTGTGACAGATCAGCGATCTGTCACAGGCACTGCTGCAGGCTTCCTCATGCCTGCGCTCTGCGGGCAGTGAGGAAGCCAGCTCCCTGCAGGCCCCCGAAGGTCCCCGTCGCCTTATTGGATCCGGGGACCTGCAGGAAAGGCGACCCCCGCAGCGGCGCTGCACATCGCGCTGCTGTGGGGGTCGCAGGGAAGCACGGAGGGAGCCCCCTCCCTGCCGATGCTTCCTTTAACCCCCGGTACACCGCGATCATGTTTGATCGCGGTGTGCCAGGGGTTAACGTGTCGGGGGCGGTCACACATTGTGCCGGGTGTCAGCTGCGATAATCAGCTGACACCCGGCCGCGATCAGCTGCGCTCCCCCCGTGAGCGCAGCTGATCGCATTAGACGTACTATTCCGTCCTTGGGACTTAGGTCCCAGGTCACATGGACGGAATAGTACGTCTAATGTAGGAAAGGGGTTGATGGACCTGACAGATACCGGATTATCAGATATTATCAGTATTAACATTTGTTTTTTTCATGTTTCACATAGAAGTTTATAGGGAAAAAAACACCAAAATTCGCACAGTTCAGCAGCGTCTTCAGCCTCCCAGCGATCGCAGATCGCATGAAATCACATCCACTTTTCTTGCACATATAGGCCGTAGCGTAAATGCTGTGTCTTCCGCTGATTTTTTTGGGGGGGCAGAAATTCTGCTATGTTTAACTGTGTGAATAAATGCTGGGCAGGGTGCAATAGTTGACTGCTTTGTCTCCCATCCTTATAGGACCCCTAGCATGGTCCGCTGAGCTTTGAATGATCTTTTAATAGGCTTGGATTCTGATAAATAGTTGTTGCAATAATCGCTGGAACCAAGTCCTAGTGGCAGGGCTACAACCCACCTCCCCATAAAATATAATGTACCCCCCATAAGAATATAATACAACCCACCTCCCCATAGAATATAATGTACCCCCCATAGAATATAGTACAGCCCACCTCCCCATAGAATATAATGTACCCCCATTGAATATAATACAACCCACCTCCCCATAGAATATAATGTACCCCCCATAGAATATAGTACAGCCCACCTCCCCATAGAATATAATGTACCCCCCCATAGAATATAATACAACCCACCTCCCCATAGAATATAATGTACCCCCCATAGAATATAATACAACCCACCTCCCCATAGAATATAATGTACCCCCCATAGAATATAGTACAGCCCACCTCCCCATAGAATATAATGTACCCCCCATAGAATATAGTACAGCCCACCTCCCCATAGAATATAATGTAGCACCCCATAGAAAATAATGTACCCCCCATAGAATATAGTACAGCCCACCTCCCCATAGAATATAATGTAGCACCCCATAGAATATAGTACAGCCCACCTCCCCATAGAATATAATGTAGCACCCCATAGAATATAGTACAGCCCACCTCCCCATAGAATATAATGTAGCACCCCATAGAAAATGATGTACCCCCCATAGAATATAGTACAGCCCACCTCCCCATAGAATATAATGTAGCACCCCACAGAATATAATGTATCTCCCCCCCGGTGTGTATATGTACACGCCGGTCTCCTCATCATCACCGGTGAAGCCGCTGCTGGCACAGAGCTGACATCGTGCAGATGGCCCCGATCACATCAGACAGCGCCGCCCTTTGCTCTCCAATAGAATAGCGTCGTAGTGCGGTTTGCGCGCATGCTACGACTCCGGCGACACGGTCCGCAGGGGGATTCTGACAGAAGGACACATGTCCGGTCATATTATAGATATATAGTCACGAGCGAACGGGTTGACACCCTTTAAACTGTTCCAGAAAATGAGTGCAATTTACACTTGTTTTGTTCTATACCTGTTACTTATCAAAAAGTGTGTGCAGTGCAGTGGCTGAGCGCAGGCAGGGGCACGTGGAGGGAGGGACCGCCGGAATAGGCAGCTGCTGGATCAGACTATATTGCAACATGGGCAGCTGCTGTCACCGTCGCGATCCCACCAGCCTCCGAAGCCCACTGGTCTACATCCAGACACCACCGCACACATCTCTATAAGCAGACCTCAGCGCTATTTATGTCCCAGTAATGGCCAACCACTATAAATTATGGAGATTTTTTAAAATGCCACCAGAGTGATCTGCTGACAAACTGAACATCCCTGTTGTCAAAATGTCCCGCCCCTGCTGTGTATTTTGGAGAAACTAGGTGACACGTTTGTGTTTCCTGCAGCTCATTTGCATATATGGATGAGCAAGCGCTGTGATTGGCTGCTGTAGAATCCTAGTATGTTTCAGTTGGAAGAGAGGTCAAAGGCCATCGTGTCTGTCCGCCTGCTGCTCAATGCAGCAATGGCAGGATTCACTAAACCCTCTCAGACAGATGTCTGTCCAGCCTCTGGGTGAACAGTCCCACCGAAGGAGAACTCGTCACCTCCTCTGGTGGCCGCCTGTTCCACTCATTGCTCACCCTCACTGTCAAAAAGTTTTTTTCTAATGTGTATCTTTTCCCTTTCATCCCATTGCTTCTCGTGCTTCCATGTGCAAATGAGAATAAGGATGATCCCTCTACATTGGGGCAACCCTTCAGATATTGGTGTCCTCCATCTTATAGAAGGGAACGCCTTTCCGACAGAACAGGCTGACTGAACGTGACGGCCGTCGCCATGATCCCTATGGCCGGCGCATACACACTGCTATGTTGCTGATGTTGTAGCACATTACTTCAATGAAATATTAATGGTGCTGACACGTGCCGGATTATCAGACGTTGTCAGTATTAATCGTGGTGACAGGTGCCGGATTATCAGATGTTGTAAGTATTAATCGTGCTGACACGTGCCGGATTATCAGATGTTGTCAGTATTAATCGTGCTGACACGTGCCGGATTATCAGATATCATGAGTATTAATGGACCTGAAACATGTGCCAGATTATCAGATGTTATCGGTATTAATGGTGCTTACAGATGCTGGATTATCAGATGTTATCAGTATTAATGGTGTTGACAGGTGCCGGATTATCAGACTTCATCAGTGTTAATGGTGCTGACACGTGCCGGATTATCAGATGTTGTCAGTATTAATCGTGCTGACAGGTGCCGGATTATCAGATGTTGTCAGTATTAATCGTGCCGGATTATCAGATGTTGTCAGTATTAATCGTGCTGACACGTGCCGGATTATCAGATGTTGTCAGTATTAATCGTGCTGACAGGTGCCGGATTATCAGATGTTGTCAGTATTAATCGTGCTGACAGGTGCCGGATTATCAGATGTTGTCAGTATTAATCGTGCCGGATTATCAGATGTTGTCCGTATTAATCGTGCTGACACGTGCCGGATTATCAGATGTTGTCAGTATTAATCGTGCTGACAGGTGCCGGATTATCAGATATCATGAGTATTAATGGACCTGACAAATGCCGGATTATCAGATGTTGTCAGTATTAATCGTGCCTACACGTGCCGGATTATCAGATGTTGTCAGTATTAATCGTGCTGACACGTGCCGGATTATCAGATATCATGAGTATTAATGGACCTGACAAATGCCAGATTATCAGATGTTATCGGTATTAATGGTGCTTACAGATGCTGGATTATCAGATGTTATCAGTATTAATGGTGTTGACAGGTGCCGGATTATCAGACTTCATCAGTATTAATGGTGCTGACACGTGCCGGATTATCAGATGTTGTCAGTATTAATCGTGCTGACAGGTGCGGGATTATCAGATGTTGTCAGTATTAATCGTGCCGGATTATCAGATGTTGTCAGTACTAATCGTGCTGACACGTGCCGGATTATCAGATGTTGTCAGTACTAATCGTGCTGACACGTGCCGGATTATCAGATGTTGTCAGTATTAATCGTGCTGACACGTGCCGGAATAACAGATACAGTCATGGCCAAAAGTATTGACACCCCTGAAATTCTGTCAGATAATATTCAGTTTCTTCCTGAAAATGATTGCAAACACAAATTCTTTGGTATTATTATCTTCATTTAATTTGTCTTAAATGAAAAAACACAAAAGAGAATGAAGCAAAAAGCAAAACATTGATCATTTCACACAAAACTCCAAAAATGGGCCGGACAAAAGTATTGGCACCCTCAGCCTAATACTTGGTTGCACAACCTTTAGCCAAAATAACTGCCACCAACCGCTTCCGGTAACCATCAATGAGTTTCTTACAATGCTCTGCTGGAATTTTAGACCATTCTTCTTTGGCAAACTACTCCAGGTCCCTGATATTTGAAGGGTGCCTTCTCCAAAGTGCCATTTTTAGATCTCTCCACAGGTGTTCTATGGGATTCAGGTCTGGACTCATTGCTGGCCACCTTAGAAGTCTCCAGTGCTTTCTCTCAAACCATTTTCTAGTGCTTTTTGAAGTGTGTTTTGGGTTATTGTCCTGCTGGAAGACCCATGACCTCTGAGGTAGACCCAGCTTTCTCACACTGGGCCCTAAATTATGCTGCAAAATTTGTTGGTAGGCTTCTGACTTCATAATGCCATGCACACGGTCAAGCAGTCCAGTGCCAGAGGCAGCAAAGCAACCCCAAAACATCAGGGAACCTCCGCCATGTTTGACTGTAGGGACCGTGTACTTTTCTTTGAATGCCTCTTTTTTCTCCTGTAAACTCTATGTTGATGCTTTTGCCCTAAAAGCTCTACTTTTGTCTCATCTGACCAAAGAACATTCTTCCAAAATGTTTTAGGCTTTTTCAGGTAAGTTTTCGCAAACTCCAGCCTGGCTTTTTTATGTCTCGGGGTAAGAAGTGGAGTCTTCCTGGGTCTCCTACCATACAGTCCCTTTTCATTCAGATGCCGACGGATAGTACGGGTTGACACCGTTGTACCCTCGGACTGCAGGGCAGCTTGAACTTGTTTGGATGTTAGTGGAGGTTCTTTATCCAACATCCGCACAATCTTGCGTTGAAATCTCTTGTCAATTTTTCTTTTCCGTCCACATCTAGGGAGGTTAGCCACAGTGCCAGGGGCTTTAAACTTCTTGATGACACTGCGCACGGTAGACACAGGAACATTCAGGTCTTTGGAGATGGATTTGTAGCCTTGAGATTGCTCATGCTTCCTCACAATTTGGTTTCTCAAGTCCTCAGACAGTTCTTTGGTCTTCTTTCTTTTCTCCATGCTCAATGTGGTACACACAAGGACACAGGACAGAGGTTGAGTCAACTTTAATCCATGTCAACTGGCTGCAAGTGTGATTTAGTTATTGCCAACACCTGTTAGGTGCCACAGGTAAGTTACAGGTGCTGTTAATTATACAAATTAGAGAAGCATCACATGATTTTTCGCACAGTGCCAATACTTTTGTCCACCCTCTTTTTTATGTTTGGTGTGGAATTATATCCAATTTGGCTTTAGGACAATTCTTTTTGTGTTTTTTCATTTAAGACAAATTAAATGAAGATAATAATAACAAAGAATTTGTGTTTGCAATCATTTTCAGGAAGAAACTGAGTATTATCTGACAGAATTGCAGGGGTGTCAATACTTTTGGCCATGACTGTATCATGAGTATTAATGAGCCTGACAAATGCCAGATTATCAGATGTTATCGGTATTAATGGTGCTTACAGATGCTGGATTATCAGATGTTATCAGTATTAATGGTGTTGACAGGTGCCGGATTATCAGACTTCATCAGTATTAATGGTGCTGACACGTGCCGGATTATCAGATGTTGTCAGTATTAATCGTGCTGACACGTGCCGGATTATCAGATGTTGTCAGTATTAATCGTGCTGACAGGTGCCGGATTATCAGATATCATGAGTATTAATGGACCTGACAAATGCCGGATTATCAGATGTTATCGGTATTAATGGTGCTTACAGATGCTGGATTATCAGATGTTATCAGTATTAATGGTGTTGACAGGTGCCGGATTATCAGACTTCATCAGTATTAACCCCTTAACCCCCAAGGGTGGTTGGCACGTTAATGACCGGGCCAATTTTGACAATTCTTACCACTGTCCCTTTAAGAGGTCATAACTCTGGAACGCTTCCATGGATCCCGCCGGTGATTCTGACATTGCTTTTTTCTCACGACATAGTGTACTTCGTAGGGATATACTATTGAAGAGAAATAGCGCAATAGTGCATTATCCAGTGTAGGTATATCAATTTAAAAATAATACACTCACCAGATGGAGCTTGTAATAAGCATGGAGGATTCGCTGCTGCAGAAACCACAGATCCACGAGGGACCAACGTAGAAGATGCAGGAGAGGAGAAAAAGTGGTCAGACAATCCGCGCTGCAAATCACTTTGAACCCCCAAAGGGCTTCACAGAAGTTTATAACGTGCAGCCATCCAATTAAAGACATCATATTTTTTCCACAAAAATGATCTTTTCACCCCCAATTTTTATTTTCCCAAGAGTAACAGGACCCCAAAAGTTATTGTGCAATTCATCCTGAGTACGCTGATACCCCATATATGGGGGTAAACCACTATTTGGGCACATGGCAGAGCTCGGAAGGGAAGCAGCGCCATTTAAATTTTTTGGCTGGAATTGAGATCGGACGCCATGTCGCGTTTGGAAAGCCCCTGAAGTGCCAAAACAGTGGAAACCCCCCAATTCTAACTCCCACCCTAACCCTAGCCCTGACCCTAGCTCTGACCCTAGCCCTAATGGGAAAATGGAAATAAATACATTTTTTTTTTATTTTATTATTTTTGCCTAACTAAGGGGGTGATAAAGGGGGGGTTTGATTTACTATTTATGGCGGGTTTTAATTTTTGGCAGCTGTCATACGCTAAAAGACGCTTTTTATTGTAAAAATAGTTTATGCATCACCACATTTTGAGAGCTATAATTTTTCCTTATTTTGACCCACCGAGTCATGTGAGGTCATATTTTTTGCGGGACGAGTTGACGTTTTTATTGGTACCATTTTCGGGCACGTGACATTTTTTGGTCGCTTTTTACTCCGATTTTTGGGACGCAGTATGAACAAAAACCAGCTTTTCAGGAATTTTTTTTGGGGGGGGGGTGCGTTTACACCGTTCCGCGTGCGGTAAAATTGATAAGGCGCTTTTATTCTTCGGGTCAGTATGATTACAGCGATACCTCTTTTATGTCTTTTTTTATGTTTTGGCGGTTTTATGCTATGAAAAATTTTAATAAAAAATAATTATTTTTGCATCGCTTTATTCTGCGAGCTATAACTTTTTTATTTTTTCTCTGATGATGCTGTGTGGTGGCTCGTTTGTTGCGGGACAAGATGTCATTTTCAGCGGTACCATGGATATTTATATGCGTCTTTTTGATCGCGCGTTATTGCACTTTTTGTTCGTCGGTATGATAATAAATCATTAATTTTTGCGTCGTTTTTTATTTTTTAAGGGGAACGCTAAAGGGGTTAACTAATGGGACAGTTTTATAGGGTGGGTCATTACGGACGCGGCGATAACAAATAGGTGTACTTTTATTGTTTTTCTGTTTCTTTATTTTCAAAAAATGAATTTATTAGGGAATAATTTTTTTTTCTTATTTATTTAACGATTTTATTAAAATTATTTTTACACTTTTTGTTTTTTACTTTATTATAATGTCCCATGGGGGACATCACTGTCCTGTGACAGATCGCTGATCTGTCACATCACAGATCGCTGTGACAGATCAGCGATCTGTCACAGGCACTGCTGCAGGCTTCCTCATGCCTGCGCTCTGCGGGCAGTGAGGAAGCCAGCTCCCTGCAGGCACCCGAAGGTCCCCGTCGCCATATTGGATCCGGGGACCTGCAGGAAAGGCGACCCCCGCAGCGGCGCTGCACATCGCGCTGCTGTGGGGGTCGCAGGGAAGCACGGAGGGAGCCCCCTCCCTGCCGATGCCCTCCTTTAACCCCCGGTACACCGCGATCATGTTTGATCGCGGTGTGCCAGGGGTTAACGTGTCGGGGGCGGTCACACATTGTGCCGGGTGTCAGCTGTGATAATCAGCTGACACCCGGCCGCGATCAGCTGCGCTCCCCCCGTGAGCGCAGCTGATCGCATTAGACGTACTATTCCGTCCTTGGGACTTAGGTCCCAGGTCACATGGACGGAATAGTACGTCTAATGTAGGAAAGGGGTTGATGGACCTGACAGATACCGGATTATCAGATATTATCAGTATTAACATTAGTTTTTTTCATGTTTCACATAGAAGCTTATAGGGAAAAAAACACCAAAATTCGCACAGTTCAGCAGCGTCTTCAGCCTCCCAGCGATCGCAGATCGCATGAAATCACATCCACTTTTCTTGCACATATAGGCCGTAGCGTAAATGCTGTGTCTTCCGCTGATTTTTTTGGGGGGGCAGAAATTCTGCTACGTTTAACTGTGTGAATAAATGCTGGGCAGGGTGCAATAGTTGACTGCTTTGTCTCCCATCCTTATAGGACCCCTAGCATGGTCCGCTGAGCTTTGAATGATCTTTTAATAGGCTTGGATTCTGATAAATAGTTGTTGCAATAATCGCTGGAACCAAGTCCTAGTGGCAGGGCTACAACCCACCTCCCCATAAAATATAATGTACCCCCCATAAGAATATAATACAACCCACCTCCCCATAGAATATAATGTACCCCCCATAGAATATAATACAACCCACCTCCCCATAGAATATAATGTACCCCCCATAGAATATAATACAACCCACCTCCCCATAGAATATAATGTACCCCCCATAGAATATAGTACAGCCCACCTCCCCATAGAATATAATGTACCCCCCCATAGAATATAATACAACCCACCTCCCCATAGAATATAATGTACCCCCCATAGAATATAATACAACCCACCTCCCCATAGAATATAATGTACCCCCCATAGAATATAGTACAGCCCACCTCCCCATAGAATATAATGTACCCCCATAGAATATAGTACAGCCCACCTCCCCATAGAATATAATGTAGCACCCCATAAAATATAGTACAGCCCACCTCCCCATAGAATATAATGTAGCACCCCATAGAATATAGTACAGCCCACCTCCCCATAGAATATAATGTAGCACCCCACAGAATATAATGTATCTCCCCCCTGGTGTGTATATGTACACGCCGGTCTCCTCATCACCACCGGTGAAGCCGCTGCTGGCACAGAGCTGACATCGTGCAGATGGCCCCGATCACATCAGACAGCGCCGCCCTTTGCTCTCCAATAGAATAGCGTCGTAGTGCGGTATGCGCGCATGCTACGACTCCGGCGACACGGTCCGCTGGAGGATTCTGACAGAAGGACACATGTCCGGTCATATTATAGATATATAGTCACGAGCGAACGGGTTGACACCCTTTAAACTGTTCCAGAAAATGAGTGCAATTTACACTTGTTTTGTTCTATACCTGTTACTTATCAAAAAGTGTGTGCAGTGCGGTGGCTGAGCGCAGGCAGGCGCACGTGGAGGGAGGGACCGCCGAAATAGGCAGCTGCTGGATCAGACTATTTTGCAACATGGGCAGCTGCTGTCACCGTTGCGATCCCACCAGCCTCCGAAGCCCACTGGTCTACATCCAGACACCACCGCACACATCTCTATAAGCAGACCTCAGAGCTATTTATGTCCCAGTAATGGCCAACCACTATAAATTATGGAGATTTTTTAAAATGCCACCAGAGTGATCTGCTGACAAACTGAACATCCCTGTTGTCAAAATGTCCCGCCCCTGCTGTGTATTTTGGAGAAACTAGGTGACACGTTTGTGTTTCCTGCAGCTCATTTGCATATATGGATGAGCAAGCGCTGTGATTGGCTGCTGTAGAATCCTAGTATGTTTCAGTTGGAAGAGAGGTCAAAGGCCATCGTGTCTGTCCGCCTCCTGCTCAATGCAGCAATGGCAGGATTCACTAAACCCTCTCAGACAGATGTCTGTCCAGCCTCTGGGTGAACAGTCCCACCGAAGGAGAACTCGTCACCTCCTCTGGTGGCCGCCTGTTCCACTCATTGCTCACCCTCACTGTCAAAAAGTTTTTTTCTAATGTGTATCTTTTCCCTTTCATCCCATTGCTTCTCGTGCTTCCATGTGCAAATGAGAATAAAGATGATCCCTCTACATTGGGGCAACCCTTCAGATATTGGTGTCCTCCATCTTATAGAAGGGAACGCCTTTCCGACAGAACAGGCTGACTGAACGTGACGGCCGTCGCCATGATCCCTATGGCCGGCGCATACACACTGCTATGTTGCTGATGTTGTAGCACATTACTTCAATGAAATATTAATGGTGCTGACACGTGCCGGATTATCAGACGTTGTCAGTATTAATCGTGGTGACAGGTGCCGGATTATCAGATGTTGTAAGTATTAATCGTGCTGACACGTGCCGGATTATCAGATGTTGTCAGTATTAATCGTGCTGACACGTGCCGGATTATCAGATATCATGAGTATTAATGGACCTGAAACATGTGCCAGATTATCAGATGTTATCGGTATTAATGGTGCTTACAGATGCTGGATTATCAGATGTTATCAGTATTAATGGTGTTGACAGGTGCCGGATTATCAGACTTCATCAGTATTAATGGTGCTGACATGTGCCGGATTATCAGATGTTGTCAGTATTAATCGTGCTGACAGGTGCCGGATTATCAGATGTTGTCAGTATTAATCGTGCCGGATTATCAGATGTTGTCAGTATTAATCGTGCTGACACGTGCCGGATTATCAGATGTTGTCAGTATTAATCGTGCTGACAAGTGCCGGATTATCAGATATCATGAGTATTAATGGACCTGACAAATGCCGGATTATCAGATGTTGTCTGTATTAATCGTGGTGACAGGTGCCGGATTATCAGATGTTGTCAGTATTAATCGTGCCTACACGTGCCGGATTATCAGATGTTGTCAGTATTAATCGTGCTGACACGTGCCGGATTATAAGATATCATGAGTATTAATGGACCTGACAAATGCCAGATTATCAGATGTTATCAGTATTAATGGTGTTGACAGGTGCCGGATTATCAGACTTCATCAGTATTAATCGTGCTGACAGGTGCGGGATTATCAGATGTTGTCAGTATTAATCGTGCCGGATTATCAGATGTTGTCAGTACTAATCGTGCTGACACGTGCCGGATTATCAGATGTTGTCAGTACTAATCGTGCTGACACGTGCCGGATTATCAGATGTTGTCAGTATTAATCGTGCTGACACGTGCCGGATTATCAGATATCATGAGTATTAATGAGCCTGACAAATGCCAGATTATCAGATGTTATCGGTATTAATGGTGCTTACAGATGCTGGATTATCAGATGTTATCAGTATTAATGGTGTTGACAGGTGCCGGATTATCAGACTTCATCAGTATTAATGGTGCTGACACGTGCCGGATTATCAGATGTTGTCAGTATTAATCGTGCTGACACGTGCCGGAATAACAGATATCATGAGTATTAATGAGCCTGACAAATGCCAGATTATCAGATGTTATCGGTATTAATGGTGCTTACAGATGCTGGATTATCAGATGTTATCAGTATTAATGGTGTTGACAGGTGCCGGATTATCAGACTTCATCAGTATTAATGGTGCTGACACGTGCCGGATTATCAGATGTTGTCAGTATTAATCGTGCTGACACGTGCCGGATTATCAGATGTTGTCAGTATTAATCGTGCTGACAGGTGCCGGATTATCAGATATCATGAGTATTAATGGACCTGACAAATGCCGGATTATCAGATGTTGTCAGTATTAATCGTGGTGACAGGTGCCGGATTATCAGATGTTGTCAGTATTAATCGTGCCTACACGTGCCGGATTATCAGATGTTGTCAGTATTAATCGTGCTGACACGTGCCGGATTATCAGATATCATGAGTATTAATGGACCTGACAAATGCCAGATTATCAGATGTTATCGGTATTAATGGTGCTTACAGATGCTGGATTATCAGATGTTATCAGTATTAATGGTGTTGACAGGTGCCGGATTATCAGACTTCATCAGTAGTAATGGTGCTGACACGTGCCGGATTATCAGATGTTGTCAGTATTAATCGTGCTGACAGGTGCGGGATTATCAGATGTTGTCAGTATTTATTTTGCCGGATTATCAGATGTTGTCAGTACTAATTGTGCTGACACGTGCCGGATTATCAGATGTTGTCAGTACTAATCGTGCTGACACGTGCCGGATTATCAGATGTTGTCAGTATTAATCGTGCTGACACGTGCCGGAATAACAGATATCATGAGTATTAATGAGCCTGACAAATGCCAGATTATCAGATGTTATCGGTATTAATGGTGCTTACAGATGCTGGATTATCAGATGTTATCAGTATTAATGGTGTTGACAGGTGCCGGATTATCAGATATCATGAGTATTAATGGACCTGACAAATGCCGGATTATCAGATGTTGTCAGTATTAATTGTGGTGACAGGTGCCAGATTATCAGATGTTGTCAGTATTAATCGTGCCTACACGTGCCGGATTATCAGATGTTGTCAGTATTAATCGTGCCGGATTATCAGATGTTGTCAGTATTAATCGTGCTGACACGTGCCGGATTATCAGATGTTGTCAGTATTAATCGTGCTGACAGGTGCCGGATTATCAGATATCATGAGTATTAATGGACCTGACAAATGCCGGATTATCAGATGTTGTCAGTATTAATTGTGGTGACAGGTGCCAGATTATCAGATGTTGTCAGTATTAATCGTGCCTACACGTGCCGGATTATCAGATGTTGTCAGTATTAATCGTGCTGACACGTGCCGGATTATCAGATATCATGAGTATTAATGGACCTGACAAATGCCAGATTATCAGATGTTATCGGTATTAATGGTGCTTACAGATGCTGGATTATCAGATGTTATCAGTATTAATGGTGTTGACAGGTGCCGGATTATCAGACTTCATCAGTATTAATGGTGCTGACACGTGCCGGATTATCAGATGTTGTCAGTATTAATCGTGCTGACAGGTGCGGGATTATCAGATGTTGTCAGTATTTATCGTGCCGGATTATCAGATGTTGTCAGTACTAATCGTGCTGACACGTGCCGGATTATCAGATGTTGTCAGTACTAATCGTGCTGACACGTGCCGGATTATCAGATGTTGTCAGTATTAATCGTGCTGACACGTGCCGGAATAACAGATACAGTCATGGCCAAAAGTATTGACACCCCTGAAATTCTGTCAGATAATATTCAGTTTCTTCCTGAAAATGATTGCAAACACAAATTCTTTGGTATTATTATCTTCATTTAATTTGTCTTAAATGAAAAAACACAAAAGAGAATGAAGCAAAAAGCAAAACATTGATCATTTCACACAAAACTCCAAAAATGGGCCGGACAAAAGTATTGGCACCCTCAGCCTAATACTTGGTTGCACAACCTTTAGCCAAAATAACTGCCACCAACCGCTTCCGGTAACCATCAATGAGTTTCTTACAATGCTCTGCTGGAATTTTAGACCATTCTTCTTTGGCAAACTACTCCAGGTCCCTGATATTTGAAGGGTGCCTTCTCCAAAGTGCCATTTTTAGATCTCTCCACAGATGTTCTATGGGATTCAGGTCTGGACTCATTGCTGGCCACCTTAGAAGTCTCCAGTGCTTTCTCTCAAACCATTTTCTAGTGCTTTTTGAAGTGTGTTTTGGGTTATTGTCCTGCTGGAAGACCCATGACCTCTGAGGTAGACCCAGCTTTCTCACACTGGGCCCTAAATTATGCTGCAAAATTTGTTGGTAGGCTTCTGACTTCATAATGCCATGCACACGGTCAAGCAGTCCAGTGCCAGAGGCAGCAAAGCAACCCCAAAACATCAGGGAACCTCCGCCATGTTTGACTGTAGGGACCGTGTACTTTTCTTTGAATGCCTCTTTTTTCTCCTGTAAACTCTATGTTGATGCTTTTGCCCTAAAAGCTCTACTTTTGTCTCATCTGACCAAAGAACATTCTTCCAAAATGTTTTAGGCTTTTTCAGGTAAGTTTTCGCAAACTCCAGCCTGGCTTTTTTATGTCTCGGGGTAAGAAGTGGAGTCTTCCTGGGTCTCCTACCATACAGTCCCTTTTCATTCAGATGCCGACGGATAGTACGGGTTGACACCGTTGTACCCTCGGACTGCAGGGCAGCTTGAACTTGTTTGGATGTTAGTGGAGGTTCTTTATCCAACATCCGCACAATCTTGCGTTGAAATCTCTTGTCAATTTTTCTTTTCCGTCCACATCTAGGGAGGTTAGCCACAGTGCCAGGGGCTTTAAACTTCTTGATGACACTGCGCACGGTAGACACAGGAACATTCAGGTCTTTGGAGATGGATTTGTAGCCTTGAGATTGCTCATGCTTCCTCACAATTTGGTTTCTCAAGTCCTCAGACAGTTCTTTGGTCTTCTTTCTTTTCTCCATGCTCAATGTGGTACACACAAGGACACAGGACAGAGGTTGAGTCAACTTTAATCCATGTCAACTGGCTGCAAGTGTGATTTAGTTATTGCCAACACCTGTTAGGTGCCACAGGTAAGTTACAGGTGCTGTTAATTATACAAATTAGAGAAGCATCACATGATTTTTCGCACAGTGCCAATACTTTTGTCCACCCTGTTTTTTATGTTTGGTGTGGAATTATATCCAATTTGGCTTTAGGACAATTCTTTTTGTGTTTTTTCATTTAAGACAAATTAAATGAAGATAATAATAACAAAGAATTTGTGTTTGCAATAATTTTCAGGAAGAAACTGAGTATTATCTGACAGAATTGCAGGGGTGTCAATACTTTTGGCCATGACTGTATCATGAGTATTAATGAGCCTGACAAATGCCAGATTATCAGATGTTATCGGTATTAATGGTGCTTACAGATGCTGGATTATCAGATGTTATCAGTATTAATGGTGTTGACAGGTGCCGGATTATCAGACTTTATCAGTATTAATGGTGTTGACACGTGCCGGATTATCAGATGTTGTCAGTATTAATCGTGCTGACACGTGCCGGATTATCAGATGTTGTCAGTATTAATCGTGCTGACAGGTGCCGGATTATCAGATATCATGAGTATTAATGGACCTGACAAATGCCGGATTATCAGATGTTATCGGTATTAATGGTGCTTACAGATGCTGGATTATCAGATGTTATCAGTATTAATGGTGTTGACAGGTGCAGGATTATCAGACTTCATCAGTATTAACCCCTTAACCCCCAAGGGTGGTTGGCACGTTAATGACCGGGCCAATTTTGACAATTCTTACCACTGTCCCTTTAAGAGGTCATAACTCTGGAACGCTTCCATGGATCCCGCCGGTGATTCTGACATTGCTTTTTTCTCACGACATAGTGTACTTCGTAGGGATATACTATTGAAGAGAAATAGCGCAATAGTGCATTATCCAGTGTAGGTATATCAATTTAAAAATAATACACTCACCAGATGGAGCTTGTAATAAGCATGGAGGATTCGCTGCTGCAGAAACCACAGATCCACGAGGGACCAACGTAGAAGATGCAGGAGAGGAGAAAAAGTGGTCAGACAATCCGCGCTGCAAATCACTTTGAACCCCCAAAGGGCTTCACAGAAGTTTATAACGTGCAGCCATCCAATTAAAGACATCATATTTTTTCCACAAAAATGATCTTTTCACCCCCAATTTTTATTTTCCCAAGAGTAACAGGACCCCAAAAGTTATTGTGCAATTCATCCTGAGTACGCTGATACCCCATATATGGGGGTAAACCACTATTTGGGCACATGGCAGAGCTCGGAAGGGAAGCAGCGCCATTTAACTTTTTTGGCTGGAATTGAGATCGGACGCCATGTCGCGTTTGGAAAGCCCCTGAAGTGCCAAAACAGTGGAAACCCCCCAATTCTAACTCCCACCCTAACCCTAGCCCTGACCCTAGCTCTGACCCTAGCCCTAATGGGAAAATGGAAATAAATACATTTTTTTTTTATTTTATTATTTTTGCCTAACTAAGGGGGTGATAAAGGGGGGGTTTGATTTACTATTTATGGCGGGTTTTAATTTTTGGCAGCTGTCATACGCTAAAAGACGCTTTTTATTGTAAAAATAGTTTATGCATCACCACATTTTGAGAGCTATAATTTTTCCTTATTCTGACCCACCGAATCATGTGAGGTCTTAATTTTTTTGCGGGACGATTTGACGTTTTTATTGGTACCATTTTCGGGCACGTGACATTTTTTGGTCGCTTTTTACTCCGATTTTTGGGACGCAGTATTAACAAAAACCAGCTTTTCAGGAATTTCTTTTAGGGGGGGGTGCGTTTACACCGTTTCGCGTGCGGTAAAATTGATAAGGCGCTTTTATTCTTCGGGTCAGTATGATTACAGCGATACCTCTTTTATGTCTTTTTTTATGTTTTGGCGGTTTTATGCTATGAAAACATTTTTTTTATAAAAAATAATTATTTTTGCATCGCTTTATTCTGCGAGCTATAACTTTTTTATTTTTTCTCTGATGATGCTGTGTGGTGGCTCGTTTGTTGCGGGACAAGATGTCGTTTTCAGCGGTACCATGGATATTTATATGCGTCTTTTTGATCGCGCGTTATTGCACTTTTTGTTCGTCGGTATGATAATAAATCATTAATTTTTGCGTCGTTTTTTATTTTTTAAGGGGAACGCTAAAGGGGTTAACTAATGGGACAGTTTTATAGGGTGGGTCATTACGGACGCGGCGATAACAAATAGGTGTACTTTTATTGTTTTTCTGTTTCTTTATTTTCAAAAAATGAATTTATTAGGGAATAATTTTTTTTCTTATTTATTTAACGATTTTATTAAAATTATTTTTACACTTTTTGTTTTTTACTTTATTATAATGTCCCATGGGGGACATCACTGTCCTGTGACAGATCGCTGATCTGTCACATCACAGATCGCTGTGACAGATCAGCGATCTGTCACAGGCACTGCTGCAGGCTTCCTCATGCCTGCGCTCTGCGGGCAGTGAGGAAGCCAGCTCCCTGCAGGCCCCCGAAGGTTCCCGTCGCCTTATTGGATCCGGGGACCTGCAGGAAAGGCGACCCCCGCAGCGGCGCTGCACATCGCGCTGCTGTGGGGGTCGCAGGGAAGCACGGAGGTAGCCCCCTCCCTGCCGATGCTTCCTTTAACCCCCGGTACACCGCGATCATGTTTGATCGCGGTGTGCCAGGGGTTAACGTGTCGGGGGCGGTCACACATTGTGCCGGGTGTCAGCTGCGATAATCAGCTGACACCCGGCCGCGATCAGCTGCGCTCCCCCCGTGAGCGCAGCTGATCGCATTAGACGTACTATTCCGTCCTTGGGACTTAGGTCCCAGGTCACATGGACGGAATAGTACGTCTAATGTAGGAAAGGGGTTGATGGACCTGACAGATACCGGATTATCAGATATTATCAGTATTAACATTTGTTTTTTTCATGTTTCACATAGAAGTTTATAGGGAAAAAAACACCAAAATTCGCACAGTTCAGCAGCGTCTTCAGCCTCCCAGCGATCGCAGATCGCATGAAATCACATCCACTTTTCTTGCACATATAGGCCGTAGCGTAAATGCTGTGTCTTCCGCTGATTTTTTTGGGGGGGCAGAAATTCTGCTACGTTTAACTGTGTGAATAAATGCTGGGCAGGGTGCAATAGTTGACTGCTTTGTCTCCCATCCTTATAGGACCCCTAGCATGGTCCGCTGAGCTTTGAATGATCTTTTAATAGGCTTGGATTCTGATAAATAGTTGTTGCAATAATCGCTGGAACCAAGTCCTAGTGGCAGGGCTACAACCCACCTCCCCATAAAATATAATGTACCCCCCATAAGAATATAATACAACCCACCTCCCCATAGAATATAATGTACCCCCCATAGAATATAGTACAGCCCACCTCCCCATAGAATATAATGTACCCCCATTGAATATAATACAACCCACCTCCCCATAGAATATAATGTACCCCCCATAGAATATAGTACAGCCCACCTCCCCATAGAATATAATGTACCCCCCCCATAGAATATAATACAACCCACCTCCCCATAGAATATAATGTACCCCCCATAGAATATAATACAACCCACCTCCCCATAGAATATAATGTACCCCCCATAGAATATAGTACAGCCCACCTCCCCATAGAATATAATGTACCCCCCATAGAATATAGTACAGCCCACCTCCCCATAGAATATAATGTAGCACCCCATAGAAAATAATGTACCCCCCATAGAATATAGTACAGCCCACCTCCCCATAGAATATAATGTAGCACCCCATAGAATATAGTACAGCCCACCTCCCCATAGAATATAATGTAGCACCCCATAGAATATAGTACAGCCCACCTCCCCATAGAATATAATGTAGCACCCCATAGAAAATAATGTACCCCCCATAGAATATAGTACAGCCCACCTCCCCATAGAATATAATGTAGCACCCCACAGAATATAATGTATCTCCCCCCCGGTGTGTATATGTACACGCCGGTCTCCTCATCATCACCGGTGAAGCCGCTGCTGGCACAGAGCTGACATCGTGCAGATGGCCCCGATCACATCAGACAGCGCCGCCCTTTGCTCTCCAATAGAATAGCGTCGTAGTGCGGTTTGCGCGCATGCTACGACTCCGGCGACACGGTCCGCAGGGGGATTCTGACAGAAGGACACATGTCCGGTCATATTATAGATATATAGTCACGAGCGAACGGGTTGACACCCTTTAAACTGTTCCAGAAAATGAGTGCAATTTACACTTGTTTTGTTCTATACCTGTTACTTATCAAAAAGTGTGTGCAGTGCAGTGGCTGAGCGCAGGCAGGGGCACGTGGAGGGAGGGACCGCCGGAATAGGCAGCTGCTGGATCAGACTATATTGCAACATGGGCAGCTGCTGTCACCGTCGCGATCCCACCAGCCTCCGAAGCCCACTGGTCTACATCCAGACACCACCGCACACATCTCTATAAGCAGACCTCAGCGCTATTTATGTCCCAGTAATGGCCAACCACTATAAATTATGGAGATTTTTTAAAATGCCACCAGAGTGATCTGCTGACAAACTGAACATCCCTGTTGTCAAAATGTCCCGCCCCTGCTGTGTATTTTGGAGAAACTAGGTGACACGTTTGTGTTTCCTGCAGCTCATTTGCATATATGGATGAGCAAGCGCTGTGATTGGCTGCTGTAGAATCCTAGTATGTTTCAGTTGGAAGAGAGGTCAAAGGCCATCGTGTCTGTCCGCCTGCTGCTCAATGCAGCAATGGCAGGATTCACTAAACCCTCTCAGACAGATGTCTGTCCAGCCTCTGGGTGAACAGTCCCACCGAAGGAGAACTCGTCACCTCCTCTGGTGGCCGCCTGTTCCACTCATTGCTCACCCTCACTGTCAAAAAGTTTTTTTCTAATGTGTATCTTTTCCCTTTCATCCCATTGCTTCTCGTGCTTCCATGTGCAAATGAGAATAAGGATGATCCCTCTACATTGGGGCAACCCTTCAGATATTGGTGTCCTCCATCTTATAGAAGGGAACGCCTTTCCGACAGAACAGGCTGACTGAACGTGACGGCCGTCGCCATGATCCCTATGGCCGGCGCATACACACTGCTATGTTGCTGATGTTGTAGCACATTACTTCAATGAAATATTAATGGTGCTGACACGTGCCGGATTATCAGACGTTGTCAGTATTAATCGTGGTGACAGGTGCCGGATTATCAGATGTTGTAAGTATTAATCGTGCTGACACGTGCCGGATTATCAGATGTTGTCAGTATTAATCGTGCTGACACGTGCCGGATTATCAGATATCATGAGTATTAATGGACCTGAAACATGTGCCAGATTATCAGATGTTATCGGTATTAATGGTGCTTACAGATGCTGGATTATCAGATGTTATCAGTATTAATGGTGTTGACAGGTGCCGGATTATCAGACTTCATCAGTGTTAATGGTGCTGACACGTGCCGGATTATCAGATGTTGTCAGTATTAATCGTGCTGACAGGTGCCGGATTATCAGATGTTGTCAGTATTAATCGTGCCGGATTATCAGATGTTGTCAGTATTAATCGTGCTGACACGTGCCGGATTATCAGATGTTGTCAGTATTAATCGTGCTGACAGGTGCCGGATTATCAGATGTTGTCAGTATTAATCGTGCTGACAGGTGCCGGATTATCAGATGTTGTCAGTATTAATCGTGCCGGATTATCAGATGTTGTCCGTATTAATCGTGCTGACACGTGCCGGATTATCAGATGTTGTCAGTATTAATCGTGCTGACAGGTGCCGGATTATCAGATATCATGAGTATTAATGGACCTGACAAATGCCGGATTATCAGATGTTGTCAGTATTAATCGTGCCTACACGTGCCGGATTATCAGATGTTGTCAGTATTAATCGTGCTGACACGTGCCGGATTATCAGATATCATGAGTATTAATGGACCTGACAAATGCCAGATTATCAGATGTTATCGGTATTAATGGTGCTTACAGATGCTGGATTATCAGATGTTATCAGTATTAATGGTGTTGACAGGTGCCGGATTATCAGACTTCATCAGTATTAATGGTGCTGACACGTGCCGGATTATCAGATGTTGTCAGTATTAATCGTGCTGACAGGTGCGGGATTATCAGATGTTGTCAGTATTAATCGTGCCGGATTATCAGATGTTGTCAGTACTAATCGTGCTGACACGTGCCGGATTATCAGATGTTGTCAGTACTAATCGTGCTGACACGTGCCGGATTATCAGATGTTGTCAGTATTAATCGTGCTGACACGTGCCGGAATAACAGATACAGTCATGGCCAAAAGTATTGACACCCCTGAAATTCTGTCAGATAATATTCAGTTTCTTCCTGAAAATGATTGCAAACACAAATTCTTTGGTATTATTATCTTCATTTAATTTGTCTTAAATGAAAAAACACAAAAGAGAATGAAGCAAAAAGCAAAACATTGATCATTTCACACAAAACTCCAAAAATGGGCCGGACAAAAGTATTGGCCCCCTCAGCCTAATACTTGGTTGCACAACCTTTAGCCAAAATAACTGCCACCAACCGCTTCCGGTAACCATCAATGAGTTTCTTACAATGCTCTGCTGGAATTTTAGACCATTCTTCTTTGGCAAACTACTCCAGGTCCCTGATATTTGAAGGGTGCCTTCTCCAAAGTGCCATTTTTAGATCTCTCCACAGGTGTTCTATGGGATTCAGGTCTGGACTCATTGCTGGCCACCTTAGAAGTCTCCAGTGCTTTCTCTCAAACCATTTTCTAGTGCTTTTTGAAGTGTGTTTTGGGTTATTGTCCTGCTGGAAGACCCATGACCTCTGAGGTAGACCCAGCTTTCTCACACTGGGCCCTAAATTATGCTGCAAAATTTGTTGGTAGGCTTCTGACTTCATAATGCCATGCACACGGTCAAGCAGTCCAGTGCCAGAGGCAGCAAAGCAACCCCAAAACATCAGGGAACCTCCGCCATGTTTGACTGTAGGGACCGTGTACTTTTCTTTGAATGCCTCTTTTTTCTCCTGTAAACTCTATGTTGATGCTTTTGCCCTAAAAGCTCTACTTTTGTCTCATCTGACCAAAGAACATTCTTCCAAAATGTTTTAGGCTTTTTCAGGTAAGTTTTCGCAAACTCCAGCCTGGCTTTTTTATGTCTCGGGGTAAGAAGTGGAGTCTTCCTGGGTCTCCTACCATACAGTCCCTTTTCATTCAGATGCCGACGGATAGTACGGGTTGACACCGTTGTACCCTCGGACTGCAGGGCAGCTTGAACTTGTTTGGATGTTAGTGGAGGTTCTTTATCCAACATCCGCACAATCTTGCGTTGAAATCTCTTGTCAATTTTTCTTTTCCGTCCACATCTAGGGAGGTTAGCCACAGTGCCAGGGGCTTTAAACTTCTTGATGACACTGCGCACGGTAGACACAGGAACATTCAGGTCTTTGGAGATGGATTTGTAGCCTTGAGATTGCTCATGCTTCCTCACAATTTGGTTTCTCAAGTCCTCAGACAGTTCTTTGGTCTTCTTTCTTTTCTCCATGCTCAATGTGGTACACACAAGGACACAGGACAGAGGTTGAGTCAACTTTAATCCATGTCAACTGGCTGCAAGTGTGATTTAGTTATTGCCAACACCTGTTAGGTGCCACAGGTAAGTTACAGGTGCTGTTAATTATACAAATTAGAGAAGCATCACATGATTTTTCGCACAGTGCCAATACTTTTGTCCACCCTCTTTTTTATGTTTGGTGTGGAATTATATCCAATTTGGCTTTAGGACAATTCTTTTTGTGTTTTTTCATTTAAGACAAATTAAATGAAGATAATAATAACAAAGAATTTGTGTTTGCAATCATTTTCAGGAAGAAACTGAGTATTATCTGACAGAATTGCAGGGGTGTCAATACTTTTGGCCATGACTGTATCATGAGTATTAATGAGCCTGACAAATGCCAGATTATCAGATGTTATCGGTATTAATGGTGCTTACAGATGCTGGATTATCAGATGTTATCAGTATTAATGGTGTTGACAGGTGCCGGATTATCAGACTTCATCAGTATTAATGGTGCTGACACGTGCCGGATTATCAGATGTTGTCAGTATTAATCGTGCTGACACGTGCCGGATTATCAGATGTTGTCAGTATTAATCGTGCTGACAGGTGCCGGATTATCAGATATCATGAGTATTAATGGACCTGACAAATGCCGGATTATCAGATGTTATCGGTATTAATGGTGCTTACAGATGCTGGATTATCAGATGTTATCAGTATTAATGGTGTTGACAGGTGCCGGATTATCAGACTTCATCAGTATTAACCCCTTAACCCCCAAGGGTGGTTGGCACGTTAATGACCGGGCCAATTTTGACAATTCTTACCACTGTCCCTTTAAGAGGTCATAACTCTGGAACGCTTCCATGGATCCCGCCGGTGATTCTGACATTGCTTTTTTCTCACGACATAGTGTACTTCGTAGGGATATACTATTGAAGAGAAATAGCGCAATAGTGCATTATCCAGTGTAGGTATATCAATTTAAAAATAATACACTCACCAGATGGAGCTTGTAATAAGCATGGAGGATTCGCTGCTGCAGAAACCACAGATCCACGAGGGACCAACGTAGAAGATGCAGGAGAGGAGAAAAAGTGGTCAGACAATCCGCGCTGCAAATCACTTTGAACCCCCAAAGGGCTTCACAGAAGTTTATAACGTGCAGCCATCCAATTAAAGACATCATATTTTTTCCACAAAAATGATCTTTTCACCCCCAATTTTTATTTTCCCAAGAGTAACAGGACCCCAAAAGTTATTGTGCAATTCATCCTGAGTACGCTGATACCCCATATATGGGGGTAAACCACTATTTGGGCACATGGCAGAGCTCGGAAGGGAAGCAGCGCCATTTAAATTTTTTGGCTGGAATTGAGATCGGACGCCATGTCGCGTTTGGAAAGCCCCTGAAGTGCCAAAACAGTGGAAACCCCCCAATTCTAACTCCCACCCTAACCCTAGCCCTGACCCTAGCTCTGACCCTAGCCCTAATGGGAAAATGGAAATAAATACATTTTTTTTTTATTTTATTATTTTTGCCTAACTAAGGGGGTGATAAAGGGGGGGTTTGATTTACTATTTATGGCGGGTTTTAATTTTTGGCAGCTGTCATACGCTAAAAGACGCTTTTTATTGTAAAAATAGTTTATGCATCACCACATTTTGAGAGCTATAATTTTTCCTTATTTTGACCCACCGAGTCATGTGAGGTCATATTTTTTGCGGGACGAGTTGACGTTTTTATTGGTACCATTTTCGGGCACGTGACATTTTTTGGTCGCTTTTTACTCCGATTTTTGGGACGCAGTATGAACAAAAACCAGCTTTTCAGGAATTTTTTTTGGGGGGGGGGTGCGTTTACACCGTTCCGCGTGCGGTAAAATTGATAAGGCGCTTTTATTCTTCGGGTCAGTATGATTACAGCGATACCTCTTTTATGTCTTTTTTTATGTTTTGGCGGTTTTATGCTATGAAAAATTTTAATAAAAAATAATTATTTTTGCATCGCTTTATTCTGCGAGCTATAACTTTTTTATTTTTTCTCTGATGATGCTGTGTGGTGGCTCGTTTGTTGCGGGACAAGATGTCATTTTCAGCGGTACCATGGATATTTATATGCGTCTTTTTGATCGCGCGTTATTGCACTTTTTGTTCGTCGGTATGATAATAAATCATTAATTTTTGCGTCGTTTTTTATTTTTTAAGGGGAACGCTAAAGGGGTTAACTAATGGGACAGTTTTATAGGGTGGGTCATTACGGACGCGGCGATAACAAATAGGTGTACTTTTATTGTTTTTCTGTTTCTTTATTTTCAAAAAATGAATTTATTAGGGAATAATTTTTTTTTCTTATTTATTTAACGATTTTATTAAAATTATTTTTACACTTTTTGTTTTTTACTTTATTATAATGTCCCATGGGGGACATCACTGTCCTGTGACAGATCGCTGATCTGTCACATCACAGATCGCTGTGACAGATCAGCGATCTGTCACAGGCACTGCTGCAGGCTTCCTCATGCCTGCGCTCTGCGGGCAGTGAGGAAGCCAGCTCCCTGCAGGCACCCGAAGGTCCCCGTCGCCATATTGGATCCGGGGACCTGCAGGAAAGGCGACCCCCGCAGCGGCGCTGCACATCGCGCTGCTGTGGGGGTCGCAGGGAAGCACGGAGGGAGCCCCCTCCCTGCCGATGCCCTCCTTTAACCCCCGGTACACCGCGATCATGTTTGATCGCGGTGTGCCAGGGGTTAACGTGTCGGGGGCGGTCACACATTGTGCCGGGTGTCAGCTGTGATAATCAGCTGACACCCGGCCGCGATCAGCTGCGCTCCCCCCGTGAGCGCAGCTGATCGCATTAGACGTACTATTCCGTCCTTGGGACTTAGGTCCCAGGTCACATGGACGGAATAGTACGTCTAATGTAGGAAAGGGGTTGATGGACCTGACAGATACCGGATTATCAGATATTATCAGTATTAACATTAGTTTTTTTCATGTTTCACATAGAAGCTTATAGGGAAAAAAACACCAAAATTCGCACAGTTCAGCAGCGTCTTCAGCCTCCCAGCGATCGCAGATCGCATGAAATCACATCCACTTTTCTTGCACATATAGGCCGTAGCGTAAATGCTGTGTCTTCCGCTGATTTTTTTTGGGGGGCAGAAATTCTGCTACGTTTAACTGTGTGAATAAATGCTGGGCAGGGTGCAATAGTTGACTGCTTTGTCTCCCATCCTTATAGGACCCCTAGCATGGTCCGCTGAGCTTTGAATGATCTTTTAATAGGCTTGGATTCTGATAAATAGTTGTTGCAATAATCGCTGGAACCAAGTCCTAGTGGCAGGGCTACAACCCACCTCCCCATAAAATATAATGTACCCCCCATAAGAATATAATACAACCCACCTCCCCATAGAATATAATGTACCCCCCATAGAATATAATACAACCCACCTCCCCATAGAATATAATGTACCCCCCATAGAATATAATACAACCCACCTCCCCATAGAATATAATGTACCCCCCATAGAATATAGTACAGCCCACCTCCCCATAGAATATAATGTACCCCCCCATAGAATATAATACAACCCACCTCCCCATAGAATATAATGTACCCCCCATAGAATATAATACAACCCACCTCCCCATAGAATATAATGTACCCCCCATAGAATATAGTACAGCCCACCTCCCCATAGAATATAATGTACCCCCATAGAATATAGTACAGCCCACCTCCCCATAGAATATAATGTAGCACCCCATAAAATATAGTACAGCCCACCTCCCCATAGAATATAATGTAGCACCCCATAGAATATAGTACAGCCCACCTCCCCATAGAATATAATGTAGCACCCCACAGAATATAATGTATCTCCCCCCTGGTGTGTATATGTACACGCCGGTCTCCTCATCACCACCGGTGAAGCCGCTGCTGGCACAGAGCTGACATCGTGCAGATGGCCCCGATCACATCAGACAGCGCCGCCCTTTGCTCTCCAATAGAATAGCGTCGTAGTGCGGTATGCGCGCATGCTACGACTCCGGCGACACGGTCCGCTGGAGGATTCTGACAGAAGGACACATGTCCGGTCATATTATAGATATATAGTCACGAGCGAACGGGTTGACACCCTTTAAACTGTTCCAGAAAATGAGTGCAATTTACACTTGTTTTGTTCTATACCTGTTACTTATCAAAAAGTGTGTGCAGTGCGGTGGCTGAGCGCAGGCAGGCGCACGTGGAGGGAGGGACCGCCGAAATAGGCAGCTGCTGGATCAGACTATTTTGCAACATGGGCAGCTGCTGTCACCGTTGCGATCCCACCAGCCTCCGAAGCCCACTGGTCTACATCCAGACACCACCGCACACATCTCTATAAGCAGACCTCAGAGCTATTTATGTCCCAGTAATGGCCAACCACTATAAATTATGGAGATTTTTTAAAATGCCACCAGAGTGATCTGCTGACAAACTGAACATCCCTGTTGTCAAAATGTCCCGCCCCTGCTGTGTATTTTGGAGAAACTAGGTGACACGTTTGTGTTTCCTGCAGCTCATTTGCATATATGGATGAGCAAGCGCTGTGATTGGCTGCTGTAGAATCCTAGTATGTTTCAGTTGGAAGAGAGGTCAAAGGCCATCGTGTCTGTCCGCCTCCTGCTCAATGCAGCAATGGCAGGATTCACTAAACCCTCTCAGACAGATGTCTGTCCAGCCTCTGGGTGAACAGTCCCACCGAAGGAGAACTCGTCACCTCCTCTGGTGGCCGCCTGTTCCACTCATTGCTCACCCTCACTGTCAAAAAGTTTTTTTCTAATGTGTATCTTTTCCCTTTCATCCCATTGCTTCTCGTGCTTCCATGTGCAAATGAGAATAAAGATGATCCCTCTACATTGGGGCAACCCTTCAGATATTGGTGTCCTCCATCTTATAGAAGGGAACGCCTTTCCGACAGAACAGGCTGACTGAACGTGACGGCCGTCGCCATGATCCCTATGGCCGGCGCATACACACTGCTATGTTGCTGATGTTGTAGCACATTACTTCAATGAAATATTAATGGTGCTGACACGTGCCGGATTATCAGACGTTGTCAGTATTAATCGTGGTGACAGGTGCCGGATTATCAGATGTTGTAAGTATTAATCGTGCTGACACGTGCCGGATTATCAGATGTTGTCAGTATTAATCGTGCTGACACGTGCCGGATTATCAGATATCATGAGTATTAATGGACCTGAAACATGTGCCAGATTATCAGATGTTATCGGTATTAATGGTGCTTACAGATGCTGGATTATCAGATGTTATCAGTATTAATGGTGTTGACAGGTGCCGGATTATCAGACTTCATCAGTATTAATGGTGCTGACATGTGCCGGATTATCAGATGTTGTCAGTATTAATCGTGCTGACAGGTGCCGGATTATCAGATGTTGTCAGTATTAATCGTGCCGGATTATCAGATGTTGTCAGTATTAATCGTGCTGACACGTGCCGGATTATCAGATGTTGTCAGTATTAATCGTGCTGACAAGTGCCGGATTATCAGATATCATGAGTATTAATGGACCTGACAAATGCCGGATTATCAGATGTTGTCTGTATTAATCGTGGTGACAGGTGCCGGATTATCAGATGTTGTCAGTATTAATCGTGCCTACACGTGCCGGATTATCAGATGTTGTCAGTATTAATCGTGCTGACACGTGCCGGATTATAAGATATCATGAGTATTAATGGACCTGACAAATGCCAGATTATCAGATGTTATCAGTATTAATGGTGTTGACAGGTGCCGGATTATCAGACTTCATCAGTATTAATCGTGCTGACAGGTGCGGGATTATCAGATGTTGTCAGTATTAATCGTGCCGGATTATCAGATGTTGTCAGTACTAATCGTGCTGACACGTGCCGGATTATCAGATGTTGTCAGTACTAATCGTGCTGACACGTGCCGGATTATCAGATGTTGTCAGTATTAATCGTGCTGACACGTGCCGGATTATCAGATATCATGAGTATTAATGAGCCTGACAAATGCCAGATTATCAGATGTTATCGGTATTAATGGTGCTTACAGATGCTGGATTATCAGATGTTATCAGTATTAATGGTGTTGACAGGTGCCGGATTATCAGACTTCATCAGTATTAATGGTGCTGACACGTGCCGGATTATCAGATGTTGTCAGTATTAATCGTGCTGACACGTGCCGGAATAACAGATATCATGAGTATTAATGAGCCTGACAAATGCCAGATTATCAGATGTTATCGGTATTAATGGTGCTTACAGATGCTGGATTATCAGATGTTATCAGTATTAATGGTGTTGACAGGTGCCGGATTATCAGACTTCATCAGTATTAATGGTGCTGACACGTGCCGGATTATCAGATGTTGTCAGTATTAATCGTGCTGACACGTGCCGGATTATCAGATGTTGTCAGTATTAATCGTGCTGACAGGTGCCGGATTATCAGATATCATGAGTATTAATGGACCTGACAAATGCCGGATTATCAGATGTTGTCAGTATTAATCGTGGTGACAGGTGCCGGATTATCAGATGTTGTCAGTATTAATCGTGCCTACACGTGCCGGATTATCAGATGTTGTCAGTATTAATCGTGCTGACACGTGCCGGATTATCAGATATCATGAGTATTAATGGACCTGACAAATGCCAGATTATCAGATGTTATCGGTATTAATGGTGCTTACAGATGCTGGATTATCAGATGTTATCAGTATTAATGGTGTTGACAGGTGCCGGATTATCAGACTTCATCAGTAGTAATGGTGCTGACACGTGCCGGATTATCAGATGTTGTCAGTATTAATCGTGCTGACAGGTGCGGGATTATCAGATGTTGTCAGTATTTATCTTGCCGGATTATCAGATGTTGTCAGTACTAATTGTGCTGACACGTGCCGGATTATCAGATGTTGTCAGTACTAATCGTGCTGACACGTGCCGGATTATCAGATGTTGTCAGTATTAATCGTGCTGACACGTGCCGGAATAACAGATATCATGAGTATTAATGAGCCTGACAAATGCCAGATTATCAGATGTTATCGGTATTAATGGTGCTTACAGATGCTGGATTATCAGATGTTATCAGTATTAATGGTGTTGACAGGTGCCGGATTATCAGACTGCATCAGTATTAATGGTGCTGACACGTGCCGGATTATCAGATGTTGTCAGTATTAATCGTGCTGACACGTGCCGGATTATCAGATGTCAGTATTAATCGTGCTGACAGGTGCCGGATTATCAGATATCATGAGTATTAATGGACCTGACAAATGCCGGATTATCAGATGTTATCGGTATTAATGGTGCTTACAGATGCTGGATTATCAGATGTTATCAGTATTAATGGTGTTGACAGGTGCCGGATTATCAGACTTCATCAGTATTAACCCCTTAACCCCCAAGGGTGGTTGGCACGTTAATGACCGGGCCAATTTTGACAATTCTTACCCCTGTCCCTTTAAGAGGTCATAACTCTGGAACGCTTCCATGGATCCCGCCGGTGATTCTGACATTGCTTTTTTCTCACGACATAGTGTACTTCGTAGGGATATACTATTGAAGAGAAATAGCGCAATAGTGCATTATCCAGTGTAGGTATATCAATTTAAAAATAATACACTCACCAGATGGAGCTTGTAATAAGCATGGAGGATTCGCTGCTGCAGAAACCACAGATCCACGAGGGACCAACGTAGAAGATGCAGGAGAGGAGAAAAAGTGGTCAGACAATCCGCGCTGCAAATCACTTTGAACCCCCAAAGGGCTTCACAGAAGTTTATAACGTGCAGCCATCCAATTAAAGACATCAAATTTTTTCCACAAAAATGATCTTTTCACCCCCAATTTTTATTTTCCCAAGAGTAACAGGACCCCAAAAGTTATTGTGCAATTCATCCTGAGTACGCTGATACCCCATATATGGGGGTAAACCACTATTTGGGCACATGGCAGAGCTCGGAAGGGAAGCAGCGCCATTTAACTTTTTTGGCTGGAATTGAGATCGGACGCCATGTCGCGTTTGGAAAGCCCCTGAAGTGCCAAAACAGTGGAAACCCCCCAATTCTAACTCCCACCCTAACCCTAGCCCTGACCCTAGCTCTGACCCTAGCCCTAATGGGAAAATGGAAATAAATACTTTTTTTTTATTTTATTATTTTTGCCTAACTAAGGGGGTGATAAAGGGGGGGTTTGATTTACTATTTATGGCGGGTTTTAATTTTTGGCAGCTGTCATACGCTAAAAGACGCTTTTTATTGTAAAAATAGTTTATGCATCACCACATTTTGAGAGCTATAATTTTTCCTTATTTTGACCCACCGAGTCATGTGAGGTCATATTTTTTGCGGGACGAGTTGACGTTTTTATTGGTACCATTTTCGGGCACGTGACATTTTTTGGTCGCTTTTTACTCCGATTTTTGGGACGCAGTATGAACAAAAACCAGCTTTTCAGGAATTTCTTTTGGGGGGGGGGGGTGCGTTTACACCGTTCCGCGTGCGGTAAAATTGATAAGGCGCTTTTATTCTTCGGGTCAGTATGATTACAGCGATACCTCTTTTATGTCTTTTTTTATGTTTTGGCGGTTTTATGCTATGAAAATTTTTTTTTATAAAAAATAATTATTTTTGCATCACTTTATTCTGCGAGCTATAACTTTTTTATTTTTTCTCTGATGATGCTGTGTGGTGGCTCGTTTCTTGCGGGATAAGATGTCGTTTTCAGCGGTACCATGGATATTTATATGCGTCTTTTTGATCGCGCGTTATTGCACTTTTTGTTCGTCGGTATGATAATAAATCATTAATTTTTGCGTCGTTTTTTATTTTTTAAGGGGAACGCTAAAGGGGTTAACTAATGGGACAGTTTTATAGGGTGGGTCATTACGGACGCGGCGATAACAAATAGGTGTACTTTTATTGTTTTTCTGTTTCTTTATTTTCAAAAAATGAATTTATTAGGGAATAATTTTTTTTCTTATTTATTTAACGATTTTATTAAAATTATTTTTACACTTTTTGTTTTTTACTTTATTATAATGTCCCATGGGGGACATCACTGTCCTGTGACAGATCGCTGATCTGTCACATCACAGATCGCTGTGACAGATCAGCGATCTGTCACAGGCACTGCTGCAGGCTTCCTCATGCCTGCGCTCTGCGGGCAGTGAGGAAGCCAGCTCCCTGCAGGCCCCCGATGGTCCCCGTCGCCATATTGGATCCGGGGACCTGCAGGAAAGGCGACCCCCGCAGCGGCGCTGCACATCGCGCTGCTGTGGGGGTCGCAGGGAAGCACGGAGGGAGCCCCCTCCCTGCCGATGCTTCCTTTAACCCCCGGTACACCGCAATCATGTTTGATCGCGGTGTGCCAGGGGTTAACGTGTCGGGGGCGGTCACACATTGTGCCGGGTGTCAGCTGTGATAATCAGCTGACACCCGGCCGCGATCAGCTGCGCTCCCCCCGTGAGCGCAGCTGATCGCATTAGACGTACTATTCCGTCCTTGGGACTTAGGTCCCAGGTCACATGGACGGAATAGTACGTCTAATGTAGGAAAGGGGTTGATGGACCTGACAGATACCGGATTATCAGATATTATCAGTATTAACATTAGTTTTTTTCATGTTTCACATAGAAGCTTATAGGGAAAAAAACACCAAAATTCGCACAGTTCAGCAGCGTCTTCAGCCTCCCAGCGATCGCAGATCGCATGAAATCACATCCACTTTTCTTGCACATATAGGCCGTAGTGTAAATGCTGTGTCTTCCGCTGATTTTTTTGGGGGGGCAGAAATTCTGCTACGTTTAACTGTGTGAATAAATGCTGGGCAGGGTGCAATAGTTGACTGCTTTGTCTCCCATCCTTATAGGACCCCTAGCATGGTCCGCTGAGCTTTGAATGATCTTTTAATAGGCTTGGATTCTGATAAATAGTTGTTGCAATAATCGCTGGAACCAAGTCCTAGTGGCAGGGCTACAACCCACCTCCCCATAAAATATAATGTACCCCCATTAAGAATATAATACAACCCACCTCCCCATAGAATATAATGTACCCCCCATAGAATATAGTACAGCCCACCTCCCCATAGAATATAATGTACCCCCCCATAGAATATAATACAACCCACCTCCCCATAGAATATAATGTACCCCCCATAGAATATAGTACAGCCCACCTCCCCATAGAATATAATGTACCCCCCCATAGAATATAATACAACCCACCTCCCCATAGAATATAATGTACCCCCCATAGAATATAATACAACCCACCTCCCCATAGAATATAATGTACCCCCCATAGAATATAGTACAGCCCACCTCCCCATAGAATATAATGTACCCACCATAGAATATAGTACAGCCCACCTCCCCATAGAATATAATGTAGCACCCCATAGAAAATAATGTACCCCCCATAGAATATAGTACAGCCCACCTCCCCATAGAATATAATGTAGCACCCCACAGAATATAATGTATCTCCCCCCCGGTGTGTATATGTACACGCCGGTCTCCTCATCACCACCGGTGAAGCCGTTGCTGGCACAGAGCTGACATCGTGCAGATGGCCCCGATCACATCAGACAGCGCCGCCCTTTGCTCTCCAATAGAATAGCGTCGTAGTGCGGTATGCGCGCATGCTACGACTCCGGCGAAACGGTCCGCAGGAGGATTCTGACAGAAGGACACATGTCCGGTCATATTATAGATATATAGTCACGAGCGAACGGGTTAACACCTTTTAAACTGTTCCAGAAAATGAGTGCAATTAACACTTGTTTTGTTCTATACCTGTTACTTATCAAAAGGTGTGTGCAGTGCGGTGGCTGGGCGCAGGCAGGCGCACGTGGAGGGAGGGACTGCCAGAATAGGCAGCTGCTGGATCAGACTATATTGCAACATGGGCAGCTGCTGTCACCGTTGCGATCCCACCAGCCTCCAAAGCCCACTGGTCTACATCCAGACACCACCGCACACATTTCTATAAGCAGACCTCAGCGCTATTTATGTCCCAGTAATGGCCAACCACTATAAATTATGGAGATTTTTTAAAATGCCACCAGAGTGATCTGCTGACAAACTGAACATCCCTGTTGTCAAAATGTCCCGCCCCTGCTGTGTATTTTGGAGAAACTAGGTGACACGTTTGTGTTTCCTGCAGCTCATTTGCATATATGGATGAGCAAGCGCTGTGATTGGCTGCTGTAGAATCCTAGTATGTTTCAGTTGGAAGAGAGGTCAAAGGCCATCGTGTCTGTCCGCCTGCTGCTCAATGCAGCAATGGCAGGATTCACTAAACCCTCTCAGACAGATGTCTGTCCAGCCTCTGGGTGAACAGTCCCACCGAAGGAGAACTCGTCACCTCCTCTGGTGGCCGCCTGTTCCACTCATTGCTCACCCTCACTGTCAAAAAGTTTTTTTCTAATGTGTATCTTTTCCCTTTCATCCCATTGCTTCTCGTGCTTCCATGTGCAAATGAGAATAAGGATGATCCCTCTACATTGGGGCAACCCTTCAGATATTGGTGTCCTCCATCTTATAGAAGGGAACGCCTTTCCGACAGAACAGGCTGACTGAACGTGACGGCCGTCGCCATGATCCCTATGGCCGGCGCATACACACTGCTATGTTGCTGATGTTGTAGCACATTACTTCAATGAAATATTAATGGTGCTGACAGGTGCCGGATTATCAGACGTTGTCAGTATTAATCGTGGTGACAGGTGCCGGATTATCAGATGTTGTAAGTATTAATCGTGCTGACACGTGCCGGATTATCAGATGTTGTCAGTATTAATCGTGCTGACACGTGCCGGATTATCAGATGTTGTCAGTATTAATCGTGCCTACACGTGCCGGATTATCAGATGTTGTCAGTATTAATCGTGCCTACACGTGCCGGATTATCAGATATCATGAGTATTAATGGACCTGACAAATGCCGGATTATCAGATGTTGTCAGTATTAATCGTGGTGACAGGTGCCGGATTATCAGATGTTGTCAGTATTAATCGTGCCTACACGTGCCGGATTATCAGATGTTGTCAGTATTAATCGTGCTGACACGTGCCGGATTATCAGATATCATGAGTATTAATGGACCTGACAAATGCCAGATTATCAGATGTTATCGGTATTAATGGTGCTTACAGATGCTGGATTATCAGATGTTATCAGTATTAATGGTGTTGACAGGTGCCGGATTATCAGACTTCATCAGTATTAATGGTGCTGACACGTGCCGGATTATCAGATGTTGTCAGTATTAATCGTGCTGACAGGTGCGGGATTATCAGATGTTGTCAGTATTAATCGTGCCGGATTATCAGATGTTGTCAGTACTAATCGTGCTGACACGTGCCGGATTATCAGATGTTGTCAGTACTAATCGTGCTGACACGTGCCGGATTATCAGATGTTGTCAGTATTAATCGTGCTGACACGTGCCGGAATAACAGATATCATGAGTATTAATGAGCCTGACAAATGCCAGATTATCAGATGTTATCGGTATTAATGGTGCTTACAGATGCTGGATTATCAGATGTTATCAGTATTAATGGTGTTGACAGGTGCCGGATTATCAGACTTCATCAGTATTAATGGTGCTGACACGTGCCGGATTATCAGATGTTGTCAGTATTAATCGTGCTGACACGTGCCGGATTATCAGATGTTGTCAGTATTAATCGTGCTGACAGGTGCCGGATTATCAGATATCATGAGTATTAATGGACCTGACAAATGCCGGATTATCAGATGTTATCGGTATTAATGGTGCTTACAGATGCTGGATTATCAGATGTTATCAGTATTAATGGTGTTGACAGGTGCCGGATTATCAGACTTCATCAGTATTAACCCCTTAACCCCCAAGGGTGGTTGGCACGTTAATGACCGGGCCAATTTTGACAATTCTTACCACTGTCCCTTTAAGAGGTCATAACTCTGGAACGCTTCCATGGATCCCGCCGGTGATTCTGACATTGCTTTTTTCTCACGACATAGTGTACTTCGTAGGGATATACTATTGAAGAGAAATAGCGCAATAGTGCATTATCCAGTGTAGGTATATCAATTTAAAAATAATACACTCACCAGATGGAGCTTGTAATAAGCATGGAGGATTCGCTGCTGCAGAAACCACAGATCCACGAGGGACCAACGTAGAAGATGCAGGAGAGGAGAAAAAGTGGTCAGACAATCCGCGCTGCAAATCACTTTGAACCCCCAAAGGGCTTCACAGAAGTTTATAACGTGCAGCCATCCAATTAAAGACATCATATTTTTTCCACAAAAATGATCTTTTCACCCCCAATTTTTATTTTCCCAAGAGTAACAGGACCCCAAAAGTTATTGTGCAATTCATCCTGAGTACGCTGATACCCCATATATGGGGGTAAACCACTATTTGGGCACATGGCAGAGCTCGGAAGGGAAGCAGCGCCATTTAACTTTTTTGGCTGGAATTGAGATCGGACGCCATGTCGCGTTTGGAAAGCCCCTGAAGTGCCAAAACAGTGGAAACCCCCCAATTCTAACTCCCACCCTAACCCTAGCCCTGACCCTAGCTCTGACCCTAGCCCTAATGGGAAAATGGAAATAAATACATTTTTTTTTTATTTTATTATTTTTGCCTAACTAAGGGGGTGATAAAGGGGGGGTTTGATTTACTATTTATGGCGGGTTTTAATTTTTGGCAGCTGTCATACGCTAAAAGACCCTTTTTATTGTAAAAATAGTTTATGCATCACCACATTTTGAGAGCTATAATTTTTCCTTATTTTGACCCACCGAGTCATGTGAGGTCATATTTTTTGCGGGACGAGTTGACGTTTTTATTGGTACCATTTTCGGGCACGTGACATTTTCTGGTCGCTTTTTACTCCGATTTTTGGGACGCAGTATGAACAAAAACCAGCTTTTCAGGAATTTCTTTTGGGGGGGGGGTGCGTTTACACCGTTCCGCGTGCGGTAAAATTGATAAGGCGCTTTTATTCTTCGGGTCAGTATGATTACAGCGATACCTCTTTTATGTCTTTTTTTATGTTTTGGCGGTTTTATGCTATGAAAATTTTTTTTTATAAAAAATAATTATTTTTGCATCGCTTTATTCTGCGAGCTATAACTTTTTTATTTTTTCTCTGATGATGCTGTGTGGTGGCTCGTTTGTTGCGGGACAAGATGTCGTTTTCAGCGGTACCATGGATATTTATATGCGTCTTTTTGATCGCGCGTTATTGCACTTTTTGTTCGTCGGTATGATAATAAATCATTAATTTTTGCGTCGTTTTTTATTTTTTAAGGGGAACGCTAAAGGGGTTAACTAATGGGACAGTTTTATAGGGTGGGTCATTACGGACGCGGCGATAACAAATAGGTGTACTTTTATTGTTTTTCTGTTTCTTTATTTTCAAAAAATGAATTTATTAGGGAATAATTTTTTTTCTTATTTATTTAACGATTTTATTAAAATTATTTTTACACTTTTTTTGTTTTTTACTTTATTATAATGTCCCATGGGGGACATCACTGTCCTGTGACAGATCGCTGATCTGTCACATCACAGATCGCTGTGACAGATCAGCGATCTGTCACAGGCACTGCTGCAGGCTTCCTCATGCCTGCGCTCTGCGGGCAGTGAGGAAGCCAGCTCCCTGCAGGCCCCCGAAGGTCCCCGTCGCCATATTGGATCCGGGGACCTGCAGGAAAGGCGACCCCCGCAGCAGCGCTGCACATCGCGCTGCTGTGGGGGTCGCAGGAAAGCACGGAGGGAGCCCCCTCCCTGCCGATGCTTCCTTTAACCCCCGGTACACCGCGATCATGTTTGATCGCGGTGTCCCAGGGGTTAACGTGTCGGGGGCGGTCACACATTGTGCCGGGTGTCAGCTGTGATAATCAGCTGACACCCGGCCGCGATCAGCTGCGCTCCCCCCCGTGAGCGCAGCTGATCGCATTAGACGTACTATTCCGTCCTTGGGACTTAGGTCCCAGGTCACATGGACGGAATAGTACGTCTAATGTAGGAAAGGGGTTGATGGACCTGACAGATACCGGATTATCAGATATTATCAGTATTAACATTAGTTTTTTTCATGTTTCACATAGAAGCTTATAGGGAAAAAAACACCAAAATTCGCACAGTTCAGCAAAGTCTTCAGCCTCCCAGCGATCGCAGATCGCATGAAATCACATCCACTTTTCTTGCACATATAGGCCGTAGCGTAAATGCTGTGTCTTCCGCTGATTTTTTTGGGGGGGCAGAAATTCTGCTACGTTTAACTGTGTGAATAAATGCTGGGCAGGGTGCAATAGTTGACTGCTTTGTCTCCCATCCTTATAGGACCCCTAGCATGGTCCGCTGAGCTTTGAATGATCTTTTAATAGGCTTGGATTCTGATAAATAGTTGTTGCAATAATCGCTGGAACCAAGTCCTAGTGGCAGGGCTACAACCCACCTCCCCATAAAATATAATGTACCCCCCATAAGAATATAATACAACCCACCTCCCCATAGAATATAATGTACCCTCCATAGAATATAGTACAGCCCACCTCCCCATAGAATATAATGTACCCCCCCATAGAATATAATACAACCCACCTCCCCATAGAATATAATGTACCCCCCATAGAATATAGTACAGCCCACCTCCCCATAGAATATAATGTACCCCCCCATAGAATATAATACAACCCACCTCCCCATAGAATATAATGTAGCACCCCATAGAAAATAATGTACCCCCCATAGAATATAGTACAGCCCACCTCCCAATAGAATATAATGTACCCCCCATAGAATATAGTACAGCCCACCTCCCCATAGAATATAATGTAGCACCCCATAGAAAATAATGTACCCCCCATAGAATATAGTACAGCCCACCTCCCCATAGAATATAATGTAGCACCCCATAGAATATAGTACAGCCCACCTCCCCATAGAATATAATGTAGCACCCCATAGAATATAGTACAGCCCACCTCCCCATAGAATATAATGTAGCACCCCATAGAAAATAATGTACCCCCCATAGAATATAGTACAGCCCACCTCCCCATAGAATATAATGTAGCACCCCACAGAATATAATGTATCTCCCCCCCGGTGTGTATATGTACATGCCGGTCTCCTCATCATCACCGGTGAAGCCGCTGCTGGCACAGAGCTGACATCGTGCAGATGGCCCCGATCACATCAGACAGCGCCGCCCTTTGCTCTCCAATAGAATAGCGTCGTAGTGCGGTATGCGCGCATGCTACGACTCCGGCGACACGGTCCGCAGGAGGATTCTGACAGAAGGACACATGTCCGGTCATATTATAGATATATAGTCACGAGCGAACGGGTTGACACCCTTTAAACTGTTCCAGAAAATGAGTGCAATTTACACTTGTTTTGTTCTATACCTGTTACTTATCAAAAAGTGTGTGCAGTGCGGTGGCTGGGCGCAGGCAGGCGCACGTGGAGGGAGGGACTGCCGGAATAGGCAGCTGCTGGATCAGCCTATATTGCAACATGGGCAGCTGCTGTCACCGTCGCGAGTCCACCAGCCTCCAAAGCCCACTGGTCTACATCCAGACACCACCGCACACATCTCTATAAGCAGACCTCAGCGCTATTTATGTCCCAGTAATGGCCTACCACTATAAATTATGGAGATTTTTTAAAATGCCACCAGAGTGATCTGCTGACAAACTGAACATCCCTGTTGTCAAAATGTCCCGCCCCTGCTGTGTATTTTGGAGAAACTAGGTGACACGTTTGTGTTTCCTGCAGCTCATTTGCATATATGGATGAGCAAGCGCTGTGATTGGCTGCTGTAGAATCCTAGTATGTTTCAGTTGGAAGAGAGGTCAAAGGCCATCGTGTCTGTCCGCCTGCTGCTCAATGCAGCAATGGCAGGATTCACTAAACCCTCTCAGACAGATGTCTGTCCAGCCTCTGGGTGAACAGTCCCACCGAAGGAGAACTCGTCACCTCCTCTGGTGGCCGCCTGTTCCACTCATTGCTCACCCTCACTGTAAAAAAGTTTTTTTCTAATGTGTATCTTTTCCCTTTCATCCCATTGATTCTCGTGCTTCCATGTGCAAATGAGAATAAGGATGATCCCTCTACATTGGGGCAACCCTTCAGATATTGGTGTCCTCCATCTTATAGAAGGGAACGCCTTTCCGACAGAACAGGCTGACTGAACGTGACGGCCGTCGCCATGATCCCTATGGCCGGCGCATACACACTGCTATGTTGCTGATGTTGTAGCACATTACTTCAATGAAATATTAATGGTGCTGACACGTGCCGGATTATCAGACGTTGTCAGTATTAATCGTGGTGACACGTGCCGGATTATCAGATGTTGTCAGTATAAATCGTGCTGACACGTGCTGGATTATCAGATGTTGTCAGTATTAATCGTGCTGACACGTGCCGGATTATCAGATATCATGAGTATTAATGGACCTGAAACATGTGCCAGATTATCAGATGTTATCGGTATTAATGGTGCTTACAGATGCTGGATTATCAGATGTTATCAGTATTAATGGTGTTGACAGGTGCCGGATTATCAGACTTCATCAGTATTAATGGTGCTGACACGTGCCGGATTATCAGATGTTGTCAGTATTAATCGTGCTGACAGGTGCCGGATTATCAGATGTTGTCAGTATTAATCGTGCCGGATTATCAGATGTTGTCAGTATTAATCGTGCTGACACGTGCCGGATTATCAGATGTTGTCAGTATTAATCGTGCTGACAGGTGCCGGATTATCAGATATCATGAGTATTAATGGACCTGACAAATGCCGGATTATCAGATGTTGTCAGTATTAATCGTGGTGACAGGTGCCGGATTATCAGATGTTGTCAGTATTAATCGTGCCTACACGTGCCGGATTATCAGATGTTGTCAGTATTAATCGTGCTGACACGTGCCGGATTATCAGATATCATGAGTATTAATGGACCTGACAAATGCCAGATTATCAGATGTTATCGGTATTAATGGTGCTTACAGATGCTGGATTATCAGATGTTATCAGTATTAATGGTGTTGACAGGTGCCGGATTATCAGACTTCATCAGTATTAATGGTGCTGACACGTGCCGGATTATCAGATGTTGTCAGTATTTATTGTGCCGGATTATCAGATGTTGTCAGTACTAATCGTGCTGACATGTGCCGGATTATCAGATGTTGTCAGTACTAATCGTGCTGACACGTGCCGGATTATCAGATGTTGTCAGTATTAATCGTGCTGACACGTGCCGGAATAACAGATATCATGAGTATTAATGAGCCTGACAAATGCCAGATTATCAGATGTTATCGGTATTAATGGTGCTTACAGATGCTGGATTATCAGATGTTATCAGTATTAATGGTGTTGACAGGTGCCGGATTATCAGACTTCATCAGTATTAATGGTGCTGACACGTGCCGGATTATCAGATGTTGTCAGTATTAATCGTGCTGACACGTGCCGGATTATCAGATGTTGTCAGTATTAATCGTGCTGACACGTGCCGGATTATCAGACTTCATCAGTATTAATGGTGCTGACACGTGCCGGATTATCAGATGTTGTCAGTATTAATCGTGCTGACAGGTGCCGGATTATCAGATATCATGAGTATTAATGGACCTGACAAATGCCGGATTATCAGATGTTATCGGTATTAATGGTGCTTACAGATGCTGGATTATCAGATGTTATCAGTATTAATGGTGTTGACAGGTGCCGGATTATCAGACTTCATCAGTATTAACCCCTTAACCCCCAAGGGTGGTTGGCACGTTAATGACCGGGCCAATTTTGACAATTCTTACCACTGTCCCTTTAAGAGGTCATAACTCTGGAACGCTTCCATGGATCCCGCCGGTGATTCTGACATTGCTTTTTTCTCACGACATAGTGTACTTCGTAGGGATATACTATTGAAGAGAAATAGCGCAATAGTGCATTATCCAGTGTAGGTATATCAATTTAAAAATAATACACTCACCAGATGGAGCTTGTAATAAGCATGGAGGATTCGCTGCTGCAGAAACCACAGATCCACGAGGGACCAACGTAGAAGATGCAGGAGAGGAGAAAAAGTGGTCAGACAATCCGCGCTGCAAATCACTTTGAACCCCCAAAGGGCTTCACAGAAGTTTATAACGTGCAGCCATCCAATTAAAGACATCATATTTTTTCCACAAAAATGATCTTTTCACCCCCAATTTTTATTTTCCCAAGAGTAACAGGACCCCAAAAGTTATTGTGCAATTCATCCTGAGTACGCTGATACCCCATATATGGGGGTAAACCACTATTTGGGCACATGGCAGAGCTCGGAAGGGAAGCAGCGCCATTTAACTTTTTTGGCTGGAATTGAGATCGGACGCCATGTCGCGTTTGGAAAGCCCCTGAAGTGCCAAAACAGTGGAAACCCCCCAATTCTAACTCCCACCCTAACCCTAGCTCTGACCCTAGCTCTGACCCTAGCCCTAATGGGAAAATGGAAATAAATACATTTTTTTTTTATTTTATTATTTTTGCCTAACTAAGGGGGTGATAAAGGGGGGGTTTGATTTACTATTTATGGCGGGTTTTAATTTTTGGCAGCTGTCATACGCTAAAAGACGCTTTTTATTGTAAAAATAGTTTATGCATCACCACATTTTGAGAGCTATAATTTTTCCTTATTTTGACCCACCGAGTCATGTGAGGTCATATTTTTTGCGGGACGAGTTGACGTTTTTATTGGTACCATTTTCGGGCACGAGACATTTTTTGGTCGCTTTTTACTCCGATTTTTGGGACGCAGTATGAACAAAAACCAGCTTTTCAGGAATTTCTTTTGGGGGGGGGGTGCGTTTACACCGTTCCGCGTGCGGTAAAATTGATAAGGCGCTTTTATTCTTCGGGTCAGTATGATTACAGCGATACCTCTTTTATGTCTTTTTTTATGTTTTGGCGGTTTTATGCTATGAAATTTTTTTTTTATAAAAAATAATTATTTTTGCATCGCTTTATTCTGCGAGCTATAACTTTTTTATTTTTTCTCTGATGATGCTGGGTGGTGGCTCGTTTGTTGCGGGACAAGATGTCGTTTTCAGCGGTACCATGGATATTTATATGCGTCTGTTTGATCGCGCGTTATTGCACTTTTTGTTCGTCGGTATGATAATAAATCATTAATTTTTGCGTCGTTTTTTATTTTTTAAGGGGAACGCTAAAGGGGTTAACTAATGGGACAGTTTTATAGGATGGGTCATTACGGACGCGGCGATAACAAATAGGTGTACTTTTATTGTTTTTCTGTTTCTTTATTTTCAAAAAATGAATTTATTAGGGAATAATTTTTTTTCTTATTTATTTAACGATTTTATTAAAATTATTTTTACAACTTTTTGTTTTTTACTTTATTATAATGTCCCATGGGGGACATCACTGTCCTGTGACAGATCGCTGATCTGTCACATCACAGATCGCTGTGACAGATCAGCGATCTGTCACAGGCACTGCTGCAGGCTTCCTCATGCCTGCGCTCTGCGGGCAGTGAGGAAGCCAGCTCCCTGCAGGCCCCCGAAGGTCCCCGTCGCCATATTGGATCCGGGGACCTGCAGGAAAGGCGACCCCCGCAGCGGCGCTGCACATCGCGCTGCTGTGGGGGTCGCAGGGAAGCACGGAGGGAGCCCCCTCCCTGCCGATGCTTCCTTTAACCCCCGGTACACCGCGATCATGTTTGATCGCGGTGTGCCAGGGGTTAACGTGTCGGGGGCGGTCACACATTGTGCCGGGTGTCAGCTGTGATAATCAGCTGACACCCGGCCGCGATCAGCTGCGCTCCCCCCGTGAGCGCAGCTGATCGCATTAGACGTACTATTCCGTCCTTGGGACTTAGGTCCCAGGTCACATGGACGGAATAGTACGTCTAATGTAGGAAAGGGGTTGATGGACCTGACAGATATCCCGGATTATCAGATATTATCAGTATTAACATTAGTTTTTTTCATGTTTCACATAGAAGCTTATAGGGAAAAAAAACACCAAAATTTGCACAGTTCAGCAGCGTCTTCAGCCTCCCAGCGATCGCAGATCGCATGAAATCACATCCACTTTTCTTGCACATATAGGCCGTAGCGTAAATGCTGTGTCTTCCGCTGATTTTTTTGGGGGGGCAGAAATTCTGCTACGTTTAACTGTGTGAATAAATGCTGGGCAGGGTGCAATAGTTGACTGCTTTGTCTCCCATCCTTATAGGACCCCTAGCATGGTCCGCTGAGCTTTGAATGATCTTTTAATAGGCTTGGATTCTGATAAATAGTTGTTGCAATAATCGCTGGAACCAAGTCCTAGTGGCAGGGCTACAACCCACCTCCCCATAAAATATAATGTACCCCCCATAAGAATATAATACAACCCACCTCCCCATAGAATATAATGTACCCCCCATAGAATATAGTACAGCCCACCTCCCCATAGAATATAATGTACCCCCCCATAGAATATAATACAACCCACCTCCCCATAGAATATAATGTACCCCCCATAGAATATAGTACAGCCCACCTCCCCATAGAATATAATGTACCCCCCCATAGAATATAATACAACCCACCTCCCCATAGAATATAATGTACCCCCCATAGAATATAATACAACCCACCTCTCCATAGAATATAATGTACCCCCCATAGAATATAGTACAGCCCACCTCCCCATAGAATATAATGTAGCACCCCATAGAAAATAATGTACCCCCCATAGAATATAGTACAGCCCACCTCCCCATAGAATATAATGTAGAACCCCATAGAATATAGTACAGCCCACCTCCCCATAGAATATAATGTAGCACCCCATAGAATATAGTACAGCCCACCTCCCCATAGAATATAATGTAGCACCCCATAGAAAATAATGTACCCCCCATAGAATATAGTACAGCCCACCTCCCCATAGAATATAATGTAGCACCCCACAGAATATAATGTATCTCCCCCCCGGTGTGTATATGTACACGCCGGTCTCCTCATCACCACCGGTGAAGCCGCTGCTGGCACAGAGCTGACATCGTGCAGATGGCCCCGATCACATCAGACAGCGCCGCCCTTTGCTCTCCAATAGAATAGCGTCATAGTGCGGTATGCGCGCATGCTACGACTCCAGCGACACGGTCCGCAGGAGGATTCTGACAGAAGGACACATGTCCGGTCATATTATAGATATATAGTCACGAGCGAACGGGTTGACACCCTTTAAACTGTTCCAGAAAATGAGTGCAATTTACACTTGTTTTGTTCTATACCTGTTACTTATCAAAAAGTGTGTGCAGTGCGGTGGCTGAACGCAGGCAGGCGCATGTGGAGGGAGGGACTGCCGGAATAGGCAGCTGCTGGATCAGACTATATTGCAACATGGGCAGCTGCTGTCACCGTCGCAATCCCACCAGCCTCCGAAGCCCACTGGTCTACATCCAGACAATACCGCACACATCTCTATAAGCAGACCTCAGCGCTATTTATGTCCCAGTAATGGCCAACCACTATAAATTATGGAGATTTTTTAAAATGCCACCAGAGTGATCTGCTGACAAACTGAACATCCCTATTGTCAAAATGTCCCGCCCCTGCTGTGTATTTTGGAGAAACTAGGTGACACGTTTGTGTTTCCTGCAGCTCATTTGCATATATGGATGAGCAAGCGCCGTGATTGGCTGCTGTAGAATCCTAGTATGTTTCAGTTGGAAGAGAGGTCAAAGGCCATCGTGTCTGTCCGCCTGCTGCTCAATGCAGCAATGGCAGGATTCACTAAACCCTCTCAGACAGATGTCTGTCCAGCCTCTGGGTGAACAGTCCCACCGAAGGAGAACTCGTCACCTCCTCTGGTGGCCGCCTGTTCCACTCATTGCTCACCCTCACTGTCAAAAAGTTTTTTTCTAATGTATATCTTTTCCCTTTCATCCCATTGCTTCTCGTGCTTCCATGTGCAAATGAGAATAAGGATGATCCCTCTACATTGGGGCAACCCTTCAGATATTGGTGTCCTCCATCTTATAGAAGGGAACGCCTTTCCGACAGAACAGGCTGACTGAACGTGACGGCCGTCGCCATGATCCCTATGGCCGGCGCATACACACTGCTATGTTGCTGATGTTGTAGCACATTACTTCAATGAAATATTAATGGTGCTGACACGTGCCGGATTATCAGACGTTGTCAGTATTAATCGTGGTGACAGGTGCCGGATTATCAGATGTTGTAAGTATTAATCGTGCTGACACGTGCCGGATTATCAGATATCATGAGTATTAATGGACCTGAAACATGTGCCAGATTATCAGATGTTATCGGTATTAATGGTGCTTACAGATGCTGGATTATCAGATGTTATCAGTATTAATGGTGTTGACAGGTGCCGGATTATCAGACTTCATCAGTATTAATGGTGCTGACACGTGCCGGATTATCAGATGTTGTCAGTATTAATCGTGCTGACAGGTGCCGGATTATCAGATGTTGTCAGTATTAATCGTGCCGGATTATCAGATGTTGTCAGTATTAATCGTGCTGACACGTGCCGGATTATCAGATGTTGTCAGTATTAATCGTGCTGACAGGTGCCGGATTATCAGATATCATGAGTATTAATGGACCTGACAAATGCCGGATTATCAGATGTTGTCAGTATTAATCGTGGTGACAGGTGCCGGATTATCAGATGTTGTCAGTATTAATCGTGCCTACACGTGCCGGATTATCAGATGTTGTCAGTATTAATCGTGCTGACACGTGCCGGATTATCAGATATCATGAGTATTAATGGACCTGACAAATGCCAGATTATCAGATGTTATCGGTATTAATGGTGCTTACAGATGCTGGATTATCAGATGTTATCAGTATTAATGGTGTTGACAGGTGCCGGATTATCAGACTTCATCAGTATTAATGGTGCTGACACGTGCCGGATTATCAGATGTTGTCAGTATTAATCGTGCTGACAGGTGCGGGATTATCAGATGTTGTCAGTATTAATCGTGCCGGATTATCAGATGTTGTCAGTACTAATCGTGCTGACACGTGCCGGATTATCAGATGTTGTCAGTACTAATCGTGCTGACACATGCCGGATTATCAGATGTTGTCAGTATTAATCGTGCTGACACGTGCCGGAATAACAGATATCATGAGTATTAATGAGCCTGACAAATGCCAGATTATCAGATGTTATCGGTATTAATGGTGCTTACAGATGCTGGATTATCAGATGTTATCAGTATTAATGGTGTTGACAGGTGCCGGATTATCAGACTTCATCAGTATTAATGGTGCTGACACGTGCCGGATTATCAGATGTTGTCAGTATTAATCGTGCTGACATGTGCCGGATTATCAGATGTTGTCAGTATTAATCGTGCTGACAGGTGCCGGATTATCAGATATCATGAGTATTAATGGACCTGACAAATGCCGGATTATCAGATGTTATCGGTATTAATGGTGCTTACAGATGCTGGATTATCAGATGTTATCAGTATTAATGGTGTTGACAGGTGCCGGATTATCAGACTTCATCAGTATTAACCCCTTAACCCCCAAGGGTGGTTGGCACGTTAATGACCGGGCCAATTTTGACAATTCTTACCACTGTCCCTTTAAGAGGTCATAACTCTGGAACGCTTCCATGGATCCCGCCGGTGATTCTGACATTGCTTTTTTCTCACGACATAGTGTACTTCGTAGGGATATACTATTGAAGAGAAATAGCGCAATAGTGCATTATCCAGTGTAGGTATATCAATTTAAAAATAATACACTCACCAGATGGAGCTTGTAATAAGCATGGAGGATTCGCTGCTGCAGAAACCACAGATCCACGAGGGACCAACGTAGAAGATGCAGGAGAGGAGAAAAAGTGGTCAGACAATCCGCGCTGCAAATCACTTTGAACCCCCAAAGGGCTTCACAGAAGTTTATAACGTGCAGCCATCCAATTAAAGACATCATATTTTTTCCACAAAAATGATCTTTTCACCCCCAATTTTTATTTTCCCAAGAGTAACAGGACCCCAAAAGTTATTGTGCAATTCATCCTGAGTACGCTGATACCCCATATATGGGGGTAAACCACTATTTGGGCACATGGCAGAGCTCGGAAGGGAAGCAGCGCCATTTAACTTTTTTGGCTGGAATTGAGATCGGACGCCATGTCGCGTTTGGAAAGCCCCTGAAGTGCCAAAACAGTGGAAACCCCCCAATTCTAACTCCCACCCTAACCCTAGCCCTGACCCTAGCTCTGACCCTAGCCCTAATGGGAAAATGGAAATAAATACATTTTTTTTTTATTTTATTATTTTTGCCTAACTAAGGGGGTGATAAAGGGGGGGTTTGATTTACTATTTATGGCGGGTTTTAATTTTTGGCAGCTGTCATACGCTAAAAGACGCTTTTTATTGTAAAAATAGTTTATGCATCACCACATTTTGAGAGCTATAATTTTTCCTTATTTTGACCCACCGAGTCATGTGAGGTCATATTTTTTGCGGGACGAGTTGACGTTTTTATTGGTACCATTTTCGGGCACGTGACATTTTTTGGTCGCTTTTTACTCCGATTTTTGGGACGCAGTATGAACAAAAACCAGCTTTTCAGGAATTTCTTTTGGGGGGGGGTGCGTTTACACCGTTACGCGTGCGGTAAAATTGATAAGGCGCTTTTATTCTTCGGGTCAGTATGATTACAGCGATACCTCTTTTATGTCTTTTTTTATGTTTTGGCGGTTTTATGCTATGAAAATTTTTTTTTAGAAAAAATAATTATTTTTGCATCGCTTTATTCTGCGAGCTATAACTTTTTTATTTTTTCTCTGATGATGCTGTGTGGTGGCTCGTTTGTTGCGGGACAAGATGTCGTTTTCAGCGGTACCATGGATATTTATATGCGTCTTTTTGATCGCGCGTTATTGCACTTTTTGTTCGTCGGTATGATAATAAATCATTAATTTTTGCGTCGTTTTTTATTTTTTAAGGGGAACGCTAAAGGGGTTAACTAATGGGACAGTTTTATAGGGTGGGTCATTACGGACGCGGCGATAACAAATAGGTGTACTTTTATTGTTTTTCTGTTTCTTTATTTTCAAAAAATGAATTTATTAGGGAATAATTTTTTTTCTTATTTATTTAACGATTTTATTAAAATTATTTTTACACTTTTTGTTTTTTACTTTATTATAATGTCCCATGGGGACATCACTGTCCTGTGACAGATCGCTGATCTGTCACATCACAGATCGCTGTGACAGATCAGCGATCTGTCACAGGCACTGCTGCAGGCTTCCTCATGCCTGCGCTCTGCGGGCAGTGAGGAAGCCAGCTCCCTGCAGGCCCCCGAAGGTCCCCGTCGCCATATTGGATCCGGGGACCTGCAGGAAAGGCGACCCCCGCAGCGGCGCTGCACATCGCGCTGCTGTGGGGGTCGCAGGGAAGCACGGAGGGAGCCCCCTCCCTGCCGATGCTTCCTTTAACCCCCGGTACACCGCGATCATGTTTGATCGCGGTGTGCCAGGGGTTAACGTGTCGGAGGCGGTCACACATTGTGCCGGGTGTCAGCTGTGATAATCAGCTGACACCCGGCCGCGATCAGCTGCGCTCCCCCCGTGAGCGCAGCTGATCGCATTAGACGTACTATTCCGTCCTTGGGACTTAGGTCCCAGGTCACATGGACGGAATAGTACGTCTAATGTAGGAAAGGGGTTGATGGACCTGACAGATACCGGATTATCAGATATTATCAGTATTAACATTAGTTTTTTTCATGTTTCACATAGAAGCTTATAGGGAAAAAAACACCAAAATTCGCACAGTTCAGCAGCGTCTTCAGCCTCCCAGCGATCGCAGATCGCATGAAATCACATCCACTTTTCTTGCACATATAGGCCGTAGCGTAAATGCTGTGTCTTCCGCTGATTTTTTTGGGGGGGCAGAAATTCTGCTACGTTTAACTGTGTGAATAAATGCTGGGCAGGGTGCAATAGTTGACTGCTTTGTCTCCCATCCTTATAGGACCCCTAGCATGGTCCGCTGAGCTTTGAATGATCTTTTAATAGGCTTGGATTCTGATAAATAGTTGTTGCAATAATCGCTGGAACCAAGTCCTAGTGGCAGGGCTACAACCCACCTCCCCATAAAATATAATGTACCCCCCATAAGAATATAATACAACCCACCTCCCCATAGAATATAATGTACCCCCCATAGAATATAGTACAGCCCACCTCCCCATAGAATATAATGTACCCCCCCATAGAATATAATACAACCCACCTCCCCATAGAATATAATGTACCCCCCATAGAATATAGTACAGCCCACCTCCCCATAGAATATAATGTACCCCCCCATAGAATATAATACAACCCACCTCCCCATAGAATATAATGTACCCCCCATAGAATATAATACAACCCACCTCCCCATAGAATATAATGTACCCCCCATAGAATATAGTACAGCCCACCTCCCCATAGAATATAATGTACCCCCCATAGAATATAGTACAGCCCACCTCCCCATAGAATATAATGTAGCACCCCATAAAATATAATGTACCCCCCATAAGAATTTAATACAACCCACCTCCCCATAGAATATAATGTACCCCCCATAGAATATAGTACAGCCCACCTCCCCATAGAATATAATGTACCCCCCATAGAATATAATACAACCCACCTCCCCATAGAATATAATGTACCCCCCATAGAATATAGTACAGCCCATCTCCCCATAGAATATAATGTACCCCCCCCATAGAATATAATACAACCCACCTCCCCATAGAATATAATGTACCCCCCATAGAATATAATACAACCCACCTCCCCATAGAATATAATGTACCCCCCATAGAATATAGTACAGCCCACCTCCCCATAGAATATAATGTACCCCCATAGAATATAGTACAGCCCACCTCCCCATAGAATATAATGTACCCCCCATAGAATATAGTACAGCCCACCTCCCCATAGAATATAATGTAGCACCCCATAGAATATAGTACAGCCCACCTCCCCATAAAATATAATGTAGCACCCCATAGAATATAGTATAGACCACCTCCCCATAGAATATAATGTACCCCCCATAGAATATAGTACAGCCCACCTCCCCATAGAATATAATGTAGCACCCCACAGAATATAATGTATCTCCCCCCCGGTGTGTATATGTACACGCCGGTCTCCTCATCACCACCGGTGAAGCCGCTGCTGGCACAGAGCTGACATCGTGCAGATGGCCCCGATCACATCAGACAGCGCCGCCCTTTGCTCTCCAATAGAATATCGTCGTAGTGCGGTATGCGCGCATGCTACGACTCCGGCGACACGGTCCGCAGGAGGATTCTGACAGAAGGACACATGTCCGGTCATATTATAGATATATAGTCACGAGCGAACGGGTTGACACCCTTTAAACTGTTCCAGAAAATGAGTGCAATTTACACTTGTTTTGTTCTATACCTGTTACTTATCAAAAGGTGTGTGCAGTGCGGTGGCTAGGCGCAGACAGGCGCACGTGGAGGGAGGGACCGCCGGAATAGGCAGCTGCTGGATCAGACTATATTGCAACATGGGCAGCTGCTGTCACCGTCGCGATCCCACCAGCCTCCGAAGCCCACTGGTCTACATCCAGACACCACCGCACACATCTCTATAAGCAGACCTAAGCGCTATTTATGTCCCAGTAATGGCCAACCACTATAAATTATGGAGATATTTTAAAATGCCACCAGAGTGATCTTCTGACAAACTGAACATCCCTGTTGTCAAAATGTCCCGCCACTGCTGTGTATTTTGGAGAAACTAGGTGACACGTTTGTGTTTCCTGCAGCTCATTTGCATATGTGGATGAGCAAGCGCTGTGATTGGCTGCTGTAGAATCCTAGTATGTTTCAGTTGGAAGAGAGGTCAAAGGCCATCGTGTCTGTCCGCCTGCTGCTCAATGCAGCAATGGCAGGATTCACTAAACCCTCTCAGACAGATGTCTGTCCAGCCTCTGGGTGAACAGTCCCACCGAAGGAGAACTCGTCACCTCCTCTGGTGGCCGCCTGTTCCACTCATTGCTCACCCTCACTGTCAAAAAGTTTTTTTCTAATGTGTATCTTTTCCCTTTCATCCCATTGCTTCTCGTGCTTCCATGTGCAAATGAGAATAAGGATGATCCCTCTACATTGGGGCAACCCTTCAGATATTGGTGTCCTCCATCTTATAGAAGGGAACGCCTTTCCGACAGAACAGGCTGACTGAACGTGACGGCCGTCGCCATGATCCCTATGGCCGGCGCATACACACTGCTATGTTGCTGATGTTGTAGCACATTACTTCAATGAAATATTAATGGTGCTGACACGTGCCGGATTATCAGACGTTGTCAGTATTAATCGTGGTGACAGGTGCCGGATTATCAGATGTTGTAAGTATTAATCGTGCTGACACGTGCCGGATTATCAGATGTTGTAAGTATTAATCGTGCTGACACGTGCCGGATTATCAGATATCATGAGTATTAATGGACCTGAAACATGTGCCAGATTATCAGATGTTATCGGTATTAATGGTGCTTACAGATGCTGGATTATCAGATGTTATCAGTATTAATGGTGTTGACAGGTGCCGGATTATCAGACTTCATCAGTATTAATGGTGCTGACACGTGCCGGATTATCAGATGTTGTCAGTATTAATCGTGCTGACAGGTGCCGGATTATCAGATGTTGTCAGTATTAATCGTGCCGGATTATCAGATGTTGTCAGTATTAATCGTGCTGACACGTGCCGGATTATCAGATGTTGTCAGTATTAATCGTGCTGACAGGTGCCGGATTATCAGATATCATGAGTATTAATGGACCTGACAAATGCCGGATTATCAGATGTTGTCAGTATTAATCGTGGTGACAGGTGCCGGATTATCAGATGTTGTCAGTATTAATCGTGCCTACACGTGCCGGATTATCAGATGTTGTCAGTATTAATCGTGCTGACACGTGCCGGATTATCAGATATCATGAGTATTAATGGACCTGACAAATGCCAGATTATCAGATGTTAACGGTATTAATGGTGCTTACAGATGCTGGATTATCAGATGTTATCAGTATTAATGGTGTTGACAGGTGCCGGATTATCAGACTTCATCAGTATTAATGGTGCTGACACGTGCCGGATTATCAGATGTTGTCAGTATTTATCGTGCCGGATTATCAGATGTTGTCAGTACTAATCGTGCTGACACGTGCCGGAATATCAGATGTTGTCAGTACTAATCGTGCTGACACGTGCCGGATTATCAGATGTTGTCAATATTAATCGTGCTGACACGTGCCGGAATAACAGATATCATGAGTATTAATGAGCCTGACAAATGCCAGATTATCAGATGTTATCGGTATTAATGGTGCTTACAGATGCTGGATTATCAGATGTTATCAGTATTAATGGTGTTGACAGGTGCCGGATTATCAGACTTCATCAGTATTAATGGTGCTGACACGTGCCGGATTATCAGATGTCAGTATTAATCGTGCTGACACGTGCCGGATTATCAGATATCATGAGTATTAATGGACCTGACAAATGCCGGATTATCAGATGTTATCGGTATTAATGGTGCTTACAGATGCTGGATTATCAGATGTTATCAGTATTAATGGTGTTGACAGGTGCCGGATTATCAGACTTCATCAGTATTAACCCCTTAACCCCCAAGGGTGGTTGGCACGTTAATGACCGGGCCAATTTTGACAATTCTTACCACTGTCCCTTTAAGAGGTCATAACTCTGGAACGCTTCCATGGATCCCGCCGGTGATTCTGACATTGCTTTTTTCTCACGACATAGTGTACTTCGTAGGGATATACTATTGAAGAGAAATAGCGCAATAGTGCATTATCCAGTGTAGGTATATCAATTTAAAAATAATACACTCACCAGATGGAGCTTGTAATAAGCATGGAGGATTCGCTGCTGCAGAAACCACAGATCCACGAGGGACCAACGTAGAAGATGCAGGAGAGGAGAAAAAGTGGTCAGACAATCCGCGCTGCAAATCACTTTGAACCCCCAAAGGGCTTCACAGAAGTTTATAACGTGCAGCCATCCAATTAAAGACATCATATTTTTTCCACAAAAATGATCTTTTCACCCCCAATTTTTATTTTCCCAAGAGTAACAGGACCCCAAAAGTTATTGTGCAATTCATCCTGAGTACGCTGATACCCCATATATGGGGGTAAACCACTATTTGGGCACATGGCAGAGCTCGGAAGGGAAGCAGCGCCATTTAACTTTTTTGGCTGGAATTGAGATCGGACGCCATGTCGCGTTTGGAAAGCCCCTGAAGTGCCAAAACAGTGGAAACCCCCCAATTCTAACTCCCACCCTAACCCTAGCCCTGACCCTAGCTCTGACCCTAGCCCTAATGGGAAAATGGAAAAAAATACATTTTTTTTTTATTTTATTATTTTTGCCTAACTAAGGGGGTGATAAAGGGGGGGTTTGATTTACTATTTATGGCGGGTTTTAATTTTTGGCAGCTGTCATACGCTAAAAGACCCTTTTTATTGTAAAAATAGTTTATGCATCACCACATTTTGAGAGCTATAATTTTTCCTTATTTTGACCCACCGAGTCATGTGAGGTCATATTTTTTGCGGGACGAGTTGACGTTTTTATTGGTACCATTTTCGGGCACGTGACATTTTTTGGTCGCTTTTTACTCCGATTTTTGGGACGCAGTATGAACAAAAACCAGCTTTTCAGGAATTTCTTTTGGGGGGGGGTGCGTTTACACCGTTCCGCGTGCGGTAAAATTGATAAGGCGCTTTTATTCTTCGGGTCAGTATGATTACAGCGATACCTCTTTTATGTCTTTTTTTATGTTTTGGCGGTTTTATGCTAAGAAAATTTTTTTTTATAAAAAATAATTATTTTTGCATCGCTTTATTCTGCGAGCTATAACTTTTTTATTTTTTCTCTGATGATGCTGTGTGGTGGCTCGTTTGTTGCGGGACAAGATGTCGTTTTCAGCGGTACCATGGATATTTATATGCGTCTTTTTGATCGCGCGTTATTGCACTTTTTGTTCGTCGGTATGATAATAAATCATTAATTTTTGCGTCGTTTTTTATTTTTTAAGGGGAACGCTAAAGGGGTTAACTAATGGGACAGTTTTATAGGGTGGGTCATTACGGACGCGGCGATAACAAATAGGTGTACTTTTATTGTTTTTCTGTTTCTTTATTTTCAAAAAATGAATTTATTAGGGAATAATTTTTTTTCTTATTTATTTAACGATTTTATTAAAATTATTTTTACACTTTTTGTTTTTTACTTTATTATAATGTCCCATGGGGGACATCACTGTCCTGTGACAGATCGCTGATCTGTCACATCACAGATCGCTGTGACAGATCAGCGATCTGTCACAGGCACTGCTGCAGGCTTCCTCATGCCTGCGCTCTGCGGGCAGTGAGGAAGCCAGCTCCCTGCAGGCCCCCGAAGGTCCCCGTCGCCATATTGGATCCGGGGACCTGCAGGAAAGGCGACCCCCGCAGCGGCGCTGCACATCGCGCTGCTGTGGGGGTCGCAGGGAAGCACGGAGGGAGCCCCCTCCCTGCCGATGCTTCCTTTAACCCCCGGTACACCGCGATCATGTTTGATCGCGGTGTGCCAGGGGTAACGTGTCGGGGGCGGTCACACATTGTGCCGGGTGTCAGCTGTGATAATCAGCTGACACCCGGCCGCGATCAGTTGCGCTCCCCCCGTGAGTGCAGCTGATCGCATTAGACGTACTATTCCGTCCTTGGGACTTAGGTCCCAGGTCACATGGACGGAATAGTACGTCTAATGTAGGAAAGGGGTTGATGGACCTGACAGATACCGGATTATCAGATATTATCAGTATTAACATTAGTTTTTTTCATGTTTCACATAGAAGCTTATAGGGAAAAAAACACCAAAATTCGCACAGTTCAGCAGCGTCTTCAGCCTCCCAGCGATCGCAGATCGCATGAAATCACATCCACTTTTCTTGCACATATAGGCCGTAGCGTAAATGCTGTGTCTTCCGCTGATTTTTTTGGGGGGGCAGAAATTCTGCTACGTTTAACTGTGTGAATAAATGCTGGGCAGGGTGCAATAGTTGACTGCTTTGTCTCCCATCCTTATAGGACCCCTAGCATGGTCCGCTGAGCTTTGAATGATCTTTTAATAGGCTTGGATTCTGATAAATAGTTGTTGCAATAATCGCTGGAACCAAGTCCTAGTGGCAGGGCTACAACCCACCTCCCCATAAAATATAATGTACCCCCCATAAGAATATAATACAACCCACCTCCCCATAGAATATAATGTACCCCCCATAGAATATAGTACAGCCCACCTCCCCATAGAATATAATGTACCCCCCCATAGAATATAATACAACCCACCTCCCCATAGAATATAATGTACCCCCCATAGAATATAGTACAGCCCACCTCCCCATAGAATATAATGTACCCCCCCATAGAATATAATACAACCCACCTCCCCATAGAATATAATGTACCCCCCATAGAATATAGTACAGCCCACCTCCCCATAGAATATAATGTACCCCCCCATAGAATATAATACAACCCACCTCCCCATAGAATATAATGTACCCCCCATAGAATATAATACAACCCACCTCCCCATAGAATATAATGTACCCCCCATAGAATATAGTACAGCCCACCTCCCCATAGAATATAATGTACCCCCCATAGAATATAGTACAGCCCACCTCCCCATAGAATATAATGTACCCCCCATAGAATATAGTACAGCCCACCTCCCCATAGAATATAATGTAGCACCCCACAGAATATAATGTATCTCCCCCCCGGTGTGTATATGTACACGCCGGTCTCCTCATCACCACCGGTGAAGCCGCTGCTGGCACAGAGCTGACATCGTGCAGATGGCCCCGATCACATCAGACAGCGCCGCCCTTTGCTCTCCAATAGAATAGCGTCGTAGTGCGGATGCGCGCATGCTACGACTCCGGCGACACGGTCCGCAGGAGGATTCTGACAGAAGGACACATGTCCGGTCATATTATAGATATATAGTCACGAGCGAACGGGTTGACACCCTTTAAACTGTTCCAGAAAATGAGTGCAATTTACACTTGTTTTGTTCTATACCTGTTACTTATCAAAAAGTGTGTGCAGTGCAGTGGCTGAGCGCAGGCAGGCGCACGTGGAGGGAGGGACCGCCGGAATAGGCAGCTGCTGGATCAGACTATATTGCAACATGGGCAGCTGCTGTCACCGTCGTGATCCCACCAGCCTCCGAAGCCCACTGGTCTACATCCAGACACCACCGCACACATCTCTATAAGCAGACCTCAGCGCTACTTATGTCCCAGTAATGGCCAACCACTATAAATTATGGAGATTTTTTAAAATGCCACCAGAGTGATCTGCTGACAAACTGAATATCCCTGTTGTCAAAATGTCCCGCCCCTGCTGTGTATTTTGGAGAAACTAGGTGACACGTTTGTGTTTCCTGCAGCTCATTTGCATATATGGATGAGCAAGCGCTGTGATTGGCTGCTGTAGAATCCTAGTATGTTTAAGTTGGAAGAGAGGTCAAAGGCCATCGTGTCTGTCCGCCTGCTGCTCAATGCAGCAATGGCAGGATTCACTAAACCCTCTCAGACAGATGTCTGTCCAGCCTCTGGGTGAACAGTCCCACCGAAGGAGAACTCGTCACCTCCTCTGGTGGCCGCCTGTTCCACTCATTGCTCACCCTCACTGTCAAAAAGTTTTTTTCTAATGTGTATCTTTTCCCTTTCATCCCATTGCTTCTCGTGCTTCCATGTGCAAATGAGAATAAGGATGATCCCTCTACATTGGGGCAACCCTTCAGATATTGGTGTCCTCCATCTTATAGAAGGGAACGCCTTTCCGACAGAACAGGCTGACTGAACGTGACGGCCGTCGCCATGATCCCTATGGCCGGCGCATACACACTGCTATGTTGCTGATGTTGTAGCACATTACTTCAATGAAATATTAATGGTGCTGACACGTGCCGGATTATCAGACGTTGTCAGTATTAATCGTGGTGACAGGTGCCGGATTATCAGACGTTGTAAGTATTAATCGTGCTGACACCTGCCGGATTATCAGATGTTGTCAGTATTAATCGTGCTGACACGTCCCGGATTATCAGATATCAAGAGTATTAATGGACCTGAAACATGTGCCAGATTATCAGATGTTATCGGTATTAATGTTGCTTACAGATGCTGGATTATCAGATGTTATCAGTATTAATGGTGTTGACAGGTGCCGGATTATCAGACTTCATCAGTATTAATGGTGCTGACACGTGCCGGATTATCAGATGTTGTCAGTATTAATCGTGCTGACAGGTGCCGGATTATCAGATGTTGTCAGTATTAATCGTGCCGGATTATCAGATGTTGTCAGTATTAATCGTGCTGACACGTGCCGGATTATCAGATGTTGTCAGTATTAATCGTGCTGACAGGTGCCGGATTATCAGATATCATGAGTATTAATAGACCTGACAAATGTCAGATTATCAGATGTTGTCAGTATTAATCGTGGTGACAGGTGCCGGATTATCAGATGTTGTCAGTATTAATCGTGCCTACACGTGCCGGATTATCAGATGTTGTCAGTATTAAATGTGCCGACACGTGCCGGATTATCAGATGTTGTCAGTATTAATCGTGCCTACACGTGCCGGATTATCAGATGTTATCAGTATTAATGGTGTTGACAGGTGCCGGATTATCAGACTTCATCAGTATTAATGGTGCTGACACGTGCCGGATTATCAGATGTTGTCAGTATTAATCGTGCTGACACGTGCCGGATTATCAGATGTTGTCAGTATTAATCGTGCTGACAGGTGCCGGATTATCAGATATCATGAGTATTAATGGACCTGACAAATGCTGGATTATCAGATGTTATCGGTATTAATGGTGCTTACAGATGCTGGATTATCAGATGTTATAAGTATTAATGGTGTTGACAGGTGCCGGATTATCAGACTTCATCAGTATTAACCCCTTAACCCCCAAGGGTGGTTGGCACGTTAATGACCGGGCCAATTTTGACAATTCTTACCCCTGTCCCTTTAAGAGGTCATAACTCTGGAACGCTTCCATGGATCCCGCCGGTGATTCTGACATTGCTTTTTTCTCACGACATAGTGTACTTCGTAGGGATATACTATTGAAGAGAAATAGCGCAATAGTGTATTATCCAGTGTAGGTATATCAATTTAAAAATAATACACTCACCAGATGGAGCTTGTAATAAGCATGGAGGATTCGCCGCTGCAGAAACCACAGATCCACGAGGGACCAACGTAGAAGATGCAGGAGAGGAGAAAAAGTGGTCAGACAATCCACGCTGCAAATCACTTTGAACCCCCAAAGGGCTTCACAGAAGTTTATAACGTGCAGCCATCCAATTAAAGACATCATATTTTTTCCACAAAAATGATCTTTTCACCCCCAATTTTTATTTTCCCAAGAGTAACAGGACCCCAAAAGTTATTGTGCAATTCATCCTGAGTACGCTGATACCCCATATATGGGGGTAAACCACTATTTGGGCACATGGCAGAGCTCGGAAGGGAAGCAGCGCCATTTAACTTTTTTGGCTGGAATTGAGATCGGACGCCATGTCGCGTTTGGAAAGCCCCTGAAGTGCCAAAACAGTGGAAACCCCCCAATTCTAACTCCCACCCTAACCCTAGCCCTGACCCTAGCTCTGACCCTAGCCCTAATGGGAAAATGGAAATAAATACATTTTTTTTTTATTTTATTATTTTTGCCTAACTAAGGGGGTGATAAAGGGGGGGTTTGATTTACTATTTATGGCGGGTTTTAATTTTTGGCAGCTGTCATACGCTAAAAGACGCTTTTTATTGTAAAAATAGTTTATGCATCACCACATTTTGAGAGCTATAATTTTTCCTTATTTTGACCCACCGAGTCATGTGAGGTCATATTTTTTGCGGGACGAGTTGACGTTTTTATTGGTACCATTTTCGGGCACGTGACATTTTTTGGTCGCTTTTTACTCCGATTTTTGGGACGCAGTATGAACAAAAACCAGCTTTTCAGGAATTTCTTTTGGGGGGGGGGGGTGCGTTTACACCGTTCCGCGTGCGGTAAAATTGATAAGGCGCTTTTATTCTTCGGGTCAGTATGATTACAGCGATACCTCTTTTATGTCTTTTTTTACGTTTTGGCGGTTTTATGCTATGAAAATTTTTTTTTATAAAAAATAATTATTTTTGCATCGCTTTATTCTGCGAGCTATAACTTTTTTATTTTTTCTCTGATGATGCTGTGTGGTCGCTCGTTTGTTGCGGGACAAGATGTCGTTTTCAGCGGTACCATGGATATTTATATGCGTCTTTTTGATCGCGCGTTATTGCACTTTTTGTTCGTCGGTATGATAATAAATCATTAATTTTTGCGTCGTTTTTTATTTTTTAAGGGGAACGCTAAAGGGGTTAACTAATGGGACAGTTTTATAGGGTGGGTCATTACGGACGCGGCGATAACAAATAGGTGTACTTTTATTGTTTTTCTGTTTCTTTATTTTCAAAAAATGAATTTATTAGGGAATAATTTTTTTTCTTATTTATGTAACGATTTTATTAAAATTATTTTTACACTTTTTGTTTTTTACTTTATTATAATGTCCCATGGGGGACATCACTGTCCTGTGACAGATCGCTGATCTGTCACATCACAGATCGCTGTGACAGATCAGCGATCTGTCACAGGCACTGCTGCAGGCTTCCTCATGCCTGCGCTCTGCGGGCAGTGAGGAAGCCAGCTCCCTGCAGGCCCCCGAAGGTCCCCGTCGCCATATTGGATCCGGGAACCTGCAGGAAAGGCGACCCCCGCAGCGGCGCTGCACATCGCGCTGCTGTGGGGGTCGCAGGGAAGCACGGAGGGAGCCCCCTCCCTGCCGATGCTTCCTTTAACCCCCGGTACACCGCGATCATGTTTGATCGCGGTGTCCCAGGGGTTAACGTGTCGGGGGCGGTCACACATTGTGCCGGGTGTCAGCTGTGATAATCAGCTGACACCCGGCCGCGATCAGCTGCGCTCCCCCCGTGAGCGCAGCTGATCGCATTAGACGTACTATTCCGTCCTTGGGACTTAGGTCCCAGGTCACATGGACGGAATAGTACGTCTAATGTAGGAAAGGGGTTGATGGACCTGACAGATACCGGATTATCAGATATTATCAGTATTAACATTAGTTTTTTTCATGTTTCACATAGAAGCTTATAGGGAAAAAAACACCAAAATTCGCACAGTTCAGCAGCGTCTTCAGCCTCCCAGCGATCGCAGATCGCATGAAATCACATCCACTTTTCTTGCACATATAGGCCGTAGCGTAAATGCTGTGTCTTCCGCTGATTTTTTGGGGGGGGCAGAAATTCTGCTACGTTTAACTGTGTGAATAAATGCTGGGCAGGGTGCAATAGTTGACTGCTTTGTCTCCCATCCTTATAGGACCCCTAGCATGGTCCGCTGAGCTTTGAATGATCTTTTAATAGGCTTGGATTCTGATAAATAGTTGTTGCAATAATCGCTGGAACCAAGTCCTAGTGGCAGGGCTACAACCCACCTCCCCATAAAATATAATGTACCCCCCATAAGAATATAATACAACCCACCTCCCCATAGAATATAATGTACCCCCCATAGAATATAGTACAGCCCACCTCCCCATAGAATATAATGTACCCCCCCATAGAATATAATACAACCCACCTCCCCATAGAATATAATGTACCCCCCATAGAATATAGTACAGCCCACCTCCCCATAGAATATAATGTACCCCCCCATAGAATATAATACAACCCACCTCCCCATAGAATATAATGTACCCCCCATAGAATATAATACAACCCACCTCCCCATAGAATATAATGTACCCCCCATAGAATATAGTACAGCCCACCTCCCCATAGAATATAATGTACCCCCCATAGAATATAGTACAGCCCACCTCCCCATAGAATATAATGTAGCACCCCATAGAAAATAATGTACCCCCCATAGAATATAGTACAGCCCACCTCCCCATAGAATATAATGTAGCACCCCATAGAATATAGTACAGCCCACCTCCCCATAGAATATAATGTAGCACCCCATAGAATATAGTACAGCCCACCTCCCCATAGAATATAATGTACCCCCCATAGAATATAGTACAGCCCACCTCCCCATAGAATATAATGTAGCACCCCACAGAATATAATGTATCTCCCCCCCCGGTGTGTATATGTACACGCCGGTCTCCTCATCACCACTGGTGAAGCCGCTGCTGGCACAGAGCTGACATCGTGCAGATGGCCCCGATCACATCAGACAGCGCCGCCCTTTGCTCTCCAATAGAATAGCGTCGTAGTGCGGTATGCGCGCATGCTACGACTCCGGCGACACGGTCCGCAGGAGGATTCTGACAGAAGGACACATGTCCGGTCATATTATAGATATATAGTCACGAGCGAACGGGTTGACACCCTTTAAACTGTTCCAGAAAATGAGTGCAATTTACACTTGTTTTGTTCTATACCTGTTACTTATCAAAAGGTGTGTGCAGTGCGGTGGCTGGGCGCAGGCAGGCGCACGTGGAGGGAGGGACCGCCGGAATGGGCAGCTGCTGGATCAGACTATATTGCAACATGGGCAGCTGCTGTCACCGTCGCGATCCCACCAGCCTCCGAAGCCCACTGGTCTACATCCAGACACCACCGCACACATCTCTATAAGCAGACCTAAGCGCTATTTATGTCCCAGTAATGGCCAACCACTATAAATTATGGAGATTTTTTAAAATGCCACCAGAGTGATCTTCTGACAAACTGAACATCCCTGTTGTCAAAATGTCCCGCCCCTGCTGTGTATTCTGGAGAAACTAGGTGACACGTTTGTGTTTCCTGCAGCTCATTTGCATATATGGATGAGCAAGCGCTGTGATTGGCTGCTGTAGAATCCTAGTATGTTTCAGTTGGAAGAGAGGTCAAAGGCCATCGTGTCTGTCCGCCTGCTGCTCAATGCAGCAATGGCAGGATTCACTAAACCCTCTCAGACAGATGTCTGTCCAGCCTCTGGGTGAACAGTCCCACCGAAGGAGAACTCGTCACCTCCTCTGGTGGCCGCCTGTTCCACTCATTGCTCACCCTCACTGTCAAAAAGTTTTTTTCTAATGTGTATCTTTTCCCTTTCATCCCATTGCTTCTCGTGCTTCCATGTGCAAATGAGAATAAGGATGATCCCTCTACATTGGGGCAACCCTTCAGATATTGGTGTCCTCCATCTTATAGAAGGGAACGCCTTTCCGACAGAACAGGCTGACTGAACGTGACGGCCGTCGCCATGATCCCTATGGCCGGCGCATACACACTGCTATGTTGCTGATGTTGTAGCACATTACTTCAATGAAATATTAATGGTGCTGACACGTGCCGGATTATCAGACGTTGTCAGTATTAATCGTGGTGACAGGTGCCGGATTATCAGATGTTGTAAGTATTAATCGTGCTGACACGTGCCGGATTATCAGATGTTGTCAGTATTAATCGTGCTGACACGTGCCGGATTATCAGATATCATGAGTATTAATGGACCTGAAACATGTGCCAGATTATCAGATGTTATCGGTATTAATGGTGCTTACAGATGCTGGATTATCAGATGTTATCAGTATTAATGGTGTTGACAGGTGCCGGATTATCAGACTTCATCAGTATTAATGGTGCTGACACGTGCTGGATTATCAGATGTTGTCAGTATTAATCGTGCTGACAGGTGCCGGATTATCAGATGTTGTCAGTATTAATCGTGCCGGATTATCAGATGTTGTCAGTATTAATCGTGCTGACACGTGCCGGATTATCAGATGTTGTCAGTATTAATCGTGCTGACAGGTGCCGGATTATCAGATATCATGAGTATTAATGGACCTGACAAATGCCGGATTATCAGATGTTGTCAGTATTAATCGTGGTGACAGGTGCCGGATTATCAGATGTTGTCAGTATTAATCGTGCCTACACGTGCCGGATTATCAGATGTTGTCAGTATTAATCGTGCTGACACGTGCCGGATTATCAGATATCATGAGTATTAATGGACCTGACAAATGCCAGATTATCAGATGTTATCGGTATTAATGGTGCTTACAGATGCTGGATTATCAGATGTTATCAGTATTAATGGTGTTGACAGGTGCCGGATTATCAGACTTCATCAGTATTAATTGTGCTGACACGTGCCGGATTATCAGATGTTGTCAGTATTAATCATGCTGACAGGTGCGGGATTATCAGATGTTGTCAGTATTAATCGTGCCGGATTATCAGATGTTGTCAGTACTAATCGTGCTGACACGTGCCGGATTATCAGATGTTGTCAGTACTAATCGTGCTGACACGTGCCGGATTATCAGATGTTGTCAGTATTAATCGTGCTGACACGTGCCGGAATAACAGATATCATGAGTATTAATGAGCCTGACAAATGCCAGATTATCAGATGTTATCGGTATTAATGGTGCTTACAGATGCTGGATTATCAGATGTTATCAGTATTAATGGTGTTGACAGGTGCCGGATTATCAGACTTCATCAGTATTAATGGTGCTGACACGTGCCGGATTATCAGATGTTGTCAGTATTAATCGTGCTGACACGTGCCGGATTATCAGATGTTGTCAGTATTAATCGTGCTGACAGGTGCCGGATTATCAGATATCATGAGTATTAATGGACCTGACAAATGCCGGATTATCAGATGTTATCGGTATTAATGGTGCTTACTGATGCTGGATTATCAGATGTTATCAGTATTAATGGTGTTGACAGGTGCCGGATTATCAGACTTCATCAGTATTAACCCCTTAACCCCCAAGGGTGGTTGGCACGTTAATGACCGGGCCAATTTTGACAATTCTTACCACTGTCCCTTTAAGAGGTCATAACTCTGGAACGCTTCCATGGATCCCGCCGGTGATTCTGACATTGCTTTTTTCTCACGACATAGTGTACTTCGTAGGGATATACTATTGAAGAGAAATAGCGCAATAGTGCATTATCCAGTGTAGGTATATCAATTTAAAAATAATACACTCACCAGATGGAGCTTGTAATAAGCATGGAGGATTCGCTGCTGCAGAAACCACAGATCCACGAGGGACCAACGTAGAAGATGCAGGAGAGGAGAAAAAGTGGTCAGACAATCCGCGCTGCAAATCACTTTGAACCCCCAAAGGGCTTCACAGAAGTTTATAACGTGCAGCCATCCAATTAAAGACATCATATTTTTTCCACAAAAATGATCTTTTCACCCCCAATTTTTATTTTCCCAAGAGTAACAGGACCCCAAAAGTTATTGTGCAATTCATCCTGAGTACGCTGATACCCCATATATGGGGGTAAACCACTATTTGGGCACATGGCAGAGCTCGGAAGGGAAGCAGCGCCATTTAGCTTTTTTGGCTGGAATTGAGATCGGACGTCATGTCGCGTTTGGAAAGCCCCTGAAGTGCCAAAACAGTGGAAACCCCCCAATTCTAACTCCCACCCTAACCCTAGCCCTGACCCTAGCTCTGACCCTAGCCCTAATGGGAAAATGGAAATAAATACATTTTTTTTTTATTTTATTATTTTTGCCTAAGTAAGGGGGTGATAAAGGGGGGGTTTGATTTACTATTTAAGGCGGGTTTTAATTTTTGGCAGCTGTCATACGCTAAAAGACGCTTTTTATTGTAAAAATAGTTTATGCATCACCACATTTTGAGAGCTATAATTTTTCCTTATTTTGACCCACCGAGTCATGTGAGGTCATATTTTTTGCGGGACGAGTTGACGTTTTTATTGGTACCATTTTCGGGCACGTGACATTTTTTGGTCGCTTTTTACTCCGATTTTTGGGACGCAGTATGAACAAAAACCAGCTTTTCAGGAATTTCTTTTGGGGGGGGGGTGCGTTTACACCGTTCCGCGTGCGGTAAAATTGATAAGGCGCTTTTATTCTTCGGGTCAGTATGATTACAGCGATACCTCTTTTATGTCTTTTTTTATGTTTTGGCGGTTTTATGCTATGAAATTTTTTTTTTATAAAAAATAATTATTTTTGCATCGCTTTATTCTGCGAGCTATAACTTTTTTATTTTTTCTCTGATGATGCTGTGTGGTGGCTCGTTTGTTGCGGGACAAGATGTCGTTTTCAGCGGTACCATGGATATTTATATGCGTCTTTTTTATCGCGCGTTATTGCACTTTTTGTTCGTCGGTATGATAATAAATCATTAATTTTTGCGTCGTTTTTTATTTTTTAAGGGGAACGCTAAAGGGGTTAACTAATGGGACAGTTTTATAGGGTGGGTCATTACGGACGCGGCGATAACAAATAGGTGTACTTTTATTGTTTTTCTGTTTCTTTATTTTCAAAAAATGAATTTATTAGGGAATAATTTTTTTTCTTATTTATTTAACGATTTTATTAAAATTATTTTTACACTTTTTGTTTTTTACTTTATTATAATGTCCCATGGGGGACATCACTGTCCTGTGACAGATCGCTGATCTGTCACATCACAGATCGCTGTGACAGATCAGCGATCTGTCACAGGCACTGCTGCAGGCTTCCTCATGCCTGCGCTCTGCGGGCAGTGAGGAAGCCAGCTCCCTGCAGGCCCCCGAAGGTCCCCGTCGCCATATTGGATCCGGGAACCTGCAGGAAAGGCGACCCCCGCAGCGGCGCTGCACATCGCGCTGCTGTGGGGGTCGCAGGGAAGCACGGAGGGAGCCCCCTCCCTGCCGATGCTTCCTTTAACCCCCGGTACACCGCGATCATGTTTGATCGCGGTGTCCCAGGGGTTAACGTGTCGGGGGCGGTCACACATTGTGCCGGGTGTCAGCTGTGATAATCAGCTGACACCCGGCCGCGATCAGCTGCGCTCCCCCCGTGAGCGCAGCTGATCGCATTAGACGTACTATTCCGTCCTTGGGACTTAGGTCCCAGGTCACATGGACGGAATAGTACGTCTAATGTAGGAAAGGGGTTGATGGACCTGACAGATACCGGATTATCAGATATTATCAGTATTAACATTAGTTTTTTTCATGTTTCACATAGAAGCTTATAGGGAAAAAAACACCAAAATTCGCACAGTTCAGCAGCGTCTTCAGCCTCCCAGCGATCGCAGATCGCATGAAATCACATCCACTTTTCTTGCACATATAGGCCGTAGCGTAAATGCTGTGTCTTCCGCTGATTTTTTTGGGGGGGCAGAAATTCTGCTACGTTTAACTGTGTGAATAAATGCTGGGCAGGGTGCAATAGTTGACTGCTTTGTCTCCCATCCTTATAGGACCCCTAGCATGGTCCGCTGAGCTTTGAATGATCTTTTAATAGGCTTGGATTCTGATAAATAGTTGTTGCAATAATCGCTGGAACCAAGTTCTAGTGGCAGGGCTACAACCCACCTCCCCATAAAATATAATGTACCCCCCATAAGAATATAATACAACCCACCTCCCCATAGAATATAATGTACCCCCCATAGAATATAGTACAGCCCACCTCCCCATAGAATATAATGTACCCCCCCATAGAATATAATACAACCCACCTCCCCATAGAATATAATGTACCCCCATAGAATATAGTACAGCCCACCTCCCCATAGAATATAATGTACCCCCCCATAGAATATAATACAACCCACCTCCCCATAGAATATAATGTACCCCCCATAGAATATAATACAACCCACCTCCCCATAGAATATAATGTACCCCCCATAGAATATAGTACAGCCCACCTCCCCATAGAATATAATGTACCCCCCATAGAATATAGTACAGCCCACCTCCCCATAGAATATAATGTAGCACCCCATAGAAAATAATGTACCCCCCATAGAATATAGTACAGCCCACCTCCCCATAGAATATAATGTAGCACCCCATAGAATATAGTACAGCCCACCTCCCCATAGAATGTAATGTAGCACCCCATAGAATATAGTACAGCCCACCTCCCCATAGAATATAATGTACCCCCCATAGAATATAGTACAGCCCACCTCCCCATAGAATATAATGTAGCACCCCACAGAATATAATGTATCTCCCCCCCGGTGTGTATATGTACACGCCGGTCTCCTCATCACCACCGGTGAAGCCGCTGCTGGCACAGAGCTGACATCGTGCAGATGGCCCCGATCACATCAGACAGCGCCGCCCTTTGCTCTCCAATAGAATAGCGTCGTAGTGCGGTATGCGCGCATGCTACGACTCCGGCGACACGGTCCGCAGGAGGATTCTGACAGAAGGACACATGTCCGGTCATATTATAGATATATAGTCACGAGCGAACGGGTTGACACCCTTTAAACTGTTCCAGAAAATGAGTGCAATTTACACTTGTTTTGTTCTATACCTGTTACTTATCAAAAAGTGTGTGCAGTGCAGTGGCTGGGCGCAGGCAGGCGCACGTGGAGGGAGGGACCGCCGGAATAGGCAGCTGCAGCTGCTGGATCAGACTATATTGCAACATGGGCAGCTGCTGTCACCGTCGCGATCCCACCAGCCTCCGAAGCCCACTGGTCTACATCCAGACACCACCGCACACATCTCTATAAGCAGACCTCAGCGCTATTTATGTCCCAGTAATGGCCAACCACTATAAATTATGGAGATTTTTTAAAATGCCACCAGAGTGATCTTCTGACAAACTGAACATCCCTGTTGTCAAAATGTACCGCCCCTGCTGTGTATTCTGGAGAAACTAGGTGACACGTTTGTGTTTCCTGCAGCTCATTTGCATATATGGATGAGCAAGCGCTGTGATTGGCTGCTGTAGAATCCTAGTATGTTTCAGTTGGAAGAGAGGTCAAAGGCCATCGTGTCTGTCCGCCTGCTGCTCAATGCAGCAATGGCAGGATTCCCTAAACCCTCTCAGACAGATGTCTGTCCAGCCTCTGGGTGAACAGTCCCACCGAAGGAGAACTCGTCACCTCCTCTGGTGGCCGCCTGTTCCACTCATTGCTCACCCTCACTGTCAAAAAGTTTTTTTTCTAATGTGTATCTTTTCCCTTTCATCCCATTGCTTCTCGTGCTTCCATGTGCAAATGAGAATAAGGATGATCCCTCTACATTGGGGCAACCCTTCAGATATTGGTGTCCTCCATCTTATAGAAGGGAACGCCTTTCCGACAGAACAGGCTGACTGAACGTGACGGCCGTCGCCATGATCCCTATGGCCGGCGCATACACACTGCTATGTTGCTGATGTTGTAGCACATTACTTCAATGAAATATTAATGGTGCTGACACGTGCCGGATTATCAGACGTTGTCAGTATTAATCGTGGTGACAGGTGCCGGATTATCAGATGTTGTAAGTATTAATCGTGCTGACACGTGCCGGATTATCAGATGTTGTCAGTATTAATCGTGCTGACACGTGCCGGATTATCAGATATCATGAGTATTAATGGACCTGAAACATGTGCCAGATTATCAGATGTTATCGGTATTAATGGTGCTTACAGATGCTGGATTATCAGATGTTATCAGTATTAATGGTGTTGACAGGTGCCGGATTATCAGACTTCATCAGTATTAATGGTGCTGACACGTGCTGGATTATCAGATGTTGTCAGTATTAATCGTGCTGACAGGTGCCGGATTATCAGATGTTGTCAGTATTAATCGTGCCGGATTATCAGATGTTGTCAGTATTAATCGTGCTGACACGTGCCGGATTATCAGATGTTGTCAGTATTAATCGTGCTGACAGGTGCCGGATTATCAGATATCATGAGTATTAATGGACCTGACAAATGCCGGATTATCAGATGTTGTCAGTATTAATCGTGGTGACAGGTGCCGGATTATCAGATGTTGTCAGTATTAATCGTGCCTACACGTGCCGGATTATCAGATGTTGTCAGTATTAATCGTGCTGACACGTGCCGGATTATCAGATATCATGAGTATTAATGGACCTGACAAATGCCAGATTATCAGATGTTATCGGTATTAATGGTGCTTACAGATGCTGGATTATCAGATGTTATCAGTATTAATGGTGTTGACAGGTGCCGGATTATCAGACTTCATCAGTATTAATGGTGCTGACACGTGCCGGATTATCAGATGTTGTCAGTATTAATCGTGCTGACACGTGCCGGATTATCAGATGTTGTCAGTATTAATCGTGCTGACAGGTGCCGGATTATCAGATATCATGAGTATTAATGGACCTGACAAATGCCGGATTATCAGATGATATCGGTATTAATGGTGCTTACAGATGCTGGATTATCAGATGTTATCAGTATTAATGGTGTTGACAGGTGCCGGATTATCAGACTTCATCAGTATTAACCCCTTAACCCCCAAGGGTGGTTGGCACGTTAATGACCGGGCCAATTTTGACAATTCTTACCCCTGTCCCTTTAAGAGGTCATAACTCTGGAACGCTTCCATGGATCCCGCCGGTGATTCTGACATTGCTTTTTTCTCACGACATAGTGTACTTCGTAGGGATATACTATTGAAGAGAAATAGCGCAATAGTGCATTATCCAGTGTAGGTATATCAATTTAAAAATAATACACTCACCAGATGGAGCTTGTAATAAGCATGGAGGATTCGCTGCTGCAGAAACCACAGATCCACGAGGGACCAACGTAGAAGATGCAGGAGAGGAGAAAAAGTGGTCAGACAATCCGCGCTGCAAATCACTTTGAACCCCCAAAGGGCTTCACAGAAGTTTATAACGTGCAGCCATCCAATTAAATACATCATATTTTTTCCACAAAAATGATCTTTTCACCCCCAATTTTTATTTTCCCAAGAGTAACAGGACCCCAAAAGTTATTGTGCAATTCATCCTGAGTACGCTGATACCCCATATATGGGGGTAAACCACTATTTGGGCACATGGCAGAGCTCGGAAGGGAAGCAGCGCCATTTAACTTTTTTGGCTGGAATTGAGATCGGACTCCATGTCGCGTTTGGAAAGCCCCTGAAGTGCCAAAACAGTGGAAACCCCCCAATTCTAACTCCCACCCTAACCCTAGCCCTGACCCTAGCCCTGACCCTAGCTCTAATGGGAAAATGGAAATAAATACATTTTTTTTTTATTTTATTATTTTTGCCTAACTAAGGGGGTGATAAAGGGGGGGTTTGATTTACTATTTATGGCGGGTTTTAATTTTTGGCAGCTGTCATACGCTAAAAGACGCTTTTTATTGTAAAAATAGTTTATGCATCACCACAATTGAGAGCTATAATTTTTCCTTATTTTGACCCACCGAGTCATGTGAGGTCATATTTTTTGCGGGACGAGTTGACGTTTTTATTGGTACCATTTTCGGGCACGTGACATTTTTTGGTCGCTTTTTACTCCGATTTTTGGGACGCAGTATGAATAAAAACCAGCTTTTCAGGAATTTCTTTTGGGGGGGGGTGCGTTTACACCGTTCCGCGTGCGGTAAAATTGACAAGGCGCTTTTATTCTTCGGGTCAGTATGATTACAGCGATACCTCTTTTATGTCTTTTTTTATGTTTTGGCGGTTTTATGCTATGAAAATTTTTTTTTATAAAAAATAATTATTTTTGCATCGCTTTATTCTGCGAGCTATAACTTTTTTATTTTTTCTCTGATGATGCTGTGTGGTGGCTCGTTTGTTGCGGGACAAGATGTCGTTTTCAGCGGTACCATGGATATTTATATGCGTCTTTTTGATCGCGCGTTATTGCACTTTTTGTTCGTCGGTATGATAATAAATCATTAATTTTTGCGTCGTTTTTTATTTTTTAAGGGGAACGCTAAAGGGGTTAACTAATGGGACAGTTTTATAGGGTGGGTCATTACGGACACGGCGATAACAAATAGGTGTACTTTTATTGTTTTTCTGTTTCTTTATTTTCAAAAAATGAATTTATTAGGGAATAATTTTTTTTCTTATTTATTTAACGATTTTATTAAAATTATTTTTACACTTTTTGTTTTTTACTTTATTATAATGTCCCATGGGGGACATCACTGTCCTGTGACAGATCGCTGATCTGTCACATCACAGATCGCTGTGACAGATCAGCGATCTGTCACAGGCACTGCTGCAGGCTTCCTCATGCCTGCGCTCTGCGGGCAGTGAGGAAGCCAGCTCCCTGCAGGCCCCCGAAGGTCCCCGTCGCCATATTGGATCCGGGGACCTGCAGGAAAGGCGACCCCCGCAGCGGCGCTGCACATCGCGCTGCTGTGGGGGTCGCAGGGAAGCACGGAGGGAGCCCCCTCCCTGCCGATGCTTCCTTTAACCCCCGGTACACCGCGATCATGTTTGATCGCGGTGTGCCAGGGGTTAACGTGTCGGGGGCGGTCACACATTGTGCCGGGTGTCAGCTGTGATAATCAGCTGACACCCGGCCGCGATCAGCTGCGCTCCCCCCGTGAGCGCAGCTGATCGCATTAGACGTACTATTCCGTCCTTGGGACTTAGGTCCCAGGTCACATGGACGGAATAGTACGTCTAATGTAGGAAAGGGGTTGATGGACCTGACAGATACCGGATTATCAGATATTATCAGTATTAACATTAGTTTTTTTCATGTTTCACATAGAAGCTTATAGGGAAAAAAACACCAAAATTCGCACAGTTCAGCAGCGTCTTCAGCCTCCCAGCGATCGCAGATCGCATGAAATCACATCCACTTTTCTTGCACATATAGGCCGTAGCGTAAATGCTGTGTCTTCCGCTGATTTTTTTGGGGGGGCAGAAATTCTGCTACGTTTAACTGTGTGAATAAATGCTGGGCAGGGTGCAATAGTTGACTGCTTTGTCTCCCATCCTTATAGGACCCCTAGCATGGTCCGCTGAGCTTTGAATGATCTTTTAATAGGCTTGGATTCTGATAAATAGTTGTTGCAATAATCGCTGGAACCAAGTCCTAGTGGCAGGGCTACAACCCACCTCCCCATAAAATATAATGTACCCCCCATAAGAATATAATACAACCCACCTCCCCATAGAATATAATGTACCCCCCATAGAATATAGTACAGCCCACCTCCCCATAGAATATAATGTACCCCCCCATAGAATATAATACAACCCACCTCCCCATAGAATATAATGTACCCCCCATAGAATATAGTACAGCCCACCTCCCCATAGAATATAATGTACCCCCCCCATAGAATATAATACAACCCACCTCCCCATAGAATATAATGTACCCCCCATAGAATATAATACAACCCACCTCCCCATAGAATATAATGTACCCCCCATAGAATAGTACAGCCCACCTCCCCATAGAATATAATGTACCCCCCATAGAATATAGTACAGCCCACCTCCCCATAGAATATAATGTAGCACCCCATAGAAAATAATGTACCCCCCATAGAATATAGTACAGCCCACCTCCCCATAGAATATAATGTAGCACCCCATAGAATATAGTACAGCCCACCTCCCCATAGAATATAATGTAGCACCCCATAGAATATAGTACAGCCCACCTCCCCATAGAATATAATGTAGCACCCCATAGAAAATAATGTACCCCCCATAGAATATAGTACAGCCCTCCTCCCCATAGAATATAATGTAGCACCCCACAGAATATAATGTATCTCCCCCCCGGTGTGTATATGTACACGCCGGTCTCCTCATCACCACCGGTGAAGCCGCTGCTGGCACAGAGCTGACATCGTGCAGATGGCCCCGATCACATCAGACAGCGCCGCCCTTTGCTCTCCAATAGAATAGCGTCGTAGTTCGGTATGCGCGCATGCTACGACTCCGGCGACACGGTCCGCAGGAGGATTCTGACAGAAGGACACATGTCCGGTCATTTTATATATATATAGTCACGAGCGAACGGGTTTACACCCTTTAAACTGTTCCAGAAAATGAGTGCAATTTACACTTGTTTTGTTCTATACCTGTTACTTATCAAAAAGTGTGTGCAGTGCGGTGGCTGGGCGCAGGCAGGCGCACGTGGAGGGAGGGACCGCCGGAATGGGCAGCTGCTGGATCAGACTATATTGCAACATGGGCAGCTGCTGTCACCGTCGCGATCCCACCAGCCTCCGAGGCCCACTGGTCTACATCCAGACACCACCGCACACATCTCTATAAGCAGACCTCAGCTCTATTTATGTCCCAGTAATGGCCAACCACTATAAATTATGGAGATTTTTTAAAATGCCACCAGAGTGATCTTCTGACAAACTGAACATCCCTGTTGTCAAAATGTCCCGCCCCTGCTGTGTATTTTGGAGAAACTAGGTGACACGTTTGTGTTTCCTGCAGCTCATTTGCATATATGGATGAGCAAGCGCTGTGATTGGCTGCTGTAGAATCCTAGTATGTTTCAGTTGGAAGAGAGGTCAAAGGCCATCGTGTCTGTCCGCCTGCTGCTCAATGCAGCAATGGCAGGATTCACTAAACCCTCTCAGACAGATGTCTGTCCAGCCTCTGGGTGAACAGTCCCACCGAAGGAGAACTCGTCACCTCCTCTGGTGGCCGCCTGTTCCACTCATTGCTCACCCTCACTGTCAAAAAGTTTTTTTCTAATGTGTATCTTTTCCCTTTCATCCCATTGCTTCTCGTGCTTCCATGTGCAAATGAGAATAAGGATGATCCCTCTACATTGGGGCAACCCTTCAGATATTGGTGTCCTCCATCTTATAGAAGGGAACGCCTTTCCGACAGAACAGGCTGACTGAACGTGACGGCCGTCGCCATGATCCCTATGGCCGGCGCATACACACTGCTATGTTGCTGATGTTGTAGCACATTACTTCAATGAAATATTAATGGTGCAGACACGTGCCGGATTATCAGACGTTGTCAGTATTAATCGTGGTGACAGGTGCCGGATTATCAGATGTTGTAAGTATTAATCGTGCTGACACGTGCCGGATTATCAGATGTTGTCAGTATTAATCGTGCTGACACGTGCCGGATTATCAGATATCATGAGTATTAATGGACCTGAAACATGTGCCAGATTATCAGATGTTATCGGTATTAATGGTGCTTACAGATGCTGGATTATCAGATGTTATCAGTATTAATGGTGTTGACAGGTGCCGGATTATCAGACTTCATCAGTATTAATGGTGCTGACACGTGCCGGATTATCAGATGTTGTCAGTATTAATCGTGCTGACAGGTGCCGGATTATCAGATGTTGTCAGTATTAATCGTGCCGGATTATCAGATGTTGTCAGTATTAATCGTGCTGACACGTGCCGGATTATCAGATGTTGTCAGTATTAATCGTGCTGACAGGTGCCGGATTATCAGATATCATGAGTATTAATGGACCTGACAAATGCCGGATTATCAGATGTTGTCAGTATTAATCGTGGTGACAGGTGCCGGATTATCAGATGTTGTCAGTATTAATCGTGCCTACACGTGCCGGATTATCAGATGTTGTCAGTATTAATCCTGCTGACACGTGCCGGATTATCAGATATCATGAGTATTAATGGACCTGACAAATGCCAGATTATCAGATGTTATCGGTATTAATGGTGCTTACAGATGCTGGATTATCAGATGTTATCAGTATTAATGGTGTTGACAGGTGCCGGATTATCAGACTTCATCAGTATTAATGGTGCTGACACGTGCCGGATTATCAGATGTTGTCAGTATTTATCGTGCCGGATTATCAGATGTTGTCAGTACTAATCGTGCTGACACGTGCCGGATTATCAGATGTTGTCAGTACTAATCGTGCTGACACGTGCCGGATTATCAGATGTTGTCAGTATTAATCGTGCTGACACGTGCCGGAATAACAGATATCATGAGTATTAATGAGCCTGACAAATGCCAGATTATCAGATGTTATCGGTATTAATGGTGCTTACAGATGCTGGATTATCAGATGTTATCAGTATTAATGGTGTTGACAGGTGCCGGATTATCAGACTTCATCAGTATTAATGGTGCTGACACGTGCCGGATTATCAGATGTTGTCAGTATTAATCGTGCTGACAGGTGCCGGATTATCAGATATCATGAGTATTAATGGACCTGACAAATGCCGGATTATCAGATATTATCGGTATTAATGGTGCTTACAGATGCTGGATTATCAGATGTTATCAGTATTAATGGTGTTGACAGGTGCCGGATTATCAGACTTCATCAGTATTAACCCCTTAACCCCCAAGGGTGGTTGGCACGTTAATGACCGGGCCAATTTTGACAATTCTTACCACTGTCCCTTTAAGAGGTCATAACTCTGGAACGCTTATTATTATTATTATTATTATTTATTGTTATAGCGCCATTTATTCCATGGCGCTTTACATGTGAGGGGGGTATGCATAAAAACAAGTACAATAATCTTAAACAATACAAGTCATAACTGGTACAGGAGGAGAGAGGACCCTGCCCGCGAGGGCTCACAATCTTCAAGGGATGGGTGATAATACAGTAGGCGAGGGTAGAGCTGGTCGTGCAGCGGTTTGGTCGATCGGTGGTTACTGCAGGTTATAGGCTTGTCGGAAGAGGTGGGTCTTCAGGCTCTTTTTGAAGGTTTCGATGGTAGGTGAGAGTCTGATATGTTGTGGTAGAGAGTTCCAGAGTAGGGGAGATGCGCGAGAGAAATCTTGTATGCGATTGTGGGAAGAGGAGATAAGAGGGGAGTAGAGAAGGAGATCTTGTGAGGATCGGAGGTTGCGTGCAGGAAAGTACCGGGAGACGAGGTCACAGATGTATGGAGGAGACAAGTTGTGGATGGCTTTGTATGTCATGGTTAGGGTTTTGTAATGGAGTCTCTGGGCAATTGGGAGCCAGTGAAGGGATTGACAGAGGGGAGAAGCTGGGGAATAGCGGGGGGACAGGTGGATTAGTCGGGCAGCAGAGTTTAGAATAGATTGGAGGGGTGCGAGAGTGTTTGAGGGGAGGCCGCAGAGCATGAGGTTGCAGTAGTCAAGGCAAGAGATGATGAGGGCATGGACTAGGGTTTTTGCAGATTCTTGGGTGAGGAATGAACGGATGCGTGAAATATTTTTGAGTTGAAGTCGGCAGGAAGTGGAAAGGGTTTGGATATGTGGTTTGAAGGAGAGATCAGCATCAAGGATTACTCCGAGGCAGCGAGCTTGTGGGACTGGGGAGAGTGGGCAGTCATTTACTGTAATTGATAGGTTCGTAGGGGGGGTCACGTGAGATGGGGGAAAGATGATGAATTCTGTTTTGTCCATGTTGAGTTTCAGATATCTAGTGGAGAAGAAGGATGAAATAGTGGACAGACATTGAGGGATTCTGGTTAGTAGGGAGGTGATATCTGGTCCAGAGATGTAGATCTGTGTGTCATCAGCATAAAGATGATACTGAAAGCCATGAGATTCTATGAGCTGTCCCAGGCCAAAGGTGTAAATAGAGAACAGCAGGGGCCCTAGGACTGAACCTTGTGGGACTCCGACAGATAGGGGGCGAGGTGAGGAGGTGGTGTGTGAGTGGGAGACGCTGAATGTCCGGTCTGTTAGGTATGATGAGATCCAGGAGAGGGCCAAGTCTGTGATGCCGAGGGATGAGAGGGTCTGTAATAATAGGGAATGGCCACTGTGTCAAAGGCAGCCGACAGGTCCAGGAGGAGGAGGACAGAGTAGTGTCGCTTGCTCTTGGCAGTTAAGAGGTCATTGGTGACCTTAGTAAGGGCAGTTTCAGTGGAGTGGTGTGACCGGAAGCCAGATTGTAAGCGGTCGAAGAGGGAGCAAGAAGAGAGATGGGAGGACAGTTCAAGGTAGACGTGTTGTTCCAGTAGCTTGGAGGCGTATGGGAGAAGTGATATAGGGCGATAGCTAGATACAGAGGATGGGTCAAGAGAGGGCTTTTTGAGGATAGGTGTGATGGAGGCATGTTTAAAGCTTGAGGGGAAAACACCAGTTGTTAGTGATAGGTTGAAGAGATGGGTTAGGGTTGGGATGAAGACTGTGGTGAGGTTTGGGATGACCCGCCGGTGATTCTGACATTGCTTTTTTCTCACGACATAGTGTACTTCGTAGGGATATACTATTGAAGAGAAATAGCGCAATAGTGCATTATCCAGTGTAGGTATATCAATTTAAAAATAATACACTCACCAGATGGAGCTTGTAATAAGCATGGAGGATTCGCTGCTGCAGAAACCACAGATCCACGAGGGACCAACGTAGAAGATGCAGGAGAGGAGAAAAAGTGGTCAGACAATCCGCGCTGCAAATCACTTTGAACCCCCAAAGGGCTTCACAGAAGTTTGTAACGTGCAGCCATCCAATTAAAGACATCATATTTTTTCCACAAAAATGATCTTTTCACCCCCAATTTTTATTTTCCCAAGAGTAACAGGACCCCAAAAGTTATTGTGCAATTCATCCTGAGTACGCTGATACCCCATATATGGGGGTAAACCACTATTTGGGCACATGGCAGAGCTCGGAAGGGAAGCAGCGCCATTTAACTTTTTTGGCTGGAATTGAGATCGGACGCCATGTCGCGTTTGGAAAGCCCCTGAAGTGCCAAAACAGTGGAAACCCCCCAATTCTAACTCCCACCCTAACCCTAGCCCTGACCGTAGCTCTGACCCTAGCCCTAATGGGAAAATGGAAATAAATACATTTTTTTTTTATTTTATTATTTTTGCCTAACTAAGGGGGTGATAAAGGGGGGGTTTGATTTACTATTTATGGCGGGTTTTAATTTTTGGCAGCTGTCATACGCTAAAAGACGCTTTTTATTGTAAAAATAGTTTATGCATCACCACATTTTGAGAGCTATAATTTTTCCTTATTTTGACCCACCGAGTCATGTGAGGTCATATTTTTTGCGGGACAAGTTGACGTTTTTATTGGTACCATTTTCGGGCACGTGACATTTTTTGGTCGCTTTTTACTCCGATTTTTGGGACGCAGTATGAACAAAAACCAGCTTTTCAGGAATTTCTTTTGGGGGGTGCGTTTACACCGTTCCGCGTGCGGTAAAATTGATAAGGCGCTTTTATTCTTCGGGTCAGTATGATTACAGCGATACCTCTTTTATGTCTTTTTTTATGTTTTGGCGGTTTTATGCTATGAAAATTTTTTTTTATAAAAGATAATTATTTTTGCATCGCTTTATTCTGCGAGCTATAACTTTTTTATTTTTTCTCTGATGATGCTGTGTGGTGGCTCGTTTGTTGTGGGACAAGATGTCGTTTTCAGCGGTACCATGGATATTTATATGCGTCTTTTTGATCGCGCGTTATTGCACTTTTTGTTCGTCGGTATGATAATAAATCATTAATTTTTGCGTCGTTTTTTATTTTTTAAGGGGAACGCTAAAGGGGTTAACTAATGGGACAGTTTTATAGGGTGGGTCATTACGGACGCGGCGATAACAAATAGGTGTACTTTTATTGTTTTTCTGTTTCTTTATTTTCAAAAAATGAATTTATTAGGTAATAATTTTTTTTCTTATTTATTTAACAATTTTATTAAAATTATTTTTACACTTTTTGTTTTTTACTTTATTATAATGTCCCATGGGGGACATCACTGTCCTGTGACAGATCGCTGATCTGTCACATCACAGATCGCTGTGACAGATCAGCGATCTGTCACAGGCACTGCTGCAGGCTTCCTCATGCCTGCGCTCTGCGGGCAGTGAGGAAGCCAGCTCCCTGCAGGCCCCCGAAGGTCCCCGTCGCCATATTGGATCCGGGGACCTGCAGGAAAGGCGACCCCCGCAGCGGCGCTGCACATCGCGCTGCTGTGGGGGTCGCAGGGAAGCACGGAGGGAGCCCCCTCCCTGCCGATGCTTCCTTTAACCCCCGGTACACCGCGATCATGTTTGATCGCGGTGTCCCAGAGGTTAACGTGTCGGGGGCGGTCACACATTGTGCCGGGTGTCAGCTGTGATAATCAGCTGACACCCGGCCGCGATCAGCTGCGCTCCCCCCTGAGAGCGCAGCTGATCGCATTAGACGTACTATTCCGTCCTTGGGACTTAGGTCCCAGGTCACATGGACGGAATAGTACGTCTAATGTAGGAAAGGGGTTGATGGACCTGACAGATACCGGATTATCAGATATTATCAGTATTAACATTAGTTTTTTTCATGTTTCACATAGAAGCTTATAGGGAAAAAACACCAAAATTCGCACAGTTCAGCAGCGTCTTCAGCCTCCCAGCGATCGCAGATCGCATGAAATCACATCCACTTTTCTTGCACATATAGGCCGTAGCGTAAATGCTGTGTCTTCCGCTGATTTTTTGGGGGGGGCAGAAATTCTGCTACGTTTAACTGTGTGAATAAATGCTGGGCAGGGTGCAATAGTTGACTGCTTTGTCTCCCATCCTTATAGGACCCCTAGCATGGTCCGCTGAGCTTTGAATGATCTTTTAATAGGCTTGGATTCTGATAAATAGTTGTTGCAATAATCGCTGGAACCAAGTCCTAGTGGCAGGGCTACAACCCACCTCCCCATAAAATATAATGTACCCCCCATAAGAATATAATACAACCCACCTCCCCATAGAATATAATGTACCCCCCATAGAATATAGTACAGCCCACCTCCCCATAGAATATAATGTACCCCCCCATAGAATATAATACAACCCACCTCCCCATAGAATATAATGTACCCCCCATAGAATATAGTACAGCCCACCTCCCCATAGAATATAATGTACCCCCCCATAGAATATAATACAACCCACCTCCCCATAGAATATAATGTACCCCCCATAGAATATAGTACAGCCCACCTCCCCATAGAATATAATGTACCCCCCATAGAATATAGTACAGCCCACCTCCCCATAGAATATAATGTAGCACCCCATAGAAAATAATGTACCCCCCATAGAATATAGTACAGCCCACCTCCCCATAGAATATAATGTAGCACCCAATAGAATATAGTACAGCCCACCTCCCCATAGAATATAATGTACCCCCCATAGAATATAGTACAGCCCACCTCCCCATAGAATATAATGTAGCACCCCACAGAATATAATGTATCTCCCCCCCGGTGTGTATATGTACACGCCGGTCTCCTCATCACCACCGGTGAAGCCGCTGCTGGCACAGAGCTGACATCGTGCAGATGGCCCCGATCACATCAGACAGCGCCGCCCTTTGCTCTCCAATAGAATAGCGTCGTAGTGCGGTATGCGCGCATGCTACGACTCCGGCGACACGGTCCGCAGGAGGATTCTGACAGAAGGACACATGTCCGGTCATATTATAGATATATAGTCACGAGCGAACGGGTTGACACCCTTTAAACTGTTCCAGAAAATGAGTGCAATTTACACTTGTTTTGTTCTATACCTGTTACTTATCAAAAGGTGTGTGCAGTGCGGTGGCTGGGCGCAGGCAGGCGCACGTGGAGGGAGGGACCGCCGGAATAGGCAGCTGCTGGATCAGACTATATTGCAACATGGGCAGCTGCTGTCACCGTCGCGATCCCACCAGCCTCCGAAGCCCACTGGTCTACATCCAGACACCACCGCACACATCTCTATAAGCAGACCTCAGCGCTATTTATGTCCCAGTAATGCCCAACCACTATAAATTATGAAGATTTTTTAAAATGCCACCAGAGTGATCTTCTGACAAACTGAACATCCCTGTTGTCAAAATGTCCCGCCCCTGCTGTGTATTTTGGAGAAACTAGGTGACACGTTTGTGTTTCCTGCAGCTCATTTGCATATATGGATGAGCAAGCGCTGTGATTGGCTGCTGTAGAATCCTAGTATGTTTCAGTTGGAAGAGAGGTCAAAGGCCATTGTGTCTGTCCGCCTGCTGCTCAATGCAGCAATGGCAGGATTCACTAAACCCTCTCAGACAGATGTCTGTCCAGCCTCTGGGTGAACAGTCCCACCGAAGGAGAACTCGTCACCTCCTCTGGTGGCCGCCTGTTCCACTCATTGCTCACCCTCACTGTCAAAAAGTTTTTTTCTAATGTGTATCTTTTCCCTTTCATCCCATTGCTTCTCGTGCTTCCATGTGCAAATGAGAATAAGGATGATCCCTCTACATTGGGGCAACCCTTCAGATATTGGTGTCCTCCATCTTATAGAAGGGAACGCCTTTCCGACAGAACAGGCTGACTGAACGTGACGGCCGTCGCCATGATCCCTATGGCCGGCGCATACACACTGCTATGTTGCTGATGTTGTAGCACATTACTTCAATGAAATATTAATGGTGCTGACACGTGCCGGATTATCAGACGTTGTCAGTATTAATCGTGCTGACACGTGCCGTATTATCAGATGTTGTCAGTATTAATCGTGCTGACACGTGCCGGATTATCAAATATCATGAGTATTAATGGACCTGAAACATGTGCCAGATTATCAGATGTTATCGGTATTAATGGTGCTTACAGATGCTGGATTATCAGATGTTATCAGTATTAATGGTGTTGACAGGTGCCGGATTATCAGACTTCATCAGTATTAATGGTGCTGACACGTGCCGGATTATCAGATGTTGTCAGTATTAATCGTGCTGACAGGTGCCGGATTATCAGATGTTGTCAGTATTAATCGTGCCGGATTATCAGATGTTGTCAGTATTAATCGTGCTGACACGTGCCGGATTATCAGATGTTGTCAGTATTAATCGTGCTGACAGGTGCCGGATTATCAGATATCATGAGTATTAATGGACCTGACAAATGCCGGATTATCAGATGTTGTCAGTATTAATCGTGGTGACAGGTGCCGGATTATCAGATGTTGTCAGTATTAATCGTGCCTACACGTGCCGGATTATCAGATGTTGTCAGTATTAATCGTGCTGACAGGTGCCGGATTATCAGATATCATGAGTATTAATGGACCTGACAAATGCCAGATTATCAGATGTTATCGGTATTAATGGTGCTTACAGATGCTGGATTATCAGATGTTATCAGTATTAATGGTGTTGACAGGTGCCGGATTATCAGACTTCATCAGTATTAATGGTGCTGACACGTGCCGGATTATCAGATGTTGTCAGTATTAATCGTGCTGACAGGTGCGGGATTATCAGATGTTGTCAGTATTAATCGTGCCGGATTATCAGATGTTGTCAGTACTAATCGTGCTGACACGTGCCGGATTATCAGATGTTGTCAGTACTAATCGTGCTGACACGTGCCGGATTATCAGATGTTGTCAGTATTAATCGTGCTGACACGTGCCGGAATAACAGATATCATGAGTATTAATGAGCCTGACAAATGCCAGATTATCAGATATTATCGGTATTAATGGTGCTTACAGATGCTGGATTATCAGATGTTATCAGTATTAATGGTGTTGACAGGTGCCGGATTATCAGACTTCATCAGTATTAATGGTGCTGACACGTGTCGGATTATCAGATGTTTTCAGTATTAATCGTGCTGACACGTGCCGGATTATCAGATGTTGTCAGTATTAATCGTGCTGACAGGTGCCGGATTATCAGATATCATGAGTATTAATGGACCTGACAAATGCCGGATTATCAGATGTTATCGGTATTAATGGTGCTTACAGATGCTGGATTATCAGATGTTATCAGTATTAATGGTGTTGACAGGTGCCGGATTATCAGACTTCATCAGTATTAACCCCTTAACCCCCAAGGGTGGTTGGCACGTTAATGACCGGGCCAATTTTGACAATTCTTACCACTGTCCCTTTAAGAGGTCATAACTCTGGAACACTTCCATGGATCCCGCCGGTGATTCTGACATTGCTTTTTTCTCACGACATAGTGTACTTCGTAGGGATATACTATTGAAGAGAAATAGCGCAATAGTGCATTATCCAGTGTAGGTATATCAATTTAAAAATAATACACTCACCAGATGGAGCTTGTAATAAGCATGGAGGATTCGCTGCTGCAGAAACCACAGATCCACGAGGGACCAACGTAGAAGATGCAGGAGAGGAGAAAAAGTGGTCAGACAATCCGCGCTGCAAATCACTTTGAACCCCCAAAGGGCTTCACAGAAGTTTATAACGTGCAGCCATCCAATTAAAGACATCATATTTTTTCCACAAAAATGATCGTTTCACCCCCAAGTTTAATTTTCCAAAGAGTAACAGGACCCCAAAAGTTATTGTGCAATTCATCCTGAGTACGCTGATACGCCATATATGGGGGTAAACCACTATTTGGGCACATGGCAGAGCTCGGAAGGGAAGCAGCGCCATTTAACTTTTTTGGCTGGAATTGAGATCGGACGCCATGTCGCGTTTGGAAAGCCCCTGAAGTGCCAAAACAGTGGAAACCCCCCAATTCTAACTCCCACCCTAACCCTAGCCCTGACCCTAGCTCTGACCCTAGCCCTAATGGGAAAATGGAAATAAATACATTTTTTTTTTATTTTATTATTTTTGCCTAACTGAGGGGGTGATAAAGGGGGGGTTTGATTTACTATTTATGGCGGGTTTTAATTTTTGGCAGCTGTCATACGCTAAAAGACGCTTTTTATTGTAAAAATAGTTTATGCATCACCACATTTTGAGAGCTATAATTTTTCCTTATTTTGACCCACCGAGTCATGTGAGGTCATATTTTTTGCGGGACGAGTTGACGTTTTTATTGGTACCATTTTCGGGCACGTGACATTTTTTGGTCGCTTTTTACTCCGATTTTTGGGACGCAGTATGAACAAAAACCAGCTTTTCAGGAATTTCTTTTGGGGGGGGGGGTGCGTTTACACCGTTCCGCGTGCGGTAAAATTGATAAGGCGCTTTTATTCTTCGGGTCAGTATGATTACAGCGATACCTCTTTTATGTCTTTTTTTATGTTTTGGCGGTTTTATGCAATGAAAATTTTTTTTTATAAAAAATAATTAGTTTTGCATCGCTTTATTCTGCGAGCTATAACTTTTTTATTTTTTCTCTGATGATGCTGTGTGGTGGCTCTTTTGTTGCGGGACAAGATGTCGTTTTCAGCGGTACCATGGATATTTATATGCGTCTTTTTGATCGCGCGTTATTGCACTTTTTGTTCGTCGGTATGATAATAAATCATTAATTTTTGCGTCGTTTTTTATTTTTTAAGGGGAACGCTAAAGGGGTTAACTAATGGGACAGTTTTATAAGGTGGGTCATTACGGACGCGGCGATAACAAACAGGTGTACTTTTATTGTTTTTCTGTTTCTTTATTTTCAAAAAATGAATTTATTAGGGAATAATTTTTTTTCTTATTTATTTAACGATTTTATTAAAATTATTTTTACACTTTTTGTTTTTTACTTTATTATAATGTCCCATGGGGGACATCACTGTCCTGTGACAGATCGCTGATCTGTCACATCACAGATCGCTGTGACAGATCAGCGATCTGTCACAGGCACTGCTGCAGGCTTCCTCATGCTTGCGCTCTGCGGGCAGTGAGGAAGCCGGCTCCCTGCAGGCCCCCGAAGGTCCCCGTCGCCATATTGGATCCGGGGACCTGCAGGAAAGGCGACCCCCGCAGCGGCGCTGCACATCGTGCTGCTGTGGGGGTCGCAGGGAAGCACGGAGGGAGCCCCCTCCCTGCCGATGCTTCCTTTAACCCCCGGTACACCGCGATCATGTTTGATCGCGGTGTGCCAGGGGTTAACGTGTCGGGGGAGGTCACACATTGTGCCGGGTGTCAGCTGTGATAATCAGCTGACACCCGGCCGCGATCAGCTGCGCTCCCCCCGTGAGCGCAGCTGATCGCATTAGACGTACTATTCCGTCCTTGGGACTTAGGTCCCAGGTCACATGGACGGAATAGTACGTCTAATGTAGGAAAGGGGTTGATGGACCTGACAGATACCGGATTATCAGATATTATCAGTATTAAGATTAGTTTTTTTCATGTTTCACATAGAAGCTTATAGGGAAAAAAACACCAAATTTCGCACAGTTCAGCAGCGTCTTCAGCCTCCCAGCGATCGCAGATCGCATGAAATCACATCCACTTTTCTTGCACATATAGGCCGTAGCGTAAATGCTGTGTCTTCCGCTGATTTTTTTGGGGGGGCAGAAATTCTGCTACGTTTAACTGTGTGAATAAATGCTGGGCAGGGTGCAATAGTTGACTGCTTTGTCTCCCATCCTTATAGGACCCCTAGCATGGTCCGCTGAGCTTTGAATGATCTTTTAATAGGCATGGATTCTGATAAATAGTTGTTGCAATAATCGCTGGAACCAAGTCCTAGTGGCAGGGCTACAACCCACCTCCCCATAAAATATAATGTACCCCCCATAGAATATAGTACAGCCCACCTCCCCATAGAATATAATGTACCCCCCCATAGAATATAATACAACCCACCTCCCCATAGAATATAATGTACCCCCCATAGAATATAGTACAGCCCACCTCCCCATAGAATATAATGTACCCCCCCATAGAATATAATACAACCCACCTACCCATAGAATATAATGTACCCCCCATAGAATATAATACAACCCACCTCCCCATAGAATATAATGTACCCCCCATAGAATATAGTACAGCCCACCTCCCCATAGAATATAATGTACCCCCCATAGAATATAGTACAGCCCACCTCCCCATAGAATATAATGTAGCACCCCATAGAAAATAATGTACCCCCCATAGAATATAGTACAGCCCACCTCCCCATAGAATATAATGTAGCACCCCATAGAATATAGTACAGCCCACCTCCCCATAGAATATAATGTAGCACCCCATAGAATATAGTACAGCCCACCTCCCCATAGAATATAATGTAGCACCCCATAGAAAATAATGTACCCCCCATAGAATATAGTACAGCCCACCTCCCCATACAATATAATGTAGCACCCCACAGAATATAATGTATCTCCCCCCCGGTGTGTATATGTACACGCCGGTCTCCTCATCACCACCGGTGAAGCCGCTGCTGGCACAGAGCTGACATCGTGCAGATGGCCCCGATCACATCAGACAGCGCCGCCCTTTGCTCTCCAATAGAATAGCGTCGTAGTGCGGTATGCGCGCATGCTACGACTCCGGCGACACGGTCCGCAGGAGGATTCTGACAGAAGGACACATGTCCGGTCATATTATAGATATATAGTCACGAGCGAACGGGTTGACACCCTTTAAACTGTTCCAGAAAATGAGTGCAATTTACACTTGTTTTGTTCTATACCTGTTACTTATCAAAAGGTGTGTGCAGTGCGGTGGCTGGGCGCAGGCAGGCGCACGTGGAGAGAGGGACCGCCGGAATAGGCAGCTGCTGGATCAGACTATATTGCAACATGGGCAGCTGCTGTCACCGTCGCGAGCCCACTGGTATACATCCAGACACCACCGCACACATCTCTATAAGCAGACCTCAGCGCTATTTATGTCCCAGTAATGGCCAACCACTATAAATTATGGAGATTTTTTAAAATGCCACCAGAGTGATCTGCTGACAAACTGAACATCCCTGTTGTCAAAATGTCCCGCCCCTGCTGTGTATTTTGGAGAAACTAGGTGACACGTTTGTGTTTCCTGCAGCTCATTTGCATATATGGATGAGCAAGCGCTGTGATTGGCTGCTGTAGAATCCTAGTATGTTTCAGTTGGAAGAGAGGTCAAAGGCCATCGTGTCTGTCCGCCTGCTGCTCAATGCAGCAATGGCAGGATTCACTAAACCCTCTCAGACAGATGTCTGTCCAGCCTCTGGGTGAACAGTCCCACCGAAGGAGAACTCGTCACCTCCTCTGGTGGCCGCCTGTTCCACTCATTGCTCACCCTCACTGTCAAAAAGTTTTTTTCTAATGTGTATCTTTTCCCTTTCATCCCATTGCTTCTCGTGCTTCCATGTGCAAATGAGAATAAGGATGATCCCTCTACATTGGGGCAACCCTTCAGATATTGGTGTCCTCCATCTTATAGAAGGGAACGCCTTTCCGACAGAACAGGCTGACTGAACGTGACGGCCGTCGCCATGATCCCTATGGCCGGCGCATACACACTGCTATGTTGCTGATGTTGTAGCACATTACTTCAATGAAATATTAATGGTGCTGACACGTGCCGGATTATCAGACGTTGTCAGTATTAATTGTGGTGACACTTGCCGGATTATCAGATGTTGTAAGTATTAATCGTGCTGACACGTGCTGGATTATCAGATGTTGTCAGTATTAATCGTGCTGACACGTGCCGGATTATCAGATATCATGAGTATTAATGGACCTGAAACATGTGCCAGATTATCAGATGTTATCGGTATTAATGGTGCTTACAGATGCTGGATTATCAGATGTTATCAGTATTAATGGTGTTGACAGGTGCCGGATTATCAGACTTCATCAGTATTAATGGTGCTGACACGTGCCGGATTATCAGATGTCAGTATTAATCGTGCTGACAGGTGCCGGATTATCAGATGTTGTCAGTATTAATCGTGCCGGATTATCAGATGTTGTCAGTATTAATCGTGCTGACACGTGCCGGATTATCAGATGTTGTCAGTATTAATCGTGCTGACAGGTGCCGGATTATCAGATATCATGAGTATTAATGGACCTGACAAATGCCGGATTATCAGATGTTGTCAGTATTAATCGTGGTGACAGGTGCCGGATTATCAGATGTTGTAAGTATTAATCGTGCTGACACGTGCCGGATTATCAGATGTTGTCAGTATTAATCGTGCTGACACGTGCCGGATTATCAGATATCATGAGTATTAATGGACCTGAAACATGTGCCAGATTATCAGATGTTATCGGTATTAATGGTGCTTACAGATGCTGGATTATCAGATGTTATCAGTATTAATGGTGTTGACAGGTGCCGGATTATCAGACTTCATCAGTATTAATGGTGCTGACACGTGCCGGATTATCAGATGTTGTCAGTTTTAATCGTGCTGACAGGTGCCGGATTATCAGATGTTGTCAGTATTAATCGTGCCGGATTATCAGATGTTGTCAGTATTAATCGTGCTGACACGTGCCGGATTATCAGATGTTGTCAGTATTAATCGTGCTGACAGGTGCCGGATTATCAGATATCATGAGTATTAATGGACCTGACAAATGCCGGATTATCAGATGTTGTCAGTATTAATCGTGGTGACAGGTGCCGGATTATCAGATGTTGTCAGTATTAATCGTGCCTACACGTGCCGGATTATCAGATGTTGTCAGTATTAATCGTGCTGACACGTGCCGGATTATCAGATATCATGAGTATTAATGGACCTGACAAATGCCAGATTATCAGATGTTATCGGTATTAATGGTGCTTACAGATGCTGGATTATCAGATGTTATCAGTATTAATGGTGTTGACAGGTGCCGGATTATCAGACTTCATCAGTATTAATGGTGCTGACACGTGCCGGATTATCAGATGTTGTCAGTATTAATCGTGCTGACAGGTGCGGGATTATCAGATGTTGTCAGTATTAATCGTGCCGGATTATCAGATGTTGTCAGTACTAATCGTGCTGACACGTGCCGGATTATCAGATGTTGTCAGTACTAATCGTGCTGACACGTGCCGGATTATCAGATGTTGTCAGTATTAATCGTGCTGACACGTGCCGGAATAACAGATATCATGAGTATTAATGAGCCTGACAAATGCCAGATTATCAGATGTTATCGGTATTAATGGTGCTTACAGATGTTGGATTATCAGATGTTATCAGTATTAATGGTGTTGACAGGTGCCGGATTATCAGACTTCATCAGTATTAATGGTGCTGACACGTGCCGGATTATCAGATGTTGTCAGTATTAATCGTGCTGACAGGTGCCGGATTATCAGATATCATGAGTATTAATGGACCTGACAAATGCCGGATTATCAGATGTTATCGGTATTAATGGTGCTTACAGATGCTGGATTATCAGATGTTATCAGTATTAATGGTGTTGACAGGTGCCGGATTATCAGACTTCATCAGTATTAACCCCTTAACCCCCAAGGGTGGTTGGCACGTTAATGACCGGGCCAATTTTGACAATTCTTACCACTGTCCCTTTAAGAGGTCATAACTCTGGAACGCTTCCATGGATCCCGCCGGTGATTCTCACATTGCTTTTTTCTCACGACATAGTGTACTTCGTAGGGATATACTATTGAAGAGAAATAGCGCAATAGTGCATTATCCAGTGTAGGTATATCAATTTAAAAATAATACACTCACCAGATGGAGCTTGTAATAAGCATGGAGGATTCGCTGCTGCAGAAACCACAGATCCACGAGGGACCAACGTAGAAGATGCAGGAGAGGAGAAAAAGTGGTCAGACAATCCGCGCTGCAAATCACTTTGAACCCCCAAAGGGCTTCACAGAAGTTTATAACGTGCAGCCATCCAATTAAAGACATCATATTTTTTCCACAAAAATGATCTTTTCACCCCCAATTTTTATTTTCCCAAGAGTAACAGGACCCCAAAAGTTATTGTGCAATTCATCCTGAGTACGCTGATACCCCATATATGGGGGTAAACCACTATTTGGGCACATGGCAGAGCTCGGAAGGGAAGCAGCGCCATTTAACTTTTTTGGCTGGAATTGAGATCTGACGCCATGTCGCGTTTGGAAAGCCCCTGAAGTGCCAAAACAGTGGAAACCCCCCAATTCTAACTCCCACCCTAACCCTAGCCCTGACCCTAGCTCTGACCCTAGCCCTAATGGGAAAATGGAAATAAATACATTTTTTTTTTATTTTATTATTTTTGCCTAACTAAGGGGGTGATAAAGGGGGGGTTTGATTTACTATTTATGGCGGGTTTTAATTTTTGGCAGCTGTCATACGCTAAAAGACGCTTTTTATTGTAAAAATAGTTTATGCATCACCACATTTTGAGAGCTATAATTTTTCCTTATTTTGACCCACCGAGTCATGTGAGGTCATATTTTTTGCGGGACGAGTTGACGTTTTTATTGGTACCATTTTCGGGCACGTGACATTTTTTGGTCGCTTTTTACTCCGATTTTTGGGACGCAGTATGAACATAAACCAGCTTTTCAGGAATTTCTTTTGGGGGGGGGTGCGTTTACACCGTTCCGCGTGCGGTAAAATTGATAAGGCGCTTTTATTCTTCGGGTCAGTATGATTACAGCGATACCTCTTTTATGTCTTTTTTTATGTTTTGGCGGTTTTATGCTATGAAAATTTTTTTTTATAAAAAAGAATTATTTTTGCATCACTTTATTCTGCGAGCTATAACTTTTTTATTTTTTCTCTGATGATGCTGTGTGGTGGTTCGTTTGTTGCGGGACAAGATGTCGTTTTCAGCGGTACCATGGATATTTATATGCGTCTTTTTGATCGCGCGTTATTGCACTTTTTGTTCGTCGGTATGATAATAAATCATTAATTTTTGCGTCGTTTTTTATTTTTTAAGGGGAACGCTAAAGGGGTTAACTAATGGGACAGTTTTATAGGGTGGGTCATTATGGACGCGGCGATAACAAATGGGTGTACTTTTATTGTTTTTCTGTTTCTTTATTTTCAAAAAATGAATTTATTAGGGAATCATTTTTTTTCTTATTTATTTAACGATTTTATTAAAATTATCTTTACACTTTTTGTTTTTTACTTTATTATAATGTCCCATGGGGGACATCACTGTCCTGTGACAGATCGCTGATCTGTCACATCACAGATCGCTGTGACAGATCAGCGATCTGTCACAGGCACTGCTGCAGGCTTCCTCATGCCTGCGCTCTGCGGGCAGTGAGGAAGCCGGCTCCCTGCAGGCCCCCGAAGGTCCCCGTCGCCATATTGGATCCAGGGACCTGCAGGGAAGGCGACCCCCGCAGCGGCGCTGCACATCGCGCTGCTGTGGGGGTCGCAGGGAAGCACGGAGGGAGCCCCCTCCCTGCCGATGCTTCCTTTAACCCCCGGTACACCGCGATCATATTTGATCGCGGTGTGCCAGGGGTTAACGTGTCGGGGGCGGTCACACATTGTGCCGGGTGTCAGCTGTGATAATCAGCTGACACCCGGCCGCGATCAGCTGCGCTCCCCCCGTGAGCGCAGCTGATCGCATTAGACGTACTATTCCGTCCTTGGGACTTAGGTCCCAGGTCACATGGACGGAATAGTACGTCTAATGTAGGAAAGGGGTTGATGGACCTGACAGATACCGGATTATTAGATATTATCAGTATTAACATTAGTTTTTTTCATGTTTCACATAGAAGCTTATAGGGAAAAAAACACCAAAATTCGCACAGTTCAGCAGCGTCTTCAGCCTCCCAGCGATCGCAGATCGCATGAAATCACATCCACTTTTCTTGCACATATAGGCCGTAGCGTAAATGCTGTGTCTTCCGCTGATTTTTTTTGGGGGGCAGAAATTCTGCTACGTTTAACTGTGTGAATAAATGCTGGGCAGGGTGCAATAGTTGACTGCTTTGTCTCCCATCCTTATAGGACCCCTAGCATGGTCCGCTGAGCTTTGAATGATCTTTTAATAGGCTTGGATTCTGTTAAATAGTTGTTGCAATAATCGCTGGAACCAAGTCCTAGTGGCAGGGCTACAACTCACCTCCCCATAAAATATAATGTACCCCCCATAAGAATATAATACAACCCACCTCCCCATAGAATATAATGTACCCCCCATAGAATATAGTACAGCCCACCTCCCCATAGAATATAATGTACCCCCCCATAGAATATAATACAACCCACCTCCCCATAGAATAAAATGTACCCCCCATAGAATATAGTACAGCCCACCTCCCCATAGAATATAATGTACCCCCCCATAGAATATAATACAACCCACCTCCCCATAGAATATAATGTACCCCCATAGAATATAATACAACCCACCTCCCCATAGAATATAATGTACCCCCCATAGAATATAGTACAGCCCACCTCCCCATAGAATATAATGTACCCCCATAGAATATAGTACAGCCCACCTCCCCATAGAATATAATGTAGCACCCCATAGAAAATAATGTACCCCCCATAGAATATAGTACAGCCCACCTCCCCATAGAATATAATGTAGCACCCCATAGAATATAGTACAGCCCACCTCCCCATAGAATATAATGTAGCACCCCATAGAATATAGTACAGCCCACCTCCCCATAGAATATAATGTAGCACCCCATAGAAAATAATGTACCCCCCATAGAATATAGTACAGCCCACCTCCCCATAGAATATAATGTAGCACCCCACAGAATATAATGTATCTCCCCCCCGGTGTGTATATGTACACGCCGGTCTCCTCATCACCACCGGTGAAGCCGCTGCTGGCACAGAGCTGACATCGTGCAGATGGCCCCGATCACATCAGACAGCGCTGCCCTTTGATCTCCAATAGAATAGCGTCGTAGTGCGGTATGCGCGCATGCTACGACTCTGGCGACACGGTCCGCAGGAGGATTCTGACAGAAGGACACATGTCCGGTCATATTATAGATATATAGTCACGAGCGAACGGGTTGACACCCTTTAAACTGTTCCAGAAAATGAGTGCAATTTACACTTGTTTTGTTCTATACCTGTTACTTATCAAAAAGTGTGTGCAGTGCGGTGGCTGGGCGCAGGCAGGCGCACGTGGAGGGAGGGACTGCCGGAATAGGCAGCTGCTGTCACCGTCGCGATCCCTCCAGCCTCCGAAGCCCACTGGTCTACATCCAGACACCACCGCACACATCTCTATAAGCAGACCTCAGCGCTATTTATGTCCCAGTAATGGCCAACCACTATAAATTATGGAGATTTTTTAAAATGCCACCAGAGTGATCTGCTGACAAACTGAACATCCCTGTTGTCAAAATGTCCCGCCCCTGCTGTGTATTTTGGAGAAACTAGGTGACACGTTTGTGTTTCATGCAGCTCATTTGCATATATGGATGAGCAAGCGCTGTGATTGGCTGCTGTAGAATCCTAGTATGTTTCAGTTGGAAGAGAGGTCAAAGGCCATCGTGTCTGTCCGCCTGCTGCTCAATGCAGCAATGGCAGGATTCACTAAACCCTCTCAGACAGATGTCTGTCCAGCCTCTGGGTGAACAGTCCCACCGAAGGAGAACTCGTCACCTCCTCTGGTGGCCGCCTGTTCCACTCATTGCTCACCCTCACTGTCAAAAAGTTTTTTTCTAATGTGTATCTTTTCCCTTTCATCCCATTGCTTCTCATGCTTCCATGTGCAAATGAGAATAAGGATGATCCCTCTACATTGGGGCAACCCTTCAGATATTGGTGTCCTCCATCTTATAGAAGGGAACGCCTTTCCGACAGAACAGGCTGACTGAACGTGACGGCCGTCGCCATGATCCCTATGGCCGGCGCATACACACTGCTATGTTGCTGATGTTGTAGCACATTACTTCAATGAAATATTAATGGTGCTGACACGTGCCGGATTATCAGACGTTGTCAGTATTAATCGTGGTGACAGGTGCCGGATTATCAGATGTTGTAAGTATTAATCGTGCTGACACGTGCCGGATTATCAGATGTTGTCAGTATTAATCGTGCTGACACGTGCCGGATTATCAGATATCATGAGTATTAATGGACCTGAAACATGTGCCAGATTATCAGATGTTATCGGTATTAATGGTGCTTACAGATGCTGGATTATCAGATGTTATCAGTATTAATGGTGTTGACAGGTGCCGGATTATCAGACTTCATCAGTATTAATGGTGCTAACACGTGCCGGATTATCAGATGTTGTCAGTATTATTCGTGCTGACAGGTGCCGGATTATCAGATGTTGTCAGTATTAATCGTGCCGGATTATCAGATGTTGTCAGTATTAATCGTGCTGACACGTGCCGGATTATCAGATGTTGTCAGTATTAATCGTGCTGACAGGTGCCGGATTATCAGATATCATGAGTATTAATGGACCTGACAAATGCCGGATTATCAGATGTTGTCAGTATTAATCGTGGTGACAGGTGCCGGATTATCAGATGTTGTCAGTATTAATCGTGCTGACACGTGCCGGATTATCAGATGTTGTCAGTATTAATCGTGCTGACAGGTGCCGGATTATCAGATATCATGAGTATTAATGGACCTGACAAATGCCGGATTATCAGATGTTGTCAGTATTAATCGTGGTGACAGGTGCCGGATTATCAGATGTTGTCAGTATTAATCGTGCCTACACGTGCCGGATTATCAGATGTTGTCAGTATTAATCATGCTGACACGTGCCGGATTATCAGATATCATGAGTATTAATGGACCTGACAAATGCCAGATTATCAGATGTTATCGGTATTAATGGTGCTTACAGATGCTGGATTATCAGATGTTATCAGTATTAATGGTGTTGACAGGTGCCGGATTATCAGATTTCATCAGTATTAATGGTGCTGACACGTGCCGGATTATCAGATGTTGTCAGTATTAATCGTGCTGACAGGTGCGGGATTATCAGATGTTGTCAGGATTAATCGTGCCGGATTATCAGATGTTGTCAGTACTAATCGTGCTGACACGTGCCGGATTATCAGATGTTGTCAGTACTAATCGTGCTGACACGTGCCGGATTATCAGATGTTGTCAGTATTAATGGTGCTGACACGTGCCGGAATAACAGATATCATGAGTATTAATGAGCCTGACAAATGCCAGATTATCAAATGTTATCGGTATTAATGGTGCTTACAGATGCTGGATTATCAGATGTTATCAGTATTAATGGTGTTGACAGGTGCCGGATTATCAGACTTCATCAGTATTAATGGTGCTGACACGTGCCGGATTATCAGATGTTGTCAGTATTAATCGTGCTGACACGTGCCGGATTATCAGATGTTGTCAGTATTAATCGTGCTGACAGGTGCCGGATTATCAGATATCATGAGTATTAATGGACCTGACAAATGCCGGATTTTCAGATGTTATCGGTATTAATGGTGCTTACAGATGCTGGATTATCAGATGTTATCAGTATTAATGGTGTTGACAGGTGCCGGATTATCAGACTTCATCAGTATTAACCCCTTAACCCCCAAGGGTGGTTGGCACGTTAATGACCGGGCCAATTTTGACAATTCTTACCACTGTCCCTTTAAGAGGTCATAACTCTGGAACGCTTCCATGGATCCCGCCGGTGATTCTGACATTGCTTTTTTCTCACGACATAGTGTACTTCGTAGGGATATACTATTGAAGAGAAATAGCGCAATAGTGCATTATCCAGTGTAGGTATATCAATTTAAAAATAATACACTCACCAGATGGAGCTTGTAATAAGCATGGAGGATTCGCTGCTGCAGAAACCACAGATCCACGAGGGACCAACGTAGAAGATGCAGGATAGGAGAAAAAGTGGTCAGACAATCCGCGCTGCAAATCACTTTGAACCCCCAAAGGGCTTCACTGAAGTTTATAACGTGCAGCCATCCAATTAAAGACATCATATTTTTTCCACAAAAATGATCTTTTCACCCCCAATTTTTATTTTCCCAAGAGTAACAGGACCCCAAAAGTTATTGTGCAATTCATCCTGAGTACGCTGATACCCCATATATGGGGGTTAAACCACTATTTGGGCACATGGCAGAGCTCGGAAGGGAAGCAGCGCCATTTAACTTTTTTGGCTGGAATTGAGATCGGACGCCATGTCGCGTTTGGAAAGCCCCTGAAGTGCCAAAACAGTGGAAACCCCCCAATTCTAACTCCCTCCCTAACCCTAGCCCTGACCCTAGCTCTGACCCTAGCCCTAATGGGAAAATGGAAATAAATACATTTTTTTTTAATTTTATTATTTTTGCCTAACTAAGGGGGTGATAAAGGGGGGGTTTGATTTACTATTTATGGCGGGTTTTAATTTTTGGCAGCTGTCATACGCTAAAAGACCCTTTTTATTGTAAAAATAGTTTATGCATCACCACATTTTGAGAGCTATAATTTTTCCTTATTTTGACCCACCGAGTCATGTGAGGTCATATTTTTTGCGGGACGAGTTGACGTTTTTATTGGTACCATTTTCGGGCACGTGACATTTTTTGGTCGCTTTTTACTCCGATTTTTGGGACGCAGTATGAACAAAAACCAGCTTTTCAGGAATTTCTTTTGGGGGGGGTGCGTTTACACCGTTCCGCGTGCGGTAAAATTGATAAGGCGCTTTTATTCTTCGGGTCAGTATGATTACAGCGATACATCTTTTATGTCTTTTTTTATGTTTTGGCGGTTTTATGCTATGAAAATTTTTTTTTATAAAAAATAATTATTTTTGCATCGCTTTATTCTGCGAGCTATAACTTTTTTATTTTTTCTCTGATGATGCTGTGTGGTGGCTCGTTTGTTGCGGGACAAGATGTCGTTTTCAGCGGTACCATGGATATTTATATGCGTCTTTTTGATCGCGCGTTATTGCACTTTTTGTTCGTCGGTATGATAATAAATCATTAATTTTTGCGTCGTTTTTTATTTTTTAAGGGGAACGCTAAAGGGGTTAACTAATGGGACAGTTTTATAGGGTGGGTCATTACGGACGCGGCGATAACAAATAGGTGTACTTTTATTGTTTTTCTGTTTCTTTATTTTCAAAAAATGAATTTATTAGGGAATAATTTTTTTTCTTATTTATTTAACGATTTTATTAAAATTATTTTTACACTTTTTGTTTTTTACTTTATTATAATGTCCCATGGGGGACATCACTGTCCTGTGACAGATCGCTGATCTGTCACATCACAGATCGCTGTGACAGATCAGCGATCTGTCACAGGCACTGCTGCAGGCTTCCTCATGCCTGCGCTCTGCGGGCAGTGAGGAAGCCAGCTCCCTGCAGGCCCCCGAAGGTCCCCGTCGCCATATTGGATCCGGGGACCTGCAGGAAAGGCGACCCCCGCAGCGGCGCTGCACATCGCGCTGCTGTGGGGGTCGCAGGGAAGCACGGAGGGAGCCCCCTCCCTGCCGATGCTTCCTTTAACCCCCGGTACACCGCGATCATGTTTGATCGCGGTGTGCCAGGGGTTAACGTGTCGGGGGCGGTCACACATTGTGCCGGGTGTCAGCTGTGATAATCAGCTGACACCCGGCCGCGATCAGCTGCGCTCCCCCCGTGAGCGCAGCTGATCGCATTAGACGTACTATTCCGTCCTTGGGACTTAGGTCCCAGGTCACATGGACGGAATAGTACGTCTAATGTAGGAAAGGGGTTGATGGACCTGACAGATACCGGATTATCAGATATTATCAGTATTAACATTAGTTTTTTTCATGTTTCACATAGAAGCTTATAGGGAAAAAAACACCAAAATTCGCACAGTTCAGCAGCGTCTTCAGCCTCCCAGCGATCGCAGATCGCATGAAATCACATCCACTTTTCTTGCACATATAGGCCGTAGCGTAAATGCTGTGTCTTCCGCTGATTTTTTTGGGGGGGGCAGAAATTCTGCTACGTTTAACTGTGTGAATAAATGCTGGGCAGGGTGCAATAGTTGACTGCTTTGTCTCCCATCCTTATAGGACCCCTAGCATGGTCCGCTGAGCTTTGAATGATCTTTTAATAGGCTTGGATTCTGATAAATAGTTGTTGCAATAATCGCTGGAACCAAGTCCTAGTGGCAGGGCTACAACCCACCTCCCCATAAAATATAATGTATATAATGTACCCCCCATAAGAATATAATACAACCCACCTCCCCATAGAATATAATGTACCCCCCATAGAATATAGTACAGCCCACCTCCCCATAGAATATAATGTACCCCCCCATAGAATATAATACAACCCACCTCCCCATAGAATATAATGTACCCCCCATAGAATATAGTACAGCCCACCTCCCCATAGAATATAATGTACCCCCCCATAGAATATAATACAACCCACCTCCCCATAGAATATAATGTACCCCCCATAGAATATAATACAACCCACCTCCCCATAGAATATAATGTACCCCCCATAGAATATAGTACAGCCCACCTCCCCATAGAATATAATGTACCCCCCATAGAATATAGTACAGCCCACCTCCCCATAGAATATAATGTAGCACCCCATAGAAAATAATGTACCCCCCATAGAATATAGTACAGCCCACCTCCCCATAGAATATAATGTAGCACCCCATAGAATATAGTACAGCCCACCTCCCCATAGAATATAATGTAGCACCCCATAGAATATAGTACAGCCCACCTCCCCATAGAATATAATGTAGCACCCCATAGAAAATAATGTACCCCCCATAGAATATAGTACAGCCCACCTCCCCATAGAATATAATGTAGCACCCCACAGAATATAATGTATCTCCCCCCCGGTGTGTATATGTACACGCCGGTCTCCTCATCACCACCGGTGAAGCCGCTGCTGGCACAGAGCTGACATCGTGCAGATGGCCCCGATCACATCAGACAGCGCCGCCCTTTGCTCTCCAATAGAATAGCGTCGTAGTGCGGTATGCGCGCATGCTACGACTCCGGCGACACGGTCCGCAGGAGGATTCTGACAGAAGGACACATGTCCGGTCATATAATAGATATATAGTCACGAGCGAACTGGTTGACACCCTTTAAACTGTTCCAGAAAATGGGTGCAATTTACACTTGTTTTGTTCTATACCTGTTACTTATCAAAAAGTGTGTGCAGTACAGTGGCTGAGCGCAGGCAGGCGCACGTGGAGGGACGGACCGCCGGAATAGGCAGCTGCTGGATCAGACTATATTGCAACACGGGCAGCTGCTGTCACCGTCACGATCCCACCAGCCTCCGAAGCCCACTGTTCTACATCCAGACACCACCGCACACATCTCTATAAGCAGACCTCAGCGCTATTTATGTCCCAGTAATGACCAACCACTATAAATTATGGAGATTTTTTAAAATGCCACCAGAGTGATCTGCTGACAAACTGAACATCCCTGTTGTCAAAATGTCCCGCCCCTGCTGTGTATTTTGGAGAAACTAGGTGACACGTTTGTGTTTCCTGCAGCTCATTTGCATATATGGATGAGCAAGCGCTGTGATTGGCTGCTGTAGAATCCTAGTATGTTTCAGTTGGAAGAGAGGTCAAAGGCCATCGTGTCTGTCCGCCTGCTGCTCAATGCAGCAATGGCAGGATTTACTAAACCCTCTCAGACATATGTCTGTCCAGCCTCTGGGTGAACAGTCCCACCGAAGGAGAACTCGTCACCTCCTCTGGTGGCCGCCTGTTCCACTCATTGCTCACCCTCACTGTCAAAAAGTTTTTTTCTAATGTGTATCTTTTCCCTTTCATCCCATTGCTTCTCGTGCTTCCATGTGCAAATGAGAATAAGGATGATCCCTCTACATTGGGGCAACCCTTCAGATATTGGTGTCCTCCATCTAATAGAAGGGAACGCCTTTCCGACAGAACAGGCTGACTGAACGTGACGGCCGTCGCCATGATCCCTATGGCCGGCGCATACACACTGCTATGTTGCTGATGTTGTAGCACATTACTTCAATGAAATATTAATGGTGCTGACACGTGCCGGATTATCAGACGTTGTCAGTATTAATCGTGGTGACAGGTGCCGGATTATCAGATGTTGTAAGTATTAATCGTGCTGACACGTGCCGGATTATCAGATGTTGTCAGTATTAATCGTGCTGACACGTGCCGGATTATCAGATATCATGAGTATTAATGGACATGAAACATGTGCCAGATTATCAGATGTTATCGGTATTAATGGTGCTTACAGATGCTGGATTATCAGATGTTATCAGTATTAATGGTGTTGACAGGTGCCGGATTATCAGACTTCATCAGTATTAATGGTGCTGACACGTGCCGGATTATCAGATGTTGTCAGTATTAATCGTGCTGACAGGTGCGGGATTATCAGATGTTGTCAGTATTAATCGTGCCGGATTATCAGATGTTGTCAGTACTAATCGTGCTGACACGTGCCGGATTATCAGATGTTGTCAGTACTAATCGTGCTGACACGTGCCGGATTATCAGATGTTGTCAGTATTAATCGTGCTGACACGTGCCGGAATAACAGATATCATGAGTATTAATGAGCCTGACAAATGCCAGATTATCAGATGTTATCGGTATTAATGGTGCTTACAGATGCTGGATTATCAGATGTTATCAGTATTAATGGTGTTGACAGGTGCCGGATTATCAGACTTCATCAGTATTAATGGTGCTGACACGTGCCGGATTATCAGATGTTGTCAGTATTAATCGTGCTGACACGTGCCGGATTATCAGATGTTGTCAGTATTAATCATAGAATCATAGAATCGTAGAGTTGGAAGGGACCTCCTGGGCCATCTGGTCCAACCCCCTGCTCAAAGCAGGATTCGCTAAATCATCCCAGTCAGATGTCTGTCCAGCCTCTGTTTGAAGACTTCCATTGAAGGAGAACTCACCACTTCTCGTGGCAGCCTGTTCCACTCATTGATCACTCTAACTGTCAAAAAGTTTTTTCTAATATCTAATCTGTGTCTCCTCCCATTCAGTTTCATCCCATTGCTTCTAGTCTTTCCTTGTGCAAATGAGAATAAAGTTGATCCTTCTACAATGTGACAGCCCTTTAGATATTTGTAGACAGCAATTAAGTCTCCTCTCAGTCTTCTCTTTTGCAAACTAAACATTCCCAAATCCTGCAACCTTTCCTCATAAGACAGGGTTTGCAGACCGGTCACCATTCTGGTCGCTCTTTTCTGAACTTGCTCCAGTTTGTTGATGTCTTTTTTAAAATGTGGTGCCCAAAACTGGACACAATATTCCAGATGAGGTCTGACCAAAGAGGAGTAGAGGGAAATAATGACTTCACGTGATCTAGACTGTATGCTTCTGTTAATACATCCTAGAACTGCATTTGCCTTTTTTGCTGCTGCATCACACTGTTGACTCATATTCAGTCTGTGATCTATTAGTATACCCAAGTCTTTTTCACATGTGCTGTCACTTAGCCCTATTCCTCCCATTCTATATATGCTTTTTTCATTTTTATTGCCCAGATGTAGTACTTTGCATTTCTCCCTGTTAAAAACCATTCTGTTAGTTACTGCCCACTTCTCCAGTTTATTTAAATCTTTTTGAATCCTCTCTCTCTCTTCTCTAGTATTAGCTATCCCTCCTAGCTTTGTGTCATCAGCAAATTTAATCAGTTTACCCTCAATTCCTTCATCTAAATCATTGATAAAGATGTTGAACAATACAGGGCCCAGGACAGAGCCCTGTGGTACCCCACTTGAGACATTCTTCCAACTGGATGTGCAGCCATTTACGACCACTCTTTGGGTCCGATCACTAAGCCAGCTATGAATCCACCTAACAGTTGCCTTGTCCATTCCATACTTAGTCATTTTTTCAATAAGGATTGTATGAGAGACTTTGTCAAATGCTTTGCTGAAGTCAAGATATACTATATCTACAGCATTTCCTTGATCCACCCAATCAGTGATACCGTCATAGAAGGAAATTAAGTTAGTCTGACATGACTTATTAGTTACAAACCCATGCTGACTCTGTTTGATCACTTCATTCTTATCCAGGTATTGACTTACATGTTGTTTAATAATTTGTTCAAAGATCTTTCCTGGTATAGAAGTCAGACTCACCGGCCTATAGTTGCCTGGGTCCACCTTCTTCCCCTTTTTGAAGATAGGAACAACATTTGCTCTTCTCCAGTCTTCTGGCACTTCTCCTGTTCTCCAAGAATTTTCAAAGATTATGGAGAGTGGTTCAGAAATTTCTTCTGCTATCTCCTTCAGTACTCTGGGGTGTAATTCATCTGGACCTGGAGACTTGAATTCATTTAGGTTAGCTAAGTGTTTCCTCACTATCTTTCTGTTTATAGATATCCTGGATTCTTCTATTCCCTTAATAGGACAGTGAATAACAGTTGGTGTTACATTTCCTTTCTGAGAGAAAACAGATGCAAAATAGGAATTTAAAAGTTCAGCCTTCTCAACATCCTGTCTTACCATTTCATCATTTTCATCGTGTAAAAATCCTATAGCATCTTTGACTTTTCTTTTACTTTTGACATATCCCCAAAATCCTTTATTATTGCTTTTGACATCTCTTGCAAGCCTCAATTCATTTTCAGCTTTAATCTGATTTGTGCCCTGCAGATTCTGCAGACAGCATTATATTCTTCTTTAGATATGCCTCCCTCTTTCCATTTTATAAACATTTTTTTCTTCCTTTTTAGCATGTGCTTAAGTTCTGTGTTCACCCATCCTGGTTTCCTTAAATGCTTCCTATTCTTCCCTCTTTTCGGAATTGTTAACAACTGTGCTTTGAGAATTTCATTTTTCAAGATTTCCCATCCTTCCTGGACATTTTTGTCTTTAAGGATATCCAGCCATTGGATCCCTCCAATTATCTTTCTGAATCCCTTAAAATCTGCCTTTCTGAAATCTAACCTTGACGTCTGAGTCTTCACAGGTCTTCCGCCTCTAGTTATCCAAAATTCTAAAATAGCATGGTCGCTACCTCCTAGGGTTCCAGCCACTTTTACCTCCTCAACCATTTCCTCCCTGTTTATAAGGATTAGATCCAAGGTAGCAGTTCCCCTTGTTTTCTCCCCTACCTTTTGGAAGATAAAGTTGTCAGCAAGAGAGGATAAGAATTTCCTTGACCTGTTAGTTTTGCCTGAGAGAGATTCCCAACAAATGTCTGGATAGTTGAAATCTCCCATGACAACTATGTCATATTTTTTGGAGAACTTGGCCATTTGATGCATAAAGAGTTCATCCATATCTTCAGCTTGCACAGGCGGCCTGTAGTAAATGCCTACAATGGTGTCCTTTCCATTGTTCTGTCCTTGTATTCTTACCCAAACAGTTTCCACAGAACTCCCAGTCTCTGAAGCTTCAATCTCTGTGCAGATATATGCGTTTCTAACATACAATGCAACACCCCCTCCTCGTTTATCAAGTCTGTTTCTTGCAAATAAGTTGTATCCTTCTAGTCTTGTATTCCAATCATGTGTATCGTCCCACCAAGTTTCAGTGATTCCAATGACATCATATTTCTTTTCCTGTGTTAGTAGTTCCAATTCTCCTTGTTTGTTGCCCATGCTTTGTGCATTAGTATAGAAACATTTTAGTTTGTGATTGGTTTCTCTTTCTCCAATATTGTTATTAATTAGATTCTTTCGTCTTTGTTCTTCCTTTCCACTTCTATTAGCAGAGTTCTCAATAGCATTTGTCAGGTGTATGGCTTTTTCTGGTCTTTTGCTTCCCTTCCCATGTTGTTCTAGTTTAAAGCTCTCCTTACAAGTGTAGCAAGGCGACTTCCAAATACATGCTTTCCAGTCTTCGTAAGGTGCACCCCATCTCTAGCAAGTAGTCCATCGTATAAGTAGTTCACTCCGTGATCCAGAAATCCAAATCGTTGCTGACGGCACCATCGACGTAGCCAGTTGTTCACCTGCAGAATCTTATTCCACCTCCTTGTTCCATGGCCATCCACTGGGAGGATGGAAGAGAAGACCACCTGCGCTCCCAGTTCTTTCACTTTCTTGCCTAAGTCTTCAAAGTCTCTGCAGATGGTTTCCAGGTCGTTTCTTGCGGTGTCATTTGTCCCCACATGTAGTAGCAGGAATGGGTAGTCATCTGTAGGTCTGAAGAGTCCTGATATCCTGTCAGACACATCTTTAATTTTTGCACCTGGAAGACAGCACATTTCTCTTGAAGTTATATCCGGTCTGCAGATAGCGGCCTCTGTTCCTCTCAACAGGGAATCCCCCATGACCACCACTCTCCGTTTCTTCTTCACAACATTTTTCTTTCTCCATCCAGGAGGACTCTGAAGGCGTACAAGGTTGCTGTTTGTTGGCAAAGTCTTATCCTGATGTATTTCTTCATCATTTTCCTGCGTGAGAGCCTGGTACTGGTTTCTGAGCAGTATGGGTGCTGACTGCCTCCTGATCCTCCTGCTTCTCTGGGTCACATGTCTCCATTCCTCTGTTTCTTCAGGTGCACTTCGAATTTCTTCTCTTTCTGTAACATGAAGAGATAATTCTGCTCTGTCCAAGAACTCTTCACCTTCCTTAATGATCTTCAACGTAGCCAACCTCTCTTCGAGATTTTGCAACTTTTCCTCCAACAGGGACACAAGCTTGCATTTGTGGCATGTGAAGTTTGGCTTTTCCACTGGTAAGTCTGTGAACATGTAGCAAGAAATGCAGCTCACCAAATGGCTCCTGGCCTCTTCCATCTTGAGATTTCTTAAAAACGATGAAATATGAGCCAAAATTCTCTTCCCCTGGTTTTCCGATTTCCTCTTTTCAGCTGCAACAGCCAAAACCCAGTGATCGTTGAGCTCGCGGAGACTCTTCACTTATCCCAGAAGGCACTGGGAATATGCAAATGATCTCCTCAAGACTCTTCCCCTGGTTTTCCGATTTCCTCTTTTCAGCTGCAACGGCCAAAACCCAGTGATCGTTGAGCTCGCGGAGACTCTTCACTTATCCCAGAAGGCACTGGGAATATGCAAATGATCTCCTCAAGAATCTTCCCCTGGTTTTCCGATTTCCTCTTTTCAGCTGCAACGGCCAAAACCCAGTGATCGTTGAGCTCGCGGAGACTCTTCACTTATCCCAGAAGGCACTGGGAATATGCAAATGATCTCCTCAAGACTCTTCCCCTGGTTTTAATCGTGCTGACAGGTGCCGGATTATCAGATATCATGAGTATTAATGGACCTGACAAATGCCGGATTATCAGATGTTATCGGTATTAATGGTGCTTACAGATGCTGGATTATCAGATGTTATCAGTATTAATGGTGTTGACAGGTGCCGGATTATCAGACTTCATCAGTATTAACCCCTTAACCCCCAAGGGTGGTTGGCACGTTAATGACCGGGCCAATTTTGACAATTCTTACCACTGTCCCTTTAAGAGGTCATAACTCTGGAACGCTTCCATGGATCCCGCCGGTGATTCTGACATTGCTTTTTTCTCACGACATAGTGTACTTCGTAGGGATATACTATTGAAGAGAAATAGCGCAATAGTGCATTATCCAGTGTAGGTATATCAATTTAAAAATAATACACTCACCAAATGGAGCTTGTAATAAGCATGGAGGATTCGCTGCTGCAGAAACCACAGATCCACGAGGGACCAACGTAGAAGATGCAGGAGAGGAGAAAAAGTGGTCAGACAATCCGCGCTGCAAATCACTTTGAACCCCCAAAGGGCTTCACAGAAGTTTATAACGTGCAGCCATCCAATTAAAGACATCATATTTTTTCCACAAAAATGATCTTTTCACCCCCAATTTTTATTTTCCCAAGAGTAACAGGACCCCAAAAGTTATTGTGCAATTCATCCTGAGTACGCTGATACCCCATATATGGGGGTAAACCACTATTTGGGCACATGGCAGAGCTCGGAAGGGAAGCAGCGCCATTTAACTTTTTTGGCTGGAATTGAGATCGGACGCCATGTCGCGTTTGGAAAGCCCCTGAAGTGCCAAAACAGTGGAAACCCCCCAATTCTAACTCCCACCCTAACCCTAGCCCTGACCCTAGCTCTGACCCTAGCCCTAATGGGAAAATGGAAATAAATACATTTTTTTTTTATTTTATTATTTTTGCCTAACTAAGGGGGTGATAAAGGGGGGGTTTGATTTACTATTTATGGCGGGTTTTAATTTTTGGCAGATGTCATACGCTAAAAGACGCTTTTTATTGTAAAAATAGTTTATGCATCACCACATTTTGAGAGCTATAATTTTTCCTTATTTTGACCCACCGAGTCATGTGAGGTCATATTTTTTGCGGGACGAGTTGACGTTTCTATTGGTACCATTTTCGGGCACGTGACATATTTTGGTCGCTTTTTACTCCGATTTTTGAGACGCAGTATGAACAAAAACCAGCTTTTCAGGAATTTCTTTTGGAGGGGGGGGGGTGCGTTTACACCGTTCCGCGTGCGGTAAAATTGATAAGACGCTTTTATTCTTCAGGTCAGTATGATTACAGCGATACCTCTTTTATGTCTTTTTTTATGTTTTGGCGGTTTTATGCTATGAAAATTTTTTTTTATAAAAAATAATTATTTTTGCATCGCTTTATTCTGCGAGCTATAACTTTTTTATTTTTTCTCTGATGATGCTGTGTGGTGGCTCGTTTGTTGCGGGACAAGATGTCGTTTTCAGCGGTACCATGGATATTTATATGCGTCTTTTTGATCGCGCGTTATTGCACTTTTTGTTCGTCGGTATGATAATAAATCATTAATTTTTGCGTCGTTTTTTATTTTTTAAGGGGAACGCTAAAGGGGTTAACTAATGGGGGACAGTTTTATAGGGTGGGTCATTACGGACGCGGCGATAACAAATAGGTGTACTTTTATTGTTTTTCTGTTTCTTTATTTTCAAAAAATGAATTTATTAGGGAATAATTTTTTTTCTTATTTATTTAACGATTTTATTAAAATTATTTTTACACTTTTTGTTTTTTACTTTATTATAATGTCCCATGGGGGACATCACTGTCCTGTGACAGATCGCTGATCTGTCACATCACAGATCGCTGTGACAGATCAGCGATCTGTCACAGGCACTGCTGCAGGCTTCCTCATGCCTGCGCTCTGCGGGCAGTGAGGAAGCCAGCTCCCTGCAGGCCCCCGAAGGTCCCCGTCGCCATATTGGATCCGGGGACCTGCAGGAAAGGCGACCCCCGCAGCGGCGCTGCACATCGCGCTGCTGTGGGGGTCGCAGGGAAGCACGGAGGGAGCCCCCTCCCTGCCGATGCTTCCTTTAACCCCCGGTACACCTCGATCATGTTTGATCGCGGTGTCCCAGGGGTTAACGTGTCGGGGGCGGTCACACATTGTGCCGGGTGTCAGCTGTGATAATCAGCTGACACCCGGCCGCGATCAGCTGCGCTCCCCCCGTGAGCGCAGCTGATCGCATTAGACGTACTATTCCGTCCTTGGGACTTAGGTCCCAGGTCACATGGACGGAATAGTACGTCTAATGTAGGAAAGGGGTTGATGGACCTGACAGATATCCCGGATTATCAGATATTATCAGTATTAACATTAGTTTTTTTCATGTTTCACATAGAAGCTTATAGGGAAAAAAACACCAAAATTCGCACAGTTCAGCAGCGTCTTCAGCCTCCCAGCGATCGCAGATCGCATGAAATCACATCCACTTTTCTTGCACATATAGGCCGTAGCGTAAATGCTGTGTCTTCCGCTGATTTTTTTTGGGGGGCAGAAATTCTGCTACGTTTAACTGTGTGAATAAATGCTGGGCAGGGTGCAATAGTTGACTGCTTTGTCTCCCATCCTTATAGGACCCCTAGCATGGTCCGCTGAGCGTTGAATGATCTTTTAATAGGCTTGGATTCTGATAAATAGTTGTTGCAATAATCGCTGGAACCAAGTCCTAGTGGCAGGGCTACAACCCACCTCCCCATAAAATATAATGTACCCCCCATAGAATATAATACAACCCACCTCCCCATAGAATATAATGTACCCCCCATAGAATATAGTACAGCCCACCTCCCCATAGAATATAATGTACCCCCCCATAGAATATAATACAACCCACCTCCCCATAGAATATAATGTACCCCCCATAGAATATAGTACAGCCCACCTCCCCATAGAATATAATGTACCCCCCCATAGAATATAATACAACCCACCTCCCCATAGAATATAATGTACCCCCCATAGAATATAATACAACCCACCTCCCCATAGAATATAATGTACCCCCCATAGAATATAGTACAGCCCACCTCCCCATAGAATATAATGTACCCCCCATAGAATATAGTACAGCCCACCTCCCCATAGAATATAATGTAGCACCCCATAGAAAATAATGTACCCCCCATAGAATATAGTACAGCCAACCTCCCCATAGAATATAATGTAGCACCCCATAGAATATAGTTCAGCCCACCTCCCCATAGAATATAATGTAGCACCCCATAGAAAATAATGTACCCCCCATAGAATATAGTACAGCCCACCTCCCCATAGAATATAATGTAGCACCCCACAGAATATAATGTATCTCCCCCCCGGTGTGTATATGTACACGCCGGTCTCCTCATCACCACCGGTGAAGCCGCTGCTGGCACAGAGCTGACATCGTGCAGATGGCCCCGATCACATCAGACAGCGCCGCCCTTTGCTCTCCAATAGAATAGCGTCGTAGTGCGGTATGCGCGCATGCTACGACTCCGGCGACACGGTCCGCAGGAGGATTCTGACAGAAGGACACATGTCCGGTCATATTATAGATATATAGTCACGAGCGAACGGGTTGACACCCTTTAAACTGTTCCAGAAAATGAGTGCAATTTACACTTGTTTTGTTCTATACCTGTTACTTCTCAAAAGGTGTGTACAGTGCGGTGGCTGGGCGCAGGCAGGCGCACGTGGAGGGAGGGACCGCCGGAATGGGCAGCTGCTGGATCAGACTATATTGCAACATGGGCAGCTGCTGTCACCGTCGCGATCCCACCAGCCTCCGAAGCCCACTGGTCTACATCCAGACACCACCGCACACATCTCTATAAGCAGACCTCAGCGCTATTTATGTCCCAGTAATGGCCAACCACTATAAATTATGGAGATTTTTTAAAATGCCACCAGAGTGATCTGCTGACAAACTGAACATCCCTGTTGTCAAAATGTCCCGCCCCTGCTGTGTATTTTGGAGAAACTAGGTGACACGTTTGTGTTTCCTGCAGCTCATTTGCATATATGGATGAGCAAGCGCTGTGATTGGCTGCTGTAGAATCCTAGTATGTTTCAGTTGGAAGAGAGGTCAAAGGCCATCGTGTCTGTCCGCCTGCTGCTCAATGCAGCAATGGCAGGATTCACTAAACCCTCTCAGACAGATGTCTGTCCAGCCTCTGGGTGAACAGTCCCACCGAAGGAGAACTCGTCACCTCCTCTGGTGGCCGCCTGTTCCACTCATTGCTCACCCTCACTGTCAAAAAGTTTTTTTCTAATGTGTATCTTTTCCCTTTCATCCCATTGCTTCTCGTGCTTCCATGTGCAAATGAGAATAAGGATGATCCCTCTACATTGGGGCAACCCTTCAGATATTGGTGTCCTCCATCTTATAGAAGGGAACGCCTTTCCGACAGAACAGGCTGACTGAACTTGACGGCCGTCGCCATGATCCCTATGGCCGGCGCATACACACTGCTATGTTGCTGATGTTGTAGCACATTACTTCAATGAAATATTAATGGTGCTGACACGTGCCGGATTATCAGACGTTGTCAGTATTAATCGTGGTGACAGGTGCCGGATTATCAGATGTTGTAAGTATTAATCGTGCTGACACGTGCCGGATTATCAGATGTTGTCAGTATTAATCGTGCTGACACGTGCCGGATTATCAGATATCATGAGTATTAATGGACCTGAAACATGTGCCAGATTATCAGATGTTATCGGTATTAATGGTGCTTACAGATGCTGGATTATCAGATGTTATCAGTATTAATGGTGTTGACAGGTGCCGGATTATCAGACTTCATCAGTATTAATGGTGTTGACACGTGCCGGATTATCAGATGTTGTCAGTATTAATCGTGCTGACAGGTGCCGGATTATCAGATGTTGTCAGTATTAATCGTGCCGGATTATCAGATGTTGTCAGTATTAATCTTGCTGACACGTGCCGGATTATCAGATGTTGTCAGTATTAATCGTGCTGACAGGTGCCGGATTATCAGATATCATGAGTATTAATGGACCTGACAAATGCCGGATTATCAGATGTTGTCAGTATTAATCGTGGTGACAGGTGCCGGATTATCAGATGTTGTCAGTATTAATCGTGCCTACACGTGCCGGATTATCAGATGTTGTCAGTATTAATCGTGCTGACACGTGCCGGATTATCAGATATCATGAGTATTAATGGACCTGACAAATGCCAGATTATCAGATGTTATCGGTATTAATGGTGCTTACAGATGCTGGATTATCAGATGTTATCAGTATTAATGGTGTTGACAGGTGCCGGATTATCAGACTTCATCAGTATTAATGGTGCTGACAGGTGCGGGATTATCAGATGTTGTCAGTATTTATCGTGCCGGATTATCAGATGTTGTCAGTACTAATCGTGCTGACACGTGCCGGATTATCAGATGTTGTCAGTACTAATCGTGCTGACACGTGCCGGATTATCAGATGTTGTCAGTATTAATCGTGCTGACACGTGCCGGAATAACAGATACAGTCATGGCCAAGAGTATTGACACCCCTGAAATTCTGTCAGATAATATTCAGTTTCTTCCTGAAAATGATTGCAAACACAAATTCTTTGGTATTATTATCTTCATTTAATTTGTCTTAAATGAAAAAACACAAAAGAGAATGAAGCAAAAAGCAAAACATTGATCATTTCACACAAAACTCCAAAAATGGGCCGGACAAAAGTATTGGCACCCTCAGCCTAATACTTGGTTGCACAACCTTTAGCCAAAATAACTGCCACCAACCGCTTCCGGTAACCATCAATGAGTTTCTTACAATGCTCTGCTGGAATTTTAGACCATTCTTCTTTGGCAAACTACTCCAGGTCCCTGATATTTGAAGGGTGCCTTCTCCAAAGTGCCATTTTTAGATCTCTCCACAGGTGTTCTATGGGATTCAGGTCTGGACTCATTGCTGGCCACCTTAGAAGTCTCCAGTGCTTTCTCTCAAACCATTTTCTAGTGCTTTTTGAAGTGTGTTTTGGGTTATTGTCCTGCTGGAAGACCCATGACCTCTGAGGTAGACCCAGCTTTCTCACACTGGGCCCTAAATTATGCTGCAAAATTTGTTGGTAGGCTTCTGACTTCATAATGCCATGCACACGGTCAAGCAGTCCAGTGCCAGAGGCAGCAAAGCAACCCCAAAACATCAGGGAACCTCCGCCATGTTTGACTGTAGGGACCGTGTACTTTTCTTTGAATGCCTCTTTTTTCTCCTGTAAACTCTATGTTGATGCTTTTGCCCTAAAAGCTCTACTTTTGTCTCATCTGACCAAAGAACATTCTTCCAAAATGTTTTAGGCTTTTTCAGGTAAGTTTTCGCAAACTCCAGCCTGGCTTTTTTATGTCTCGGGGTAAGAAGTGGAGTCTTCCTGGGTCTCCTACCATACAGTCCCTTTTCATTCAGATGCCGACGGATAGTACGGGTTGACACCGTTGTACCCTCGGACTGCAGGGCAGCTTGAACTTGTTTGGATGTTAGTGGAGGTTCTTTATCCAACATCCGCACAATCTTGCGTTGAAATCTCTTGTCAATTTTTCTTTTCCGTCCACATCTAGGGAGGTTAGCCACAGTGCCAGGGACTTTAAACTTCTTGATGACACTGCGCACGGTAGACACAGGAACATTCAGGTCTTTGGAGATGGATTTGTAGCCTTGAGATTGCTCATGCTTCCTCACAATTTGGTTTCTCAAGTCCTCAGACAGTTCTTTGGTCTTCTTTCTTTTCTCCATGCTCAATGTGGTACACACAAGGACACAGGACAGAGGTTGAGTCAACTTTAATCCATGTCAACTGGCTGCAAGTGTGATTTAGTTATTGCCAACACCTGTTAGGTGCCACAGGTAAGTTACAGGTGCTGTTAATTATACAAATTAGAGAAGCATCACATGATTTTTCGCACAGTGCCAATACTTTTGTCCACCCTGTTTTTTATGTTTGGTGTGGAATTATATCCAATTTGGCTTTAGGACAATTCTTTTTGTGTTTTTTCATTTAAGACAAATTAAATGAAGATAATAATAACAAAGAATTTGTGTTTGCAATCATTTTCAGGAAGAAACTGAGTATTATCTGACAGAATTGCAGGGGTGTCAATACTTTTGGCCATGACTGAATCATGAGTATTAATGAGCCTGACAAATGCCAGATTATCAGATGTTATCGGTATTAATGGTGCTTACAGATGCTGGATTATCAGATGTTATCAGTATTAATGGTGTTGACAGGTGCCGGATTATCAGACTTTATCAGTATTAATGGTGCTGACACGTGCCGGATTATCAGATGTTGTCAGTATTAATCGTGCTGACACGTGCCGGATTATCAGATGTTGTCAGTATTAATCGTGCTGACAGGTGCCGGATTATCAGATATCATGAGTATTAATGGACCTGACAAATGCCGGATTATCAGATGTTATCGGTATTAATGGTGCTTACAGATGCTGGATTATCAGATGTTATCAGTATTAATGGTGTTGACAGGTGCCGGATTATCAGACTTCATCAGTATTAACCCCTTAACCCCCAAGGGTGGTTGGCACGTTAATGACCGGGCCAATTTTGACAATTCTTACCACTGTCCCTTTAAGAGGTCATAACTCTGGAACGCTTCCATGGATCCCGCCGGTGATTCTGACATTGCTTTTTTCTCACGACATAGTGTACTTCGTAGGGATATACTATTGAAGAGAAATAGCGCAATAGTGCATTATCCAGTGTAGGTATATCAATTTAAAAATAATACACTCACCAGATGGAGCTTGTAATAAGCATGGAGGATTCGCTGCTGCAGAAACCACAGATCCACGAGGGACCAACGTAGAAGATGCAGGAGAGGAGAAAAAGTGGTCAGACAATCCGCGCTGCAAATCACTTTGAACCCCCAAAGGGCTTCACAGAAGTTTATAACGTGCAGCCATCCAATTAAAGACATCATATTTTTTCCACAAAAATGATCTTTTCACCCCCAATTTTTATTTTCCCAAGAGTAACAGGACCCCAAAAGTTATTGTGCAATTCATCCTGAGTACGCTGATACCCCATATATGGGGGTAAACCACTATTTGGGCACATGGCAGAGCTCGGAAGGGAAGCAGCGCCATTTAACTTTTTTGGCTGGAATTGAGATCGGACGCCATGTCGCGTTAGGGAAAGCCCCTGAAGTGCCAAAACAGTGGAAACCCCCCAATTCTAACTCCCACTCTAACCCTAGCCCTGACCCTAGCTCTGACCCTAGCCCTAATGTGAAAATGGAAATAAATACATTTTTTTTTTATTTTATTATTTTTGCCTAACTAAGGGGGTGATAAAGGGGGGGTTTGATTTACTATTTATGGCGGGTTTTAATTTTTGGCAGCTGTCATACGCTAAAAGACGCTTTTTATTGTAAAAATAGTTTATGCATCACCACATTTTGAGAGCTATAATTTTTCCTTATTTTGACCCACCGAGTCATGTGAGGTCATATTTTTTGCGGGACGAGTTGACGTTTTTATTGGTACCATTTTCGGGCACGTGACATTTTTTGGTCGCTTTTTACTCCGATTTTTGGGACGCAGTATGAACAAAAACCAGCTTTTCAGGAATTTCTTTTGGGGGGGGGTGCGTTTACACCGTTTCGCGTGCGGTAAAATTGATAAGGCGCTTTTATTCTTCGGGTCAGTATGATTACAGCGATACCTCTTTTATGTCTTTTTTTATGTTTTGGCGGTTTTATGCTATGAAAAATTTTTTTTTATAAAAAATAATTATTTTTGCATCGCTTTATTCTGCGAGCTATAACTTTTTTATTTTTTCTCTGATGATGCTGTGTGGTGGCTCGTTTGTTGCGGGACAAGATGTCGTTTTCAGCGGTACCATGGATATTTATATGCGTCTTTTTGATCGCGCGTTATTGCACTTTTTGTTCGTCGGTATGATAATAAATCATTAATTTTTGCGTCGTTTTTTATTTTTTAAGGGGAACGCTAAAGGGGTTAACTAATGGGACAGTTTTATAGGGTGGGTCATTACGGCGATAACAAATAGGTGTACTTTTATTGTTTTTCTGTTTCTTTATTTTCAAAAAATGAATTTATTAGGGAATAATTTTTTTTCTTATTTATTTAACGATTTTATTAAAATTATTTTTACACTTTTTGTTTTTTACTTTATTATAATGTCCCATGGGGGACATCACTGTCCTGTGACAGATTGCTGATCTGTCACATCACAGATCGCTGTGACAGATCAGCGATCTGTCACAGGCACTGCTGCAGGCTTCCTCATGCCTGCGCTCTGCGGGCAGTGAGGAAGCCAGCTCCCTGCAGGCCCCCGAAGGTCCCCGTCGCCATATTGGATCCGGGGACCTGCAGGAAAGGCGACCCCCGCAGCGGCGCTGCACATCGCGCTGCTGTGGGGGTCGCAGGGAAGCACGGAGGGAGCCCCCTCCCTGCCGATGCTTCCTTTAACCCCCGGTACACCGCGATCATGTTTGATCGCGGTGTGCCAGGGGTTAACGTGTCGGGGGCGGTCACACATTGTGCCGGGTGTCAGCTGCGATAATCAGCTGACACCCGGCCGCGATCAGCTGCGCTCCCCCCGTGAGCGCAGCTGATCGCATTAGACGTACTATTCCGTCCTTGGGACTTAGGTCCCAGGTCACATGGACGGAATAGTACGTCTAATGTAGGAAAGGGGTTGATGGACCTGACAGATACCGGATTATCAGATATTATCAGTATTAACATTAGTTTTTTTCATGTTTCACATAGAAGCTTATAGGGAAAAAAACACCAAAATTCGCACAGTTCAGCAGCGTCTTCAGCCTCCCAGCGATCGCAGATCGCATGAAATCACATCCACTTTTCTTGCACATATAGGCCGTAGCGTAAATGCTGTGTCTTCCGCTGATTTTTTTGGGGGGACAGAAATTCTGCTACGTTTAACTGTGTGAATAAATGCTGGGCAGGGTGCAATAGTTGACTGCTTTGTCTCCCATCCTTATAGGACCCCTAGCATGGTCCGCTGAGCTTTGAATGATCTTTTAATAGGCTTGGATTCTGATAAATAGTTGTTGCAATAATCGCTGGAACCAAGTCCTAGTGGCAGGGCTACAACCCACCTCCCCATAAAATATAATGTACCCCCCATAAGAATATAATACAACCCACCTCCCCATAGAATATAATGTACCCCCCATAGAATATAGTACAGCCCACCTGCCCATAGAATATAATGTACCCCCCATAGAATATAATACAACCCACCTCCCCATAGAATATAATGTACCCCCCATAGAATATAGTACAGCCCACCTCCCCATAGAATATAATGTATCCCCCCCATAGAATATAATACAACCCACCTCCCCATAGAATATAATGTATCCCCCCCATAGAATATAATACAACCCACCTCCCCATAGAATATAATGTACCCCCCATAGAATATAATACAACCCACCTCCCCATAGAATATAATGTACCCCCATAGAATATAGTACAGCCCACCTGCCCATAGAATATAATGTACCCCCCATAGAATATAGTACAGCCCACCTCCCCATAGAATATAATGTAGCACCCCATAGAAAATAATATACCCCCCATAGAATATAGTACAGCCCACCTCCCCATAGAATATAATGTAGCACCCCATAGAATATAGTACAGCCCACCTCCCCATAGAATATAATGTAGCACCCCATAGAATATAGTACAGCCCACCTCCCGATAGAATATAATGTAGCACCCCATAGAAAATAATGTACCCCCCATAGAATATAGTACAGCCCACCTCCCCATAGAATATAATGTAGCACCCCATAGAATATAGTACAGCCCACCTCCCCATAGAATATAATGTAGCACCCCATAGAATATAGTACAGCCCACCTCCCCATAGAATATAATGTAGCACCCCATAGAAAATAATGTACCCCCCATAGAATATAATACAACCCACCTCCCCATAGAATATAATGTACCCCCCATAGAATATAGTACAGCCCACCTTCCCATAGAATATAATGTACCCCCCCATAGAATATAACACAACCCACCTCCCCATAGAATATAATGTACCCCCCATAGAATATAATACAACCCACCTCCCCATAGAATATAATATACCCCCCATAGAATATAGTACAGCCCACCTCCCCATAGAATATAATGTACCCCCCATAGAATATAGTACAGCCCACCTCCCCATAGAATATAATGTAGGACCCCATAGAAAATAATGTACCCCCCATAGAATATAGTACAGCCCACCTCCCCATAGAATATAATGTAGCACCCCATAGAATATAGTACAGCCCACCTCCCCATAGAATATAATGTAGCACCCCATAGAATATAGTACAGCCCACCTCCCCATAGAATATAATGTAGCACCCCATAGAAAATAATGTACCCCCCATAGAATATAGTACAGCCCACCTCCCCATAGAATATAATGTATCTCCCCCCCGGTGTGTATATGTACACGCCGGTCTCCTCATCACCACCGGTGAAGCCGCTGCTGGCACAGAGCTGACATCGTGCAGATGGCCCCGATCACATCAGACAGCGCCGCCCTTTGCTCTCCAATAGAATAGCGTCGTAGTGCGGTATGCGCGCATGCTACGACTCCGGCGACACGGTCCGCAGGAGGATTCTGACAGAAGGACACATGTCCGGTCATATTATAGATATATAGTCACGAGCGAATGGGTTGACACCCTTTAAACTGTTCCAGAAAATGATTGCAATTTACACTTGTTTTGTTCTATACCTGTTACTTATCAAAAGGTGTGTGCAGTGCGGTGGCTGGGCGCAGGCAGGCGCACGTGGAGGGAGGGACCGCCGGAATAGGCAGCTGCTGGATCAGACTATATTGCAACATGGGCAGCTGCTGTCACCGTCACGATCCCACCAGCCTCCGAAGCCCACTGGTCTACATCCAGACACCACCGCACACATCTCTATAAGCAGACCTCAGCGCTATTTATGTCCCAGTAATGGCCAACCACTATAAATTATGGAGATTTTTTAAAATGCCACCAGAGTGATCTGCTGACAAACTGAACATCCCTGTTGTCAAAATGTCCCGCCCCTGCTGTGTATTTTGGAGAAACTAGGTGACACGTTTGTGTTTCCTGCAGCTCATTTGCATATATGGATGAGCAAGCGCTGTGATTGGCTGCTGTAGAATCCTAGTATGTTTCAGTTGGAAGAGAGGTCAAAGGCCATCGTGTCTGTCCGCCTGCTGCTCAATGCAGCAATGGCAGGATTCACTAAACCCTCTCAGACAGATGTCTGTCCAGCCTCTGGGTGAACAGTCCCACCGAAGGAGAACTCGTCACCTCCTCTGGTGGCCGCCTGTTCCACTCATTGCTCACCCTCACTGTCAAAAAGTTTTTTTCTAATGTGTATCTTTTCCCTTTCATCCCATTGCTTCTCGTGCTTCCATGTGCAAATGAGAATAAGGATGATCCCTCTACATTGGGGCAACCCTTCAGATATTGGTGTCCTCCATCTTATAGAAGGGAACGCCTTTCCGACAGAACAGGCTGACTGAACGTGACGGCCGTCGCCATGATCCCTATGGCCGGCGCATACACACTGCTATGTTGCTGATGTTGTAGCACATTACTTCAATGAAATATTAATGGTGCTGACACGTGCCGGATTATCAGACGTTGTCAGTATTAATCGTGGTGACAGGTGCCGGATTATCAGATGTTGTAAGTATTAATCGTGCTGACACGTGTCGGATTATCAGATGTTGTCAGTATTAATCGTGCTGACACGTGCCGGAATAACAGATATCATGAGAATTAATGAGCCTGACAAATGCCAGATTATCAGATGTTATCGGTATTAATGGTGTTGACAGGTGCCGGATTATCAGACTTCATCAGTATTAATGGTGCTTACAGATGCTGGATTATCAGATGTTATCAGTATTAATGGTGTTGACAGGTGCCGGATTATCAGACTTCATCAGTATTAATGGTGCTGACACGTGCCGGATTATCAGATGTTGTCAGTATTAATCGTGCTGACACGTGCCGGATTATCAGATGCTGTCAGTATTAATCGTGCTGACAGGTGCCGGATTATCAGATATCATGAGTATTAATGGACCTGACAAATGCCGGATTATCAGATGTTATCGGTATTAATGGTGCTTACAGATGCTGGATTATCAGATGTTATCAGTATTAATGGTGTTGACAGGTGCCGGATTATCAGACTTCATCAGTATTAACCCCTTAACCCCCAAGGGTGGTTGGCACGTTAATGACCGGGCCAATTTTGACAATTCTTACCACTGTCCCTTTAAGAGGTCATAACTCTGGAACGCTTCCATGGATCCCGCCGGTGATTCTGACATTGCTTTTTTCTCACGACATAGTGTACTTCGTAGGGATATACTATTGAAGAGAAATAGCGCAATAGTGCATTATCCAGTGTAGGTATATCAATTTAAAAATAATACACTCACCAGATGGAGCTTGTAATAAGCATGGAGGATTCGCTGCTGCAGAAACCACAGATCCACGAGGGACCAACGTAGAAGATGCAGGAGAGGAGAAAAAGTGGTCAGACAATCCGCGCTGCAAATCACTTTGAACCCCCAAAGGGCTTCACAGAAGTTTATAACGTGCAGCCATCCAATTAAAGACATCATATTTTTTCCACAAAAATGATCTTTTCACCCCCAATTTTTATTTTCCCAAGAGTAACAGGACCCCAAAAGTTATTGTGCAATTCATCCTGAGTACGCTGATACCCCATATATGGGGGTAAACCACTATTGGGCACATGGCAGAGCTCGGAAGGGAAGCAGCGCCATTTAACTTTTTTGGCTGGAATTGAGATCGGACGCCATGTCGCGTTTGGAAAGCCCCTGAAGTGCCAAAACAGTGGAAACCCCCCAATTCTAACTCCCACCCTAACCCTAGCCCTGACCCTAGCTCTGACCCTAGCCCTAATGGGAAAATGGAAATAAATACATTTTTTTTTTATTTTATTATTTTTGCCTAACTAAGGGGGTGATAAAGGGGGGGTTTGATTTACTATTTATGGCGGGTTTTAATTTTTGGCAGCTGTCATACGCTAAAAGACGCTTTTTATTGTAAAAATAGTTTATGCATCACCACATTTTGAGAGCTATAATTTTTCCTTATTTTGACCCACCGAGTCATGTGAGGTAATATTTTTTGCTGGACGAGTTGACGTTTTTATTGGTACCATTTTCGGGCACGTGACATTTTTTGGTCGCTTTTTACTCCGATTTTTGCGACGCAGTATGAACAAAAACCAGCTTTTCAGGAATTTCTTTTGGGGGGGGGTGCGTTTACACCGTTCCGCGTGCGGTAAAATTGATAAGGCGCTTTTATTCTTCGGGTCAGCATGATTACAGCGATACCTCTTTTATGTCTTTTTTTTATGTTTTGGCGGTTTTATGCTATGAAAATTTTTTTTTTATAAAAAATAATTATTTTTGCATCGCTTTATTCTGCGAGCTATAACTTTTTTTATTTTTTCTCTGATGATGCTGTGTGGTGGCTCGTTTGTTGCGGGACAAGATGTCGTTTTCAGCGGTACCATGGATATTTATATGCGTCTTTTTGATCGCGCGTTATTGCACTTTTTGTTCGTCGGTATGATAATAAATCATTAATTTTTGCGTCGTTTTTTATTTTTTAAGGGGAACGCTAAAGGGGTTAACTAATGGGACAGTTTTATAGGGTGGGTCATTACGGACGCGGCGATACCAAATAGGTGTACTTTTATTGTTTTTCTGTTTCTTTATTTTCAAAAAATGAATTTATTAGGGAATAATTTTTTTTCTTATTTATTTAACGATTTTATTGAAATTATTTTTACACTTTTTGTTTTTTACTTTATTATAATGTCCCATGGGGGACATCACTGTCCTGTGACAGATCGCTGATCTGTCACATCACAGATCGCTGTGACAGATCAGCGATCTGTCACAGGCACTGCTGCAGGCTTCCTCATGCCTGCGCTCTGCGGGCAGTGAGGAAGCCAGCTCCCTGCAGGCCCCCGAAGGTCCCCGTCGCCATATTGGATCCGGGGACCTGCAGGAAAGGCGACCCCCGCAGCGGCGCTGCACATCGCGCTGCTGTGGGGGTCGCAGGTAAGCACGGAGGGAGCCCCTCCCTGCCGATGCTTCCTTTAACCCACGGTACACCGCGATCATGTTTGATCGCGGTGTGCCAGGGGTTAACGTGTCGGGGGCGGTCACACATTGTGCCGGGTGTCAGCTGTGATAATCAGCTGACACCCTGCCGCGATCAGCTGCGCTCCCCCCCGTGAGCGCAGCTGATCGCATTAGACGTACTATTCCGTCCTTGGGACTTAGGTCCCAGGTCACATGGACGGAATAGTACGTCTAATGTAGGAAAGGGGTTGATGGACCTGACAGATACCGGATTATCAGATATTATCAGTATTAACATTAGTTTTTTTCATGTTTCACATAGAAGCTTAAAGGGAAAAAAACACCAAAATTCGCACAGTTCAGCAGCGTCTTCAGCCTCCCAGCGATCGCAGATCGCATGAAATCACATCCACTTTTCTTGCACATATACTGTAGGCCGTAGCGTAAATGCTGAGTCTTCCGCTGATTTTTTTGGGGGGGCAGAAATTCTGCTACGTTTAACTGTGTGAATAAATGCTGGGCAGGGTGCAATAGTTGACTGCTTTGTCTCCCATCCTTATAGGACCCCTAGCATGGTCCGCTGAGCTTTGAATGATCTTTTAATAGGCTTGGATTCTGATAAATAGTTGTTGCAATAATCGCTGGAACCAAGTCCTAGTGGCAGGGCTACAACCCACCTCCCCATAAAATATAATGTACCCCCCATAAGAATATAATACAACCCACCTCCCCATAGAATATAATGTACCCCCCATAGAATATAGTACAGCCCACCTCCCCATAGAATATAATGTACCCCCCATAGAATATAATACAACCCACCTCCCCATAGAATATAATGTACCCCCCATAGAATATAGTACAGCCCACCTCCCCATAGAATATAATGTATCCCCCCCATAGAATATAATACAACCCACCTCCCCATAGAATATAATGTACCCCCCATAGAATATAGTACAGCCCACCTGCCCTTAGAATATAATGTACCCCCCATAGAATATAGTACAGCCCACCTCCCCATAGAATATAATGTAGCACCCCATAGAAAATAATATACCCCCCATAGAATATAGTACAGCCCACCTCCCCATAGAATATAATGTAGCACCCCATAGAATATAGTACAGCCCACCTCCCCATAGAATATAATGTAGCACCCCATAGAATATAGTACAGCCCACCTCCCCATAGAATATAATGTAGCACTCCATAGAAAATGATGTACCCCCCATAGAATATAGTACAGCCCACCTCCCCATAGAATATAATGTAGCACCCCATAGAATATAGTACAGCCCACCTCCCCATAGAATATAATGTAGCACCCCATAGAATATAGTACAGCCCACCTCCCCATAGAATATAATGTAGCACCCCATAGAAAATAATGTACCCCCCATAGAATATAATACAACCCACCTCCCCATAGAATATAATGTACCCCCCATAGAATATAGTACAGCCCACCTCCCCATAGAATATAATGTACCCCCCCATAGAATATAATACAACCCACCTCCCCATAGAATATAATGTACCCCCCATAGAATATAATACAACCCACCTCCCCATAGAATATAATATACCCCCCATAGAATATAGTACAGCCCACCTCCCCATAGAATATAATGTACCCCCCATAGAATATAGTACAGCCCACCTCCCCATAGAATATAATGTAGCACCCCATAGAAAATAATGTACCCCCCATAGAATATAGTACAGCCCACCTCCCCATAGAATATAATGTAGCACCCCATAGAATATAGTACAGCCCACCTCCCCATAGAATATAATGTAGCACCCCGTAGAATATAGTACAGCCCACCTCCCCATAGAATATAATGTAGCACCCCATAGAAAATAATGTACCCCCCATAGAATATAGTACAGCCCACCTCCCCATAGAATATAATGTAGCACCCCACAGAATATAATGTATCTCCCCCCCGGTGTGTATATGTACACGCCGGTCTCCTCATCACCACCGGTGAAGCCGCTGCTGGCACAGAGCTGACATCGTGCAGATGGCCCCGATCACATCAGACAGCGCCGCCCTTTGCTCTCCAATAGAATAGCGTCGTAGTGCGGTATGCGCGCATGCTACGACTCCGGCGACACGGTCCGAAGGAGGATTCTGACAGAAGGACACATGTCCGGTCATATTATAGATATATAGTCACGAGCGAATGGTCACGAACCCTTTAAACTGTTCCAGAAAATGATTGCAATTTACACTTGTTTTGTTCTATACCTGTTACTTATCAAAAAGTGTGTGCAGTGCGGTGGCTGGGCGCAGGCAGGCGCACGTGGAGGGAGGGACCGCCGGAATAGGCAGCTGCTGTCACCGTCACGATCCCACCAGCCTCCGAAGCCCACTGGTCTACATCCAGACACCACCGCACACATCTCTATAAGCAGACCTCAGCGCTATTTATGTCCCAGTAATGGCCAACCACTATAAATTATGGAGATTTTTTAAAATGCCACCACAGTGATCTGCTGACAAACTGAACATCCCTGTTGTCAAAATGTCCCGCCCCTGCTGTGTATTTTGGAGAAACTAGGTGACACGTTTCTGTTTCCTGCAGCTCATTTGCATATATGGATGAGCAAGCGCTGTGATTGGCTGCTGTAGAATCCTAGTATGTTTCAGTTGGAAGAGAGGTCAAAGGCCATCGTGTCTGTCCGCCTGCTGCTCAATGCAGCAATGGCAGGATTCACTAAACCCTCTCAGACAGATGTCTGTCCAGCCTCTGGGTGAACAGTCCCACCGAAGGAGAACTCGTCACCTCCTCTGGTGGCCGCCTGTTCCACTCATTGCTCACCCTCACTGTCAAAAAGTTTTTTTCTAATGTGTATCTTTTCCCTTTCATCCCATTGCTTCTCGTGCTTCCATGTGCAAATGAGAATAAGGATGATCCCTCTACATTGGGGCAACCCTTCAGATATTGGTGTCCTCCATCTTATAGAAGGGAACGCCTTTCCGACAGAACAGGCTGACTGAACGTGACGGCCGTCGCCATGATCCCTATGGCCGGCGCATACACACTGCTATGTTGCTGATGTTGTAGCACATTACTTCAATGAAATATTAATGGTGCTGACACGTGCCGGATTATCAGACGTTGTCAGTATTAATCGTGGTGACAGGTGCCGGATTATCAGATGTTGTCAGTATTAATCGTGCTGACACGTGCCGGATTATCAGATGTTGTCAGTATTAATCGTGCTGACACGTGCCGGATTATCAGATATCATGAGTATTAATGGACCTGAAACATGTGCCAGATTATCAGATGTTATCGGTATTAATGGTGCTTACAGATGCTGGATTATCAGATGTTATCAGTATTAATGGTGTTGACAGGTGCCGGATTATCAGACTTCATCAGTATTAATGGTGCTGACACGTGCCGGATTATCAGATGTTGTCAGTATTAATCGTGCTGACAGGTGCCGGATTATCAGATGTTGTCAGTATTAATCGTGCCGGATTATCAGATGTTGTCAGTATTAATCGTGCTGACACGTGCCGGATTATCAGATGTTGTCAGTATTAATCGTGCTGACAGGTGCCGGATTATCAGATATCATGAGTATTAATGGACCTGACAAATGCCGGATTATCAGATGTTGTCAGTATTAATCGTGGTGACAGGTGCCGGATTATCAGATGTTGTCAGTATTAATCGTGCCTACACGTGCCGGATTATCAGATGTTGTCAGTATTAATCGTGCTGACACGTGCCGGATTATCAGATATCATGAGTATTAATGGACCTGACAAATGCCAAATTATCAGATGTTATCGGTATTAATGGTGCTTACAGATGCTGGATTATCAGATGTTATCAGTATTAATGGTGTTGACAGGTGCCGGATTATCAGACTTCATCAGTATTAATGGTGCTGACACGTGCCGGATTATCAGATGTTGTCAGTATTAATCGTGCTGACAGGTGCGGGATTATCAGATGTTGTCAGTATTTATCGTGCCGGATTATCAGATGTTGTCAGTACTAATCGTGCTGACACGTGCCGGATTATCAGATGTTGTCAGTACTAATCGTGCTGACACGTGCCGGATTATCAGATGTTGTCAGTGTTAATCGTGCTGACACGTGCCGGATTATCAGATGTTGTCAGTATTAATCGTGCTGACACGTGCCGGAATAACAGATATCATGACTATTAATGAGCCTGACAAATGCCAGATTATCAGATGTTATCGGTATTAATGGTGCTTACAGATGCTGGATTATCAGATGTTATCAGTATTAATGGTGTTGACAGGTGCCGGATTATCAGACTTCATCAGTATTAATGGTGCTGACACGTGCCGGATTATCAGATGTTGTCAGTATTAATCGTGCTGACACGTGCCGGATTATCAGATGTTGTCAGTATTAATCGTGCTGACAGGTGCCGGATTATCAGATATCATGAGTATTAATGGACCTGACAAATGCCGGATTATCAGATGTTATCGGTATTAATGGTGCTTACAGATGCTGGATTATCAGATGTTATCAGTATTAATGGTGTTGACAGGTGCCGGATTATCAGACTTCATCAGTATTAACCCCTTAACCACCAAGGGTGGTTGGCACGTTAATGACCGGGCCAATTTTGACAATTCTTACCCCTGTCCCTTTAAGAGGTCATAACTCTGGAACGCTTCCATGGATCCCGCCGGTGATTCTGACATTGCTTTTTTCTCACGACATAGTGTACTTCGTAGGGATATACTATTGAAGAGAAATAGCGCAATAGTGCATTATCCAGTGTAGGTATATCAATTTAAAAATAATACACTCACCAGATGGAGCTTGTAATAAGCATGGAGGATTCGCTGCTGCAGAAACCACAGATCCACGAGGGACCAACGTAGAAGATGCAGGAGAGGAGAAAAAGTGGTCAGACAATCCGCGCTGCAAATCACTTTGAACCCCCAAAGGGCTTCACAGAAGTTTATAACGTGCAGCCATCCAATTAAAGACATCATATTTTTTCCACAAAAATGATCTTTTCACCCCCAATTTTTATTTTCCCAAGAGTAACAGGACCCCAAAAGTTATTGTGCAATTCATCCTGAGTACGCTGATACCCCATATATGGGGGTAAACCACCATTTGGGCACATGGCAGAGCTCGGAAGGGAAGCAGCGCCATTTAACTTTTTTGGCTGGAATTGAGATCGGACGCCATGTCGCGTTTGGAAAGCCCCTGAAGTGCCAAAACAGTGGAAACCCCCCAATTCTAACTCCCACCCTAACCCTAGCCCTGACCCTAGCTCTGACCCTAGCCCTAATGGGAAAATGGAAATAAATACATTTTTTTTTTATTTTATTATTTTTGCCTAACTAAGGGGGTGATAAAGGGGGGGTTTGATTTACTATTTATGGCGGGTTTTAATTTTTGGCAGCTGTCATACGCTAAAAGACGCTTTTTATTGTAAAAATAGTTTATGCATCACCACATTTTGAGAGCTATAATTTTTCCTTATTTTGACCCACCGAGTCATGTGAGGTCATATTTTTTGCGGGACGAGTTGACGTTTTTATTGGTACCATTTTCGGGCACGTGACATTTTTTGGTCGCTTTTTACTCCGATTTTTGGGACGCAGTATGAACAAAAACCAGCTTTTCAGGAATTTCTTTTGGGGGGGGTGCGTTTACACCGTTCCGCGTGCGGTAAAATTGATAAGGCGCTTTTATTCTTCGGGTCAGTATGATTACAGCGATACCTCTTTTATGTCTTTTTTTATGTTTTGGCGGTTTTATGCTATGAAAATTTTTTTTTATAAAAAATAATTATTTTTGCATCGCTTTATTCTGCGAGCTATAACTTTTTTATTTTTTCTCTGATGATGCTGTGTGGTGGCTCGTTTGTTGCGGGACAAGATGTCGTTTTCAGCGGTACCATGGATATTTATATGCGTCTTTTTGATCGCGCGTTATTGCACTTATTGTTCATCGGTATGATAATAAATCATTAGTTTTTGCGTCGGTTTTTATTTTTTAAGGGGAACGCTAAAGGGGTTAACTAATGGGACAGTTTTATAGGGTGGGTCATTACGGACGCGGCGATAACAAATAGGTGTACTTTTATTGTTTTTCTGTTTCTTTATTTTCAAAAAATGAATTTATTAGGGAATAATTTTTTTTCTTATTTATTTAACGATTTTATTAAAATTATTTTTACACTTTTTGTTTTTTACTTTATTATAATGTCCCATGGGGGACATCACTGTCCTGTGACAGATCGCTGATCTGTCACATCACAGATCGCTGTGACAGATCTGCGATCTGTCACAGGCACTGCTGCAGGCTTCCTCATGCCTGCGCTCTGCGGGCAGCGAGGAAGCCGGCTCCCTGCAGGCCCCCGAAGGTCCCCGTCGCCATATTGGATCCGGGGACCTGCAGGAAAGGCGACCCCCGCAGCGGCGCTGCACATCGCGCCGCTGTGGGGGTCGCAGGGAAGCACGGAGGGAGCCCCCTCCCTGCCGATGCTTCCTTTAACCCCCGGTACACCGCTATCATGTTTGATCGCGGTGTGCCAGGTGTTAACGTGTCGGGGGCGGTCACACATTGTGCCGGGTGTCAGCTGTGATAATCAGCTGACACCCGGCCGCGATCAGCTGCGCTCCCCCCGTGAGCGCAGCTGATCGCATTAGACGTACTATTCCGTCCTTGGGACTTAGGTCCCAGGTCACATGGACGGAATAATACGTCTAATGTAGGAAAGGGGTTGATGGACCTGACAGATACCGGATTATCAGATATTATCAGTATTAACATTAGTTTTTTTCATGTTTCACATAGAAGCTTATAGGGAAAAAAACACCAAAATTCGCACAGTTCAGCAGCGTCTTCAGCCTCCCAGCGATCGCAGATCGCATGAAATCACATCCACTTTTCTTGCACATATAGGCCGTAGCGTAAATGCTGTGTCTTCCGCTGATTTTTTTGGGGGGGCAGAAATTCTGCTACGTTTAACTGTGTGAATAAATGCTGGGCAGGGTGCAATAGTTGACTGCTTTGTCTCCCATCCTTATAGGACCCCTAGCATGGTCCGCTGAGCTTTGAATGATCTTTTAATAGGCTTGGATTCTGATAAATAGTTGTTGCAATAATCGCTGGAACCAAGTCCTAGTGGCAGGGCTACAACCCACCTCCCCATAAAATATAATGTACCCCCCATAAGAATATAATACAACCCACCTCCCCATAGAATATAATGTACCCCCCATAGAATATAGTACAGCCCACCTCCCCATAGAATATAATGTACCCCCCCATAGAATATAATACAACCCACCTCCCCATAGAATATAATGTACCCCCCATAGAATATAGTACAGCCCACCTCCCCATAGAATATAATGTACCCCCCATAGAATATAATACAACCCACCTCCCCATAGAATATAATGTACCCCCCATAGAATATAATACAACCAACCTCCCCATAGAATATAATGTACCCCCCATAGAATATAGTACAGCCCACCTCCCCATAGAATATAATGTAGCACCCCATAGAAAATAATGTACCCCCCATAGAATATAGTACAGCCCACCTCTCCATAGAATATAATGTAGCACCCCATAGAATATAGTACAGCCCACCTCCCCATAGAATATAATGTAGCACCCCATAGAATATAGTACAGCCCACCTCCCCATAGAATATAATGTAGCACCCCATAGAAAATAATGTACCCCCATAGAATATAGTACAGCCCACCTCCCCATAGAATATAATGTAGCACCCCACAGAATATAATGTATCTCTCCCCCGGTGTGTATATGTACACGCCGGTCTCCTCATCATCACCGGTGAAGCCGCTGCTGGCACAGAGCTGACATCGTGCAGATGGCCCCGATCACATCAGACAGCGCCGCCCTTTGCTCTCCAATAGAATAGCGTCGTAGTGCGGTATGCGCGCATGCTACGACTCCGGCGACACGGTCCGCAGGAGGATTCTGACAGAAGGACACATGTCCGGTCATATTATAGATATATAGTCACGAGCGAACGGGTTGACACCCTTTAAACTGTTCCAGAAAATGAGTGCAATTTACACTTGTTTTGTTCTATACCTGTTACTTATCAAAAGGTGTGTGCAGTGCGGTGGCTGGGCGCAGGCAGGCGCACGTGGAGGGAGGGACCGCCGGAATAGGCAGCTGCTGGATCAGACTATATTGCAACATGGGCAGCTGCTGTCACCGTCGCGATCCCACCAGCCTCCGAAGCCCACTGGTCTACATCCAGACACCACCGCACACATCTCTATAAGCAGACCTCAGCGCTATTTATGTCCCAGTAATGCCCAACCACTATAAATTATGGAGATTTTTTAAAATGCCACCAGAGTGATCTGCTGACAAACTGAACATCCCTGTTGTAAAAATGTCCCGCCCCTGCTGTGTATTTTGGAGAAACTAGGTGACACGTTTGTGTTTCCTGCAGCTCATTTGCATATATGGATGAGCAAGCGCTGTGATTGGCTGCTGTAGAATCCTAGTATGTTTCAGTTGGAAGAGAGGTCAAAGGCCATCGTGTCTGTCCGCCTGCTGCTCAATGCAGCAATGGCAGGATTCACTAAACCCTCTCAGACAGATGTCTGTCCAGCCTCTGGGTGAACAGTCCCACCGAAGGAGAACTCGTCACCTCCTCTGGTGGCCGCCTGTTCCACTCATTGCTCACCCTCACTGTCAAAAAGTTTTTTTCTAATGTGTATCTTTTCCCTTTCATCCCATTGCTTCTCGTGCTTCCATGTGCAAATGAGAATAAGGATGATCCCTCTACATTGGGGCAACCCTTCAGATATTGGTGTCCTCCATCTTATAGAAGGGAACGCCTTTCCGACAGAACAGGCTGACTGAACGTGACGGCCGTCGCCATGATCCCTATGGCCGGCGCATACACACTGCTATGTTGCTGATGTTGTAGCACATTACTTCAATGAAATATTAATGGTGCTGACACGTGCCGGATTATCAGACGTTGTCAGTATTAATCGTGGTGACAGGTGCCGGATTATCAGATGTTGTAAGTATTAATCGTGCTGACACGTGCCGGATTATCAGATGTTGTCAGTATTAATCGTGCTGACATGTGCCGGATTATCAGATATCATGAGTATTAATGGACCTGAAACATGTGCCAGATTATCAGATGTTATCGGTATTAATGGTGCTTACAGATGCTGGATTATCAGATGTTAGCAGTATTAATGGTGTTGACAGGTGCCGGATTATCAGACTTCATCAGTATTAATGGTGCTGACACGTGCCGGATTATCAGATGTTGTCAGTATTAATCGTGCTGACAGGTGCCGGATTATCAGATGTTGTCAGTATTAATCGTGCCGGATTATCAGATGTTGTCAGTATTAATCGTGCTGACACGTGCCGGATTATCAGATGTTGTCAGTATTAATCGTGCTGACAGGTGCCGGATTATCAGATATCATGAGTATTAATGGACCTGACAAATGCCGGATTATCAGATGTTGTCAGTATTAATCGTGGTGACAGGTGCCGGATTATCAGATGTTGTCAGTATTAATCGTGCCTACACGTGCCGGATTATCAGATGTTGTCAGTATTAATCGTGCTGACACGTGCCGGATTATCAGATATCATGAGTATTAATGGACCTGACAAATGCCAGATTATCAGATGTTATCGGTATTAATGGTGCTTACAGATGCTGGATTATCAGATGTTATCAGTATTAATGGTGTTGACAGGTGCCGGATTATCAGACTTCATCAGTATTAATGGTGCTGACACGTGCCGGATTATCAGATGTTGTCAGTATTTATCGTGCCGGATTATCAGATGTTGTCAGTACTAATCGTGCTGACACGTGCCGGATTATCAGATGTTGTCAGTACTAATCGTGCTGACACGTGCCGGATTATCAGATGTTGTCAGTATTAATCGTGCTGACAAGTGCCGGAATAACAGATATCATGAGTATTAATGAGCCTGACAAATGCCAGATTATCAGATGTTATCGGTATTAATGGTGCTTACAGATGCTGGATTATCAGATGTTATCAGTATTAATGGTGTTGACAGGTGCCGGATTATCAGACTTCATCAGTATTAATGGTGCTGACACGTGCCGGATTATCAGATGTTGTCAGTATTAATCGTGCTGACAGGTGCCGGATTATCAGATATCATGAGTATTAATGGACCTGACAAATGCCGGATTATCAGATATTATCGGTATTAATGGTGCTTACAGATGCTGGATTATCAGATGTTATCAGTATTAATGGTGTTGACAGGTGCCGGATTATCAGACTTCATCAGTATTAACCCCTTAACCCCCAAGGGTGGTTGGCACGTTAATGACCGGGCCAATTTTGACAATTCTTACCACTGTCCCTTTAAGAGGTCATAACTCTGGAACGCTTCCATGGATCCCGCCGGTGATTCTGACATTGCTTTTTTCTCACGACATAGTGTACTTCGTAGGGATATACTATTGAAGAGAAATAGCGCAATAGTGCATTATCCAGTGTAGGTATATCAATTTAAAAATAATACACTCACCAGATGGAGCTTGTAATAAGCATGGAGGATTCGCTGCTGCAGAAACCACAGATCCACGAGGGACCAACGTAGAAGATGCAGGAGAGGAGAAAAAGTGGTCAGACAATCCGCGCTGCAAATCACTTTGAACCCCCAAAGGGCTTCACAGAAGTTTGTAACGTGCAGCCATCCAATTAAAGACATCATATTTTTTCCACAAAAAATGATCTTTTCACCCCCAATTTTTATTTTCCCAAGAGTAACAGGACCCCAAAAGTTATTGTGCAATTCATCCTGAGTACGCTGATACCCCATATATGGGGGTAAACCACTATTTGGGCACATGGCAGAGCTCGGAAGGGAAGCAGCGCCATTTAACTTTTTTGGCTGGAATTGAGATCGGACGCCATGTCGCGTTTGGAAAGCCCCTGAAGTGCCAAAACAGTGGAAACCCCCCAATTCTAACTCCCACCCTAACCCTAGCCCTGACCCTAGCTCTGACCCTAGCCCTAATGGGAAAATGGAAATAAATACATTTTTTTTTTATTTTATTATTTTTGCCTAACTAAGGGGGTGATAAAGGGGGGGTTTGATTTACTATTTATGGCGGGTTTTAATTTTTGGCAGCTGTCATAGGCTAAAAGACGCTTTTTATTGTAAAAATAGTTTATGCATCACCACATTTTGAGAGCTATAATTTTTCCTTATTTTGACCCACCGAGTCATGTGAGGTCATATTTTTTGCGGGACGAGTTGACGTTTTTATTGGTACCATTTTCGGGCACGTGACATTTTTTGGTCGCTTTTTACTCCGATTTTTGGGACGCAGTATGAATAAAAACCAGCTTTTCAGGAATTTCTTTGGGGGGGGGGCGTTTACACCGTTCCGCGTGCGGTAAAATTGATAAGGCGCTTTTATTCTTCGGGTCAGTATGATTACAGCGATACCTCTTTTATGTCTTTTTTTATGTTTTGGCGGTTTTATGCTATGAAAATTTTTTTTTATAAAAGATAATTATTTTTGCATCGCTTTATTCTGCGAGCTAAAACTTTTTTATTTTTTCTCTGATGATGCTGTGTGGTGGCTCGTTTGTTGCGGGACAAGATGTCGTTTTCAGCGGTACCATGGATATTTATATGCGTCTTTTTGATCGCGCGTTATTGCACTTTTTGTTCGTCGGTATCATGAGTATTAATGGACCTGACAAATGCCGGATTATCAGATGTTGTCAGTATTAATCGTGGTGACAGGTGCCGGATTATCAGATGTTGTCAGTATTAATCGTGCCTACACGTGCCGGATTATCAGATGTTGTCAGTATTAATCGTGCTGACACGTGCCGGATTATCAGATATCATGAGTATTAATGGACCTGACAAATGCCAGATTATCAGATGTTATCGGTATTAATGGTGCTTACAGATGCTGGATTATCAGATGTTATCAGTATTAATGGTGTTGACAGGTGCCGGATTATCAGACTTCATCAGTATTAATGGTGCTGACACGTGCCGGATCATCAGATGTTGTCAGTATTTATCGTGCCGGATTATCAGATGTTGTCAGTACTAATCGTGCTGACACATGCCGGATTATCAGATGTTGTCAGTACTAATCGTGCTGACACGTGCCGGATTATCAGATGTTGTCAGTATTAATCGTGCTGACACGTGCCGGAATAACAGATATCATGAGTATTAATGAGCCTGACAAATGCCAGATTATCAGATGTTATCGGTATTAATGGTGCTTACAGGTGCTGGATTATCAGATGTTATCAGTATTAATCGTGCTGACAGGTGCCGGATTATCAGATATCATGAGTATTAATGGACCTGACAAATGCCGGATTATCAGATATTATCGGTATTAATGGTGCTTACAGATGCTGGATTATCAGATGTTATCAGTATTAATGGTGTTGACAGGTGCCGGATTATCAGACTTCATCAGTATTAACCCCTTAACCCCCAAGGGTGGTTGGCACGTTAATGACCGGGCCAATTTTGACAATTCTTACCCCTGTCCCTTTAAGAGGTCATAACTCTGGAACGCTTCCATGGATCCCGCCGGTGATTCTGACATTGCTTTTTTCTCACGACATAGTGTACTTCGTAGGGATATACTATTGAAGAGAAATAGCGCAATAGTGCATTATCCAGTGTAGGTATATCAATTTAAAAATAATACACTCACCAGATGGAGCTTGTAATAAGCATGGAGGATTCGCTGCTGCAGAAACCACAGATCCACGAGGGACCAACGTAGAAGATGCAGGAGAGGAGAAAAAGTGGTCAGACAATCCGCGCTGCAAATCACTTTGAACCCCCAAAGGGCTTCACAGAAGTTTATAACGTGCAGCCATCCAATTAAAGACATCATATTTTTTCCACAAAAATGATCTTTTCACCCCCAATTTTTATTTTCCCAAGAGTAACAGGACCCCAAAAGTTATTGTGCAATTCATCCTGAGTACGCTGATACCCCATATATGGGGGTAAACCACCATTTGGGCACATGGCAGAGCTCGGAAGGGAAGCAGCGCCATTTAACTTTTTTGGCTGGAATTGAGATCGGACGCCATGTCGCGTTTGGAAAGCCCCTGAAGTGCCAAAACAGTGGAAACCCCCCAATTCTAACTCCCACCCTAACCCTAGCCCTGACCCTAGCTCTGACCCTAGCCCTAATGGGAAAATGGAAATAAATACATTTTTTTTTTATTTTATTATTTTTGCCTAACTAAGGGGGTGATAAAGGGGGGGTTTGATTTACTATTTATGGCGGGTTTTAATTTTTGGCAGCTGTCATACGCTAAAAGACGCTTTTTATTGTAAAAATAGTTTATGCATCACCACATTTTGAGAGCTATAATTTTTCCTTATTTTGACCCACCGAGTCATGTGAGGTCATATTTTTTGCGGGACGAGTTGATGTTTTTATTGGTACCATTTTCGGGCACGTGACATTTTTTGGTCGCTTTTTACTCCGATTTTTGGGACGCAGTATGAACAAAAACCAGCTTTTCAGGAATTTCTTTTGGGGGGGGTGCGTTTACACCGTTCCGCGTGCGGTAAAATTGATAAGGCGCTTTTATTCTTCGGGTCAGTATGATTACAGCGATACCTCTTTTATGTCTTTTTTTATGTTTTGGCGGTTTTATGCTATGAAAATTTTTTTTTATAAAAAATAATTATTTTTGCATCGCTTTATTCTGCGAGCTATAACTTTTTTATTTTTTCTCTGATGATGCTGTGTGGTGGCTCGTTTGTTGCGGGACAAGATGTCGTTTTCAGCGGTACCATGGATATTTATATGCGTCTTTTTGATCGCGCGTTATTGCACTTATTGTTCATCGGTATGATAATAAATCATTAGTTTTTGCGTCGGTTTTTATTTTTTAAGGGGAACGCTAAAGGGGTTAACTAATGGGACAGTTTTATAGGGTGGGTCATTACGGACGCGGCGATAACAAATAGGTGTACTTTTATTGTTTTTCTGTTTCTTTATTTTCAAAAAATGAATTTATTAGGGAATAATTTTTTTTCTTATTTATTTAACGATTTTATTAAAATTATTTTTACACTTTTTGTTTTTTACTTTATTATAATGTCCCATGGGGGACATCACTGTCCTGTGACAGATCGCTGATCTGTCACATCACAGATCGCTGTGACAGATCTGCGATCTGTCACAGGCACTGCTGCAGGCTTCCTCATGCCTGCGCTCTGCGGGCAGCGAGGAAGCCGGCTCCCTGCAGGCCCCCGAAGGTCCCCGTCGCCATATTGGATCCGGGGACCTGCAGGAAAGGCGACCCCCGCAGCGGCGCTGCACATCGCGCCGCTGTGGGGGTCGCAGGGAAGCACGGAGGGAGCCCCCTCCCTGCCGATGCTTCCTTTAACCCCCGGTACACCGCTATCATGTTTGATCGCGGTGTGCCAGGTGTTAACGTGTCGGGGGCGGTCACACATTGTGCCGGGTGTCAGCTGTGATAATCAGCTGACACCCGGCCGCGATCAGCTGCGCTCCCCCCGTGAGCGCAGCTGATCGCATTAGACGTACTATTCCGTCCTTGGGACTTAGGTCCCAGGTCACATGGACGGAATAATACGTCTAATGTAGGAAAGGGGTTGATGGACCTGACAGATACCGGATTATCAGATATTATCAGTATTAACATTAGTTTTTTTCATGTTTCACATAGAAGCTTATAGGGAAAAAAACACCAAAATTCGCACAGTTCAGCAGCGTCTTCAGCCTCCCAGCGATCGCAGATCGCATGAAATCACATCCACTTTTCTTGCACATATAGGCCGTAGCGTAAATGCTGTGTCTTCCGCTGATTTTTTGGGGGGGGCAGAAATTCTGCTACGTTTAACTGTGTGAATAAATGCTGGGCAGGGTGCAATAGTTGACTGCTTTGTCTCCCATCCTTATAGGACCCCTAGCATGGTCCGCTGAGCTTTGAATGATCTTTTAATAGGCTTGGATTCTGATAAATAGTTGTTGCAATAATCGCTGGAACCAAGTCCTAGTGGCAGGGCTACAACCCACCTCCCCATAAAATATAATGTACCCCCCATAAGAATATAATACAACCCACCTCCCCATAGAATATAATGTACCCCCCATAGAATATAGTACAGCCCACCTCCCCATAGAATATAATGTACCCCCCCATAGAATATAATACAACCCACCTCCCCATAGAATATAATGTACCCCCCATAGAATATAGTACAGCCCACCTCCCCATAGAATATAATGTACCCCCCATAGAATATAATACAACCCACCTCCCCATAGAATATAATGTACCCCCCATAGAATATAATACAACCAACCTCCCCATAGAATATAATGTACCCCCCATAGAATATAGTACAGCCCACCTCCCCATAGAATATAATGTAGCACCCCATAGAAAATAATGTACCCCCCATAGAATATAGTACAGCCCACCTCTCCATAGAATATAATGTAGCACCCCATAGAATATAGTACAGCCCACCTCCCCATAGAATATAATGTAGCACCCCATAGAATATAGTACAGCCCACCTCCCCATAGAATATAATGTAGCACCCCATAGAAAATAATGTACCCCCATAGAATATAGTACAGCCCACCTCCCCATAGAATATAATGTAGCACCCCACAGAATATAATGTATCTCTCCCCCGGTGTGTATATGTACACGCCGGTCTCCTCATCATCACCGGTGAAGCCGCTGCTGGCACAGAGCTGACATCGTGCAGATGGCCCCGATCACATCAGACAGCGCCGCCCTTTGCTCTCCAATAGAATAGCGTCGTAGTGCGGTATGCGCGCATGCTACGACTCCGGCGACACGGTCCGCAGGAGGATTCTGACAGAAGGACACATGTCCGGTCATATTATAGATATATAGTCACGAGCGAACGGGTTGACACCCTTTAAACTGTTCCAGAAAATGAGTGCAATTTACACTTGTTTTGTTCTATACCTGTTACTTATCAAAAGGTGTGTGCAGTGCGGTGGCTGGGCGCAGGCAGGCGCACGTGGAGGGAGGGACCGCCGGAATAGGCAGCTGCTGGATCAGACTATATTGCAACATGGGCAGCTGCTGTCACCGTCGCGATCCCACCAGCCTCCGAAGCCCACTGGTCTACATCCAGACACCACCGCACACATCTCTATAAGCAGACCTCAGCGCTATTTATGTCCCAGTAATGCCCAACCACTATAAATTATGGAGATTTTTTAAAATGCCACCAGAGTGATCTGCTGACAAACTGAACATCCCTGTTGTAAAAATGTCCCGCCCCTGCTGTGTATTTTGGAGAAACTAGGTGACACGTTTGTGTTTCCTGCAGCTCATTTGCATATATGGATGAGCAAGCGCTGTGATTGGCTGCTGTAGAATCCTAGTATGTTTCAGTTGGAAGAGAGGTCAAAGGCCATCGTGTCTGTCCGCCTGCTGCTCAATGCAGCAATGGCAGGATTCACTAAACCCTCTCAGACAGATGTCTGTCCAGCCTCTGGGTGAACAGTCCCACCGAAGGAGAACTCGTCACCTCCTCTGGTGGCCGCCTGTTCCACTCATTGCTCACCCTCACTGTCAAAAAGTTTTTTTCTAATGTGTATCTTTTCCCTTTCATCCCATTGCTTCTCGTGCTTCCATGTGCAAATGAGAATAAGGATGATCCCTCTACATTGGGGCAACCCTTCAGATATTGGTGTCCTCCATCTTATAGAAGGGAACGCCTTTCCGACAGAACAGGCTGACTGAACGTGACGGCCGTCGCCATGATCCCTATGGCCGGCGCATACACACTGCTATGTTGCTGATGTTGTAGCACATTACTTCAATGAAATATTAATGGTGCTGACACGTGCCGGATTATCAGACGTTGTCAGTATTAATCGTGGTGACAGGTGCCGGATTATCAGATGTTGTAAGTATTAATCGTGCTGACACGTGCCGGATTATCAGATGTTGTCAGTATTAATCGTGCTGACATGTGCCGGATTATCAGATATCATGAGTATTAATGGACCTGAAACATGTGCCAGATTATCAGATGTTATCGGTATTAATGGTGCTTACAGATGCTGGATTATCAGATGTTAGCAGTATTAATGGTGTTGACAGGTGCCGGATTATCAGACTTCATCAGTATTAATGGTGCTGACACGTGCCGGATTATCAGATGTTGTCAGTATTAATCGTGCTGACAGGTGCCGGATTATCAGATGTTGTCAGTATTAATCGTGCCGGATTATCAGATGTTGTCAGTATTAATCGTGCTGACACGTGCCGGATTATCAGATGTTGTCAGTATTAATCGTGCTGACAGGTGCCGGATTATCAGATATCATGAGTATTAATGGACCTGACAAATGCCGGATTATCAGATGTTGTCAGTATTAATCGTGGTGACAGGTGCCGGATTATCAGATGTTGTCAGTATTAATCGTGCCTACACGTGCCGGATTATCAGATGTTGTCAGTATTAATCGTGCTGACACGTGCCGGATTATCAGATATCATGAGTATTAATGGACCTGACAAATGCCAGATTATCAGATGTTATCGGTATTAATGGTGCTTACAGATGCTGGATTATCAGATGTTATCAGTATTAATGGTGTTGACAGGTGCCGGATTATCAGACTTCATCAGTATTAATGGTGCTGACACGTGCCGGATTATCAGATGTTGTCAGTATTTATCGTGCCGGATTATCAGATGTTGTCAGTACTAATCGTGCTGACACGTGCCGGATTATCAGATGTTGTCAGTACTAATCGTGCTGACACGTGCCGGATTATCAGATGTTGTCAGTATTAATCGTGCTGACACGTGCCGGAATAACAGATATCATGAGTATTAATGAGCCTGACAAATGCCAGATTATCAGATGTTATCGGTATTAATGGTGCTTACAGATGCTGGATTATCAGATGTTATCAGTATTAATGGTGTTGACAGGTGCCGGATTATCAGACTTCATCAGTATTAATGGTGCTGACACGTGCCGGATTATCAGATGTTGTCAGTATTAATCGTGCTGACAGGTGCCGGATTATCAGATATCATGAGTATTAATGGACCTGACAAATGCCGGATTATCAGATATTATCGGTATTAATGGTGCTTACAGATGCTGGATTATCAGATGTTATCAGTATTAATGGTGTTGACAGGTGCCGGATTATCAGACTTCATCAGTATTAACCCCTTAACCCCCAAGGGTGGTTGGCACGTTAATGACCGGGCCAATTTTGACAATTCTTACCACTGTCCCTTTAAGAGGTCATAACTCTGGAACGCTTCCATGGATCCCGCCGGTGATTCTGACATTGCTTTTTTCTCACGACATAGTGTACTTCGTAGGGATATACTATTGAAGAGAAATAGCGCAATAGTGCATTATCCAGTGTAGGTATATCAATTTAAAAATAATACACTCACCAGATGGAGCTTGTAATAAGCATGGAGGATTCGCTGCTGCAGAAACCACAGATCCACGAGGGACCAACGTAGAAGATGCAGGAGAGGAGAAAAAGTGGTCAGACAATCCGCGCTGCAAATCACTTTGAACCCCCAAAGGGCTTCACAGAAGTTTGTAACGTGCAGCCATCCAATTAAAGACATCATATTTTTTCCACAAAAATGATCTTTTCACCCCCAATTTTTATTTTCCCAAGAGTAACAGGACCCCAAAAGTTATTGTGCAATTCATCCTGAGTACGCTGATACCCCATATATGGGGGTAAACCACTATTTGGGCACATGGCAGAGCTCGGAAGGGAAGCAGCGCCATTTAACTTTTTTGGCTGGAATTGAGATCGGACGCCATGTCGCGTTTGGAAAGCCCCTGAAGTGCCAAAACAGTGGAAACCCCCCAATTCTAACTCCCACCCTAACCCTAGCCCTGACCCTAGCTCTGACCCTAGCCCTAATGGGAAAATGGAAATAAATACATTTTTTTTTTATTTTATTATTTTTGCCTAACTAAGGGGGTGATAAAGGGGGGGTTTGATTTACTATTTATGGCGGGTTTTAATTTTTGGCAGCTGTCATAGGCTAAAAGACGCTTTTTATTGTAAAAATAGTTTATGCATCACCACATTTTGAGAGCTATAATTTTTCCTTATTTTGACCCACCGAGTCATGTGAGGTCATATTTTTTGCGGGATGAGTTGACGTTTTTATTGGTACCATTTTCGGGCACGTGACATTTTTTGGTCGCTTTTTACTCCGATTTTTGGGACGCAGTATGAATAAAAACCAGCTTTTCAGGAATTTCTTTTGGGGGGGGGCGTTTACACCGTTCCGCGTGCGGTAAAATTGATAAGGCGCTTTTATTCTTCGGGTCAGTATGATTACAGCGATACCTCTTTTATGTCTTTTTTTATGTTTTGGCGGTTTTATGCTATGAAAATTTTTTTTTATAAAAGATAATTATTTTTGCATCGCTTTATTCTGCGAGCTATAACTTTTTTATTTTTTCTCTGATGATGCTGTGTGGTGGCTCGTTTGTTGCGGGACAAGATGTCGTTTTCAGCGGTACCATGGATATTTATATGCGTCTTTTTGATCGCGCGTTATTGCACTTTTTGTTCGTCGGTATCATGAGTATTAATGGACCTGACAAATGCCGGATTATCAGATGTTGTCAGTATTAATCGTGGTGACAGGTGCCGGATTATCAGATGTTGTCAGTATTAATCGTGCCTACACGTGCCGGATTATCAGATGTTGTCAGTATTAATCGTGCTGACACGTGCCGGATTATCAGATATCATGAGTATTAATGGACCTGACAAATGCCAGATTATCAGATGTTATCGGTATTAATGGTGCTTACAGATGCTGGATTATCAGATGTTATCAGTATTAATGGTGTTGACAGGTGCCGGATTATCAGACTTCATCAGTATTAATGGTGCTGACACGTGCCGGATCATCAGATGTTGTCAGTATTTATCGTGCCGGATTATCAGATGTTGTCAGTACTAATCGTGCTGACACATGCCGGATTATCAGATGTTGTCAGTACTAATCGTGCTGACACGTGCCGGATTATCAGATGTTGTCAGTATTAATCGTGCTGACACGTGCCGGAATAACAGATATCATGAGTATTAATGAGCCTGACAAATGCCAGATTATCAGATGTTATCGGTATTAATGGTGCTTACAGGTGCTGGATTATCAGATGTTATCAGTATTAATGGTGTTGACAGGTGCCGGATTATCAGACTTCATCAGTATTAATGGTGCTGATACGTGCCGGATTATCAGATGTTGTCAGTATTAATCGTGCTGACAGGTGCCGGATTATCAGATATCATGAGTATTAATGGACCTGACAAATGCCGGATTATCAGATATTATCGGTATTAATGGTGCTTACAGATGCTGGATTATCAGATGTTATCAGTATTAATGGTGTTGACAGGTGCCGGATTATCAGACTTCATCAGTATTAACCCCTTAACCCCCAAGGGTGGTTGGCACGTTAATGACCGGGCCAATTTTGACAATTCTTACCACTGTCCCTTTAAGAGGTCATAACTCTGGAACGCTTCCATGTATCCCGCCGGTGATTCTGACATTGCTTTTTTCTCACGACATATTGTACTTCGTAGGGATATACTATTGAAGAGAAATAGCGCAATAGTGCCTTATCCAGTGTAGGTATATCAATTTAAAAATAATACACTCACCAGATGGAGCTTGTAATAAGCATGGAGGATTCGCTGCTGCAGAAACCACAGATCCACGAGGGACCAACGTAGAAGATGCAGGAGAGGAGAAAAAGTGGTCAGACAATCCGCGCTGCAAATCACTTTGAACCCCCAAAGGGCTTCACAGAAGTTTATAACGTGCAGCCATCCAATTAAAGACATCATATTTTTTCCACAAAAATGATCTTTTCACCCCCAATTTTTATTTTCCCAAGAGTAACAGGACCCCAAAAGTTATTGTGCAATTCATCCTGAGTACGCTGATACCCCATATATGGGGGTAAACCACTATTTGGGCACATGGCAGAGCTCGGAAGGGAAGCAGCGCCATTTAACTTTTTTGGCTGGAATTGAGATCGGACGCCATGTCGCGTTTGGAAAGCCCCTGAAGTGCCAAAACAGTGGAAACCCCCTAATTCTAACTCCCACCCTAACCCTAGCCCTGACCCTAGCTCTGACCCTAGCCCTAATGGGAAAATGGAAATAAATACATTTTTTTTTTTATTTTATTATTTTTGCCTAACTAAGGGGGTGATAAAGGGGGGGTTTGATTTACTATTTATGGCGGGTTTTAATTTTTGGCAGCTGTCATACGCTAAAAGACGCTTTTTATTGTAAAAATAGTTTATGCATCACCACATTTTGAGAGCTATAATTTTTCCTTATTTTGACCCACCGAGTCATGTGAGGTCATATTTTTTGCGGGACGAGTTGACGTTTTTATTGGTACCATTTTCGGGCACGTGACATGTTTTGGTCGCTTTTTACTCCGATTTTTGGGACGCAGTATGAACAAAAACCAGCTTTTCAGGAATTTCTTTTGGGGGGGTGCGTTTACACCGTTCCGCGTGCGGTAAAATTGATAAGGCGCTTTTATTCTTCGGGTCAGTATGATTACAGCGATACCTCTTTTATGTCTTTTTTTATGTTTTGGCGGTTTTATGCTATGAAAATTTTTTTTATAAAAAATAATTATTTTTGCATCGCTTTATTCTGCGAGCTATAACTTTTTTTTTTTTTTTTTTAAGGTGCTGTGTGGTGGCTCGTTTGTTGCGGGACAAGATGTCGTTTTCAGCGGTACCATGGATATTTATATGCGCCTTTTTGATCGCGCGTTATTGCACTTTTTGTTCGTCGGTATGATAATAAATCATTAATTTTTGCGTCGTTTTTTATTTTTTAAGGGGAACGCTAAAGGGGTTAACTAATGGGACAGTTTTATAGGGTGGGTCATTACGGACGCGGCGATAACAAATAGGTGTACTTTTATTGTTTTTCTGTTTCTTTATTTTCAAAAAATGAATTTATTAGAGAATAATTTTTTTTCTTATTTATTTAACAATTTTATTAAAATTATTTTTACACTTTTTGTTTTTTACTTTATTATAATGTCCCATGGGGGACATCACTGTCCTGTGACAGATCGCTGATCTGTCACATCACAGATCGCTGTGACAGATCAGCGATCTGTCACAGGCACTGCTGCAGGCTTCCTCATGCCTGCGCTCTGCGGGCAGTGAGGAAGCCAGCTCCCTGCAGGCCCCCGAAGGTCCCCGTCGCCATATTGGATCCGGGGACCTGCAGGAAAGGCGACCCCCGCAGCGGCGCTGCACATCGCGCTGCTGTGGGGGTCGCAGGGAAGCACGGAGGGAGCCCCCTCCCTGCCGATGCTTCCTTTAACCCCCGGTACACCGCGATCATGTTTGATCGCGGTGTCCCAGGGGTTAACGTGTCGGGGGCGGTCACACATTGTGCCGGGTGTCAGCTGTGATAATCAGCTGACACCCGGCCGCGATCAGCTGCGCTCCCCCCGTGAGCGCAGCTGATCGCATTAGACGTACTATTCCGTCCTTGGGACTTAGGTCCCAGGTCACATGGACGGAATAGTACGTCTAATGTAGGAAAGGGGTTGATGGACCTGACAGATAACGGATTATCAGATATTATCAGTATTAACATTAGTTTTTTTCATGTTTCACATAGAAGCTTATAGGGAAAAAACACCAAAATTCGCACAGTTCAGCAGCGTCTTCAGCCTCCCAGCGATCGCAGATCGCATGAAATCACATCCACTTTTCTTGCACATATAAGCCGTAGCGTAAATGCTGTGTCTTCCGCTGATTTTTTTTGAGGGGGGGCAGAAATTCTGCTACGTTTAACTGTGTGAATAAATGCTGGGCAGGGTGCAATAGTTGACTGCTTTGTCTCCCATCCTTATAGGACCCCTAGCATGGTCCGCTGAGCTTTGAATGATCATTTAATAGGCTTGGATTCTGATAAATAGTTGTTGCAATAATCGCTGGAACCAAGTCCTAGTGGCAGGGCTACAACCCACCTCCCCATAAAATATAATGTACCCCCCATAAGAATATAATACAACCCACCTCCCCATAGAATATAATGTACCCCCCCATAGAATATAATACAACCCACCTCCCCATAGAATATAATGTACCCCCCATAGAATATAGTACAGCCCACCTCCCCATAGAATATAATGTACCCCCCCATAGAATATAATACAACCCACCTCCCCATAGAATATAATGTACCCCCATAGAATATAATACAACCCACCTCCCCATAGAATATAATGTACCCCCCATAGAATATAGTACAGCCCACCTCCCCATAGAATATAATGTACCCCCCATAGAATATAGTACAGCCCACCTCCCCATAGAATATAATGTAGCACCCCATAGAAAATAATGTACCACCCATAGAATATAGTACAGCCCACCTCCCCATAGAATATAATGTAGCACCCCATAGAATATATTACAGCCCACCTCCCCATAGAATATAATGTAGCACCCCATAGAATATAGTACAGCCCACCTCCCCATAGAATATAATGTACCCCTCATAGAATATAGTACAGCCCACCTCCCCATAGAATATAATGTAGCACCCCACAGAATATAATGTATCTCCCCCCCGGTGTGTATATGTACACGCCGGTCTCCTCATCACCACCGGTGAAGCCGCTGCTGGCACAGAGCTGACATCGTGCAGATGGCCCCGATCACATCAGACAGCGCCGCCCTTTGCTCTCCAATAGAATAGCGTCGTAGTGCGGTATGCGCGCATGCTACGACTCCGGCGACACGGTCCGCAGGAGGATTCTGACAGAAGGACACATGTCCGGTCATATTATAGATATATAGTCACGAGCGAACAGGTTGACACCCTTTAAACTGTTCCAGAAAATGAGTGCAATTTACACTTGTTTTGTTCTATACCTGTTACTTATCAAAAGGTGTGTGCAGTGCGGTGGCTGGGCGCAGGCAGGCGCACGTGGAGGGAGGGACCGCCGGAATGGGCAGCTGCTGTCACCGTCGCGAACCCACCAGCCTCCGAAGCCCACTGGTCTACATCCAGACACCACCGCACACATCTCTATAAGCAGACCTCAGCGCTATTTATGTCCCAGTAATGGCCAACCACTATAAATTATGGAGATTTTTTAAAATGCCACCAGAGTGATCTGCTGACAAACTGAACATCCCTGTTGTCAAAATGTCCCGCCCCTGCTGTGTATTTTGGAGAAACTAGGTGACACGTTTGTGTTTCCTGCAGCTCATTTGCATATATGGATGAGCAAGCGCTGTGATTGGCTGCTGTAGAATCCTAGTATGTTTCAGTTGGAAGAGAGGTCAAAGGCCATCGTGTCTGTCCGCCTGCTGCTCAATGCAGCAATGGCAGGATTCACTAAACCCTCTCAGACAGATGTCTGTCCAGCCTCTGGGTGAACAGTCCCACCGAAGGAGAACTCGTCACCTCCTCTGGTGGCCGCCTGTTCCACTCATTGCTCACCCTCACTGTCAAAAAGTTTTTTTCTAATGTGTATCTTTTCCCTTTCATCCCATTGCTTCTTGTGCTTCCATGTGCAAATGAGAATAAGGATGATCCCTCTACATTGGGGCAACCCTTCAGATATTGGTGTCCTCCATCTTATAGAAGGGAACGCCTTCCCGACAGAACAGGCTGACTGAACGTGACGGCCGTCGCCATGATCCCTATGGCCGGCGCATACACACTGCTATGTTGCTGATGTTGTAGAACATTACTTCAATGAAATATTAATGGTGCTGACACGTGCCGGATTATCAGACGTTGTCAGTATTAATCGTGGTGACAGGTGCCGGATTATCAGATGTTGTAAGTATTAATCGTGCTGACACGTGCCGGATTATCAGATGTTGTCAGTATTAATCGTGCTGACACGTGCCGGATTATCAGATATCATGAGTATTAATGGACCTGAAACATGTGCCAGATTATCAGATGTTATCGGTATTAATGGTGCTTACAGATGCTGGATTATCAGATGTTATCAGTATTAATGGTGTTGACAGGTGCCGGATTATCAGACTTCATCAGTATTAATGGTGCTGACACGTGCCGGATTATCAGATGTTGTCAGTATTAATCGTGCTGACAGGTGCCGGATTATCAGATGTTGTCAGTATTAATCGTGCCGGATTATCAGATGTTGTCAGTATTAATCGTGCTGACACGTGCCGGATTATCAGATGTTGTCAGTATTAATCGTGCTGACAGGTGCCGGATTATCAGATATCATGAGTATTAATAGACCTGACAAATGCCGGATTATCAGATGTTGTCAGTATTAATCGTGGTGACAGGTTCCGGATTATCAGATGTTGTCAGTATTAATCGTGCCTACACGTGCCGGATTATCAGATATCATGAGTATTAATGGACCTGACAAATGCCAGATTATCAGATGTTATCGGTATTAATGGTGCTTACAGATGCTGGATTATCAGATGTTATCAGTATTAATGGTGTTGACAGGTGCCGAATTATCAGACTTCATCAGTATTAATGGTGCTGACACGTGCCGGATTATCAGATGTTGTCAGTATTAATGGTGCTGACACGTGCCGGATTATCAGATGTTGTCAGTATTAATCGTGCTGACAGGTGCCGGATTATCAGATATCATGAGTATTAATGGACCTGACAAATGCTGGATTATCAGATGTTATCGGTATTAATGGTGCTTACAGATGCTGGATTATCAGATGTTATCAGTATTAATGGTGTTGACAGGTGCCGGATTATCAGACTTCATCAGTATTAACCCCTTAACCCCCAAGGGTGGTTGGCACGTTAATGACCGGGCCAATTTTGACAATTCTTACCACTGTCCCTTTAAGAGGTCATAACTCTGGAACGCTTCCATGGATCCCGCCGGTGATTCTGACATTGCTTTTTTCTCACGACATAGTGTACTTCGTAGGGATATACTATTGAAGAGAAATAGCGCAATAGTGCATTATCCAGTGTAGGTATATCAATTTAAAAATAATACACTCACCAGATGGAGCTTGTAATAAGCATGGAGGATTCGCTGCTGCAGAAACCACAGATCCACGAGGGACCAACGTAGAAGATGCAGGAGAGGAGAAAAAGTGGTCAGACAATCCGCGCTGCAAATCACTTTGAACCCCCAAAGGGCTTCACAGAAGTTTATAACGTGCAGCCATCCAATTAAAGACATCATATTTTTTCCACAAAAATGATCTTTTCACCCCCAATTTTTATTTTCCCAAGAGTAACAGGACCCCAAAAGTTATTGTGCAATTCATCCTGAGTACGCTGATACCCCATATATCGGGGTAAACCACTATTTGGGCACATGGCAGAGCTCGGAAGGGAAGCAGCGCCATTTAACTTTTTTGGCTGGAATTGAGAGCGGACGCCATGTCGCGTTTGGAAAGCCCCTGAAGTGCCAAAACAGTGGAAACCCCCCAATTCTAACTCCCACCCTAACCCTAGCCCTGACCCTAGCTCTGACCCTAGCCCTAATGGGAAAATGGAAATAAATACATTTTTTTTTTTATTTTATTATTTTTGCCTAACTAAGGGGGTGATAAAGGGGGGGTTTGATTTACTATTTATGGCGGGTTTTAATTTTTGGCAGCTGTCATACGCTAAAAGACGCTTTTTATTGTAAAAATAGTTTATGCATCACCACATTTTGAGAGCTATAATTTTTCCTTATTTTGACCCACCGAGTCATGTGAGGTCATATTTTTTGCGGGACGAGTTGACGTTTTTATTGGTACCATTTTCGGGCACGTGACATTTTTTGGTCGCTTTTTACTCCGATTTTTGGGACGCAGTATGAACAAAAACCAGCTTTTCAGGAATTTCTTTTGGGGGGGGGGGGTGCGTTTACACCGTTCCGCGTGCGGTAAAATTGATAAGGCGCTTTTATTCTTCGGGTCAGTATGATTACAGCGATACCTCTTTTATGTCTTTTTTTATGTTTTGGCGGTTTTATGCTATGAAAATTTTTTTTTATAAAAAATATTTATTTTTGCATCGCTTTATTCTGCGAGCTATAACTTTTTTATTTTTTCTCTGATGATGCTGTGTGGTGGCTCGTTTGTTGCGGGACAAGATGTCGTTTTCAGCGGTACTATGGATATTTATATGCGTCTTTTTGATCGCGCGTTATTGTACTTTTTGTTCGTCGGTATGATAATAAATCATTAATTTTTGCGTCGTTTTTTATTTTTTAAGGGGAACGCTAAAGGGGTTAACTAATGGGACAGTTTTATAGGGTGGGTCATTACGGACGCGGCGATAACAAATAGGTGTACTTTTATTGTTTTTCTGTTTCTTTATTTTCAAAAAATGAATTTATTAGGGAATAATTTTTTTTCTTATTTATTTAACGATTTTATTAAAATTATTTTTACACTTTTTGTTTTTTACTTTATTATAATGTCCCATGGGGGACATCACTGTCCTGTGACAGATCGCTGATCTGTCACATCACAGATCGCTGTGACAGGCACTGCTGCAGGCTTCCTCATGCCTGCGCTCTGCGGGCAGTGAGGAAGCCAGCTCCCTGCAGGCCCCCGAAGGTCCCCGTCGCCATATTGGATCCGGGGACCTGCAGGAAAGGCGACCCCCGCAGCGGCGCTGCACATCGCGCTGCTGTGGGGGTCGCAGGCAGCGTCGGACTGGCCCACCGGGGAACCGGAGGATTCTCCGGTGGGCCCTGGCATCTGGTGGGCCCTGGCACCTGCAGGCATACAGGGCCAGCAGTTGCCTAGGGCCCCCGCTGCTCCAGGGGCCCCCAGCCAGTGGTGTGTCGCACACCATGCAGCTGCTATGGGGGGCCCTGCCAGCGGAGCAGCCTGTCCCCGCTGCTAAAGAGAAATGAATATTCACTGCGAAGCAGTGAATATCATTTCAGGTCTCCACCCCCAGAGGCCCCGCCCCCAGCCCAGTAAGCCGCTCTGCATCTGTAAATCAGGGCCGGCGCCGCCCTCAGTCCTCTCTGCTCCTGGCTCACAGCCAGTGCGCGATGACGTCACTACATCGCGCACCCGCTGTGTGTCTGGCAGAGGGGGCAGCTCCTGACACTGAAGCCGGGATCAGCGTGGGAGCGAGGAGGAGAGGTGAGTATTGTTTTTTTGTTTTTTTTTATATATCTCTCGCTCTCTCTATCTGTCTCTCTCTATCTATCTATCTCTATTTCTCAATATATCTCTCTCTCTATCTCTCTTATATCTATCTTTCTATCTCTAT